>NW_011888825.1:3090674-3107847 GCF_000151845.1 Pteropus vampyrus | reverse complement strand
GGGAGATAATATGTGTTGTTCTAAGCTGCTAAGTTTGGGGGTAATTTTTTATGCAACAATAGATAATTTATACAATTTCTCACTCCCCTGCCCTGCATTGCATTAACTCGAGTTCGATGCACAGAATCTGTCAGGGTGTATGATGACCTGACTCGCCACTGTCTTGGATATCTGGCTGCAGCAGGAGGGACCTTTCTTACCACAGTTATATGATATTGCTTTCCTGCTTTCAAACAGGTAACTAGGACTAAAACATGATCCATCGTTGAGAAAATTTACTAGTCTACCAAAAATAAAGCAGTCTGTTCCAATATTCTGAAATCTTTCTAAAGTTCCAGTTTCAACAGGCATTTGAACCAAATTCTAAATACAAAGGGCTTTAGCTCTATAGGTAACAGTTTAATCAGTTGCTTCATTATTGAATAATAAATATTGCCAAATTCCCAGCAAGGATTGCGGGCACCCTCAATGCCTTAGGAACTATATCAATTTAGCCAGTTCTCTAGTAGGGTTTTGCAACACACTTAGAATACCTAAAGAAAAAAAAGAGAATTTATTAACTGAGTTATTTTGTGGATAAATCTTTAGGCTCAAGTGATGACATCAGATAATGGAATTCTATCTATCTCTCTCCTTGACTTTACTTGGCTTTAATGGACAGAGTCTCACATCATAGTAGTCCAGATGTCTCCTGGCTTCTCCTACTAACATGTTTTTCAGTATAACATTCTCAAGGGAAATAGAACTTCACTCCTCCAATAACCACATAGCAATCCCTGTGGTTAAGGATGGGGTTCTCATAAAGGGATAATAAGAGAAATTTCCTAAAGGCTTTTGACAAAGGAACTTAGAAAATCTAAAGGGCAGACAGAAGGGGTAACACTCCACTTCACTCTTGCTACTCTAAGTGTGGTTCCTGGACCACCAGCAGCAGCATCACCTGGACACACACTAGAAATGGGCATGTAACCTTGCAGCCTCCACTTAGACCTTCTCAATCAGGTGATTTATATGCACATATAGTACAGAGTGCTTCATTAATAGCACCCAAGTAGCCAGCCAAGCAAGAATGCAATGGAAAAACACATTTATACTAGGATTTAAGAAGTAGAATTCATTTATCCTTCCTGAAAGAAGACATTCAAGGATGCCATATATAATGAATCCAAAAATGGAGATGCTGAGATTTAAAAGGACAAACTGTGAGCATTCAAACCATTAAAAATAGAATTATGAGTAACAGGATGTCTGTTTGAGCTACAGATTTGCTCTCTGAGCCTCAATTTCCTGATTTCTAAAAGAAAGAGGAGGTTCCATCAGAGGTTCTCAGCCTTGGCTACCCATTAGAATCACCTGGGAAGTCTTAAAATACCACTGACAGGCCCCATCCAAGCCAACAGAACCAGAATATCCAGGATGAAGCCTGGGCTGCCTTAATTGTTCAAATGCCCCAGGTGGTTTTAATAAGGGTCTATGTTTTCATTAAAGTTACAACCAGGGCAATGTTCCAAGAAAGGCTAAGAACTAGCTCTTGCACATGGGAAGGTGCTCTATATAAAAAGAACGAATTTGGAGATCTTTGGAGGTGGAGAGCATGGAGAAACAATCCAGAAAGAGGTGGATGAAAGAACGAAAATGGGGAAAAGTGAAGCTAGTAGGGCTATCTGTGAGGTGACTCTTCTATATGAGCCCTCATTTTACTAAAATATACAAGATGGCTAGTGTGAGTAGATTTTTTATGGAGACCTAAAAAGGGGCTGAAATGTATGGTGATGGGGATGCAGAGCAAACAGAGATATCTACAGATGAAGTTATTAGACTCAGAGGTGCTTAGACAAGCACCAGGAGAAGCACTTTGGGAGGAGAGCAAAACTAACTGGTATCTATGGCAATTACATCCAGATCTCCAAGGGCAAAGTGTCCTAAGTGATATCTGCTTATACCTTATTTCCTCTCTGATAAGCTTATCTTGGCTCTATTCAGCTCCCTTCACACTGTGATTTATTTTTCATGTGGAAGACACTAAGACGGGGCTGGGGATACAGTAGAAAGCAAAACCAGAAGATCATGGAGTTTGATGTCAAGTGTTGAGGACAACTATCAATCAAATCATAACAGTGTTAAGTCTGTAACTAGAAATTGAAGTAAGAGAAAGAATACGTTTCCATGAGAACAGATAACAAAAGAATCCATGATACACAAGAATCCAAGATGGTCAGAGGAAGTCTTCATGAAAGAATGTTTGAGTTGAGATCAGAATGAGGTGTGGGGGGCATACTGTAGAGTTTGGTCTTTATCTAAAGATTAGTAGGAAGCCATTGAACATTTCTAAACAGAGGGTGAAAAGTTCACTTTATAGTGTGGGAAAGAGGTTGGAGGGCTCACAGTAGATGTGGAAAAACTAATTCTAAGTCCAGCCAAGGATGATAATGACTTGGATCCCAGCAATGACAGTGGGGATGAAAATACATTATTGGGATACTCAGGAGGTAAAACTGGCAGGACTTGGGTCTAGATCCAGAGTAAGAGGTGAGGGATAATGTGGTTTCCTGAGTTTCTGGCTAGCATCATGGGATAGATGGTTTGCAACTCAGAGGTAAACAAAATATGTGTGAATTTAACACCAGATGATTCACTTCTCCTGTTATACTATCTCCATTTAGAGGTTCAAAGTAAGCCAGCCAGCAGCTCAGATTGAGGAAATGAGTCTTCGTGGGCCACATTTTTGCCCTTTCTCGGCACATTTTACCCTTCACACTGTGATTTATTTACTCCTCAGATAGCCCTTAAACTACAGGAGTTTCCCAACTCCTGTCATTAATTAAACATAAGAAAATGGGAATTCCTCAGAATTTCTAGCTAACCAAGGAGAGACTCTTCTTCTGCCCAGCTACAACTTAGGCTGTTATGGTTCGAATGCCAGCTCCATACCTTCTGGAAAGCTGAAAATATGTGCTTGTGGAGTAAAGCATTCTAGCCTATTAACTACATCATTGTCCTCTTGCCCTCTGAAAGATGGTCTGGCAGAGAAACGGAAGCCAGTACACAAGTCTTTCTGTCTTACTTTTAAGGGCATCTAAGTCCCCACCCAGACCACCAGAAAAGAGCAGACTTGTGCTGGCTCTGCTTCCTAATGTTTCTACTGTGGGCTCTCACAGGACTCTCCCCAACTTGGTGATGCAGATGAGAAGGTTTGTGGTGTTATGATGTGCAAAAGAATTGACCCCATTAATCATGCCCTCCTTCTTGAAATATTTTCCTCACTTGGCTTCTGAGAGCCATTACTCTGCTGATTTTCCTCCTATATCATTAGCTGCTTCTTCTAAATCTTCTCTACCTTTCTTCCTAACCTTTATAATTTGAAGTTTCCTAAGGCTAAGTCCTTGGACCATTTTTCTTCTCCCTCCTAACTTACTATCTGGTGATCCCATTCAGTCCAATGACTTTAAACATTACTTATACCCTGATTATTCCCTGGTCCATATCTCTAGCCTCAAGATCTCCCTAAGTTACCTACTTGCTTCCCCCACCCCACATCTCCATTTTTATATTAAAAACCTAAAAAGTTTAAACCTGAACGCATGATGTCTTGCCATCCCCCATCTGCTGTTTCTCCACTAGTCTCTCCACCTCAGTTCATAGTAAAACCATTTTTACTGAAACCAAAAAATCTTCATCTTTTAAGTGTAGATTATAAGCAATTACTATCAGCTCTGCATTCAGTCTCTTTAATCCAATAATTTCTCTCCAGATATTCACTAATACCATCCTGTCCAATGGACCATTAAGTTTAAGCCTTTCTTGAACTTCCGCAAAGGCCTCCTAAATGAACTCTGTTTCTATTCCTGTATACTGTCGATTCTCCGCCCAGAAATCAGAGTGATCCACCTAAAACATCACTCTCCAGTGGGTCTTACCCTACTTAGATCAACTCCAAAGTGTTACTGTGACCTAGAAGGCCCTTAGCCCCACTCTTCAACCTCACCTCCTACCTGTCTCCCCATCACTCACCAAGCCCAGCCATACTGGCCTCCTCCGTGTTCCTTGAACACAACAAGCACCCTCTGACCTTAGGGCTTTCACACGTGGTGCTTTTTCCTCCTGTAGGGTACAGCTGCTTCCACCACTTCATTCAGATCTCTGCTTCAACCTCACTTCCTCAAAGAGGCCTCTTTAACTATCTTTTTAAAATACTCAACCCCCATCACTCTTTATCACCTTACTCTGCTTTATTTTTCTTCAGAGCATGTATTTGCTAGTTGACATAATGATTTTCAATTATTTAGATTTTTGTTAGTCTCCTATAAAAATATAAGAACCTGCAGGCAGGGACTATGCCTACCTCATTTGCTACCGTATCTCTAGTATCTGGTATGGTGTCTAACACAGAGCAAATGCTCAATAAACACTTGTTGAAAAGTTAAATGAATGAACGAATATATTCCTAGTTCTATTTAAAGAAGGTTAAGAGGAAAAAAAAAACATCTGTAGGACCCAAAGAATACACAAGAAAACACTGGACTTCTGAAAGTGTTACATGAGTTTTGGAGCAAGTGAAGAAGTATTAGAGGGAGGACAGGCTAGAGAGGAAAATAACAAGCTGCAATTAAAAAAAAAAAAAGAATTTGCAATACCCTAGTGAAAGAAAAGAGGGTATAACAAGAACAAAGAATAAAGATATTGGACTTAAGTACTTCCTAAGAACACAGAATCCTTGAAGTGAAAACGTGTATAATATAATCAGGAGAAGGACATTCTAAATGGTAAAATGCATTATAGAAAAGCAAAGGGAGAAAGAAGAGATAGGGAAAAATTAAAATATGACTATCGTATTTACAAAAAGTCATGATGTTCTTAACTGAATGTTTGTGTAAATGATTTTGGTTTTCCTGATGGTGGGAAAGGAACTGCAAATACTGTGTGTACACTATAGAAATCCATTTTGCAATTTTTGAAAAGCCTGTGAGAAGTAAATGCAATAATAGATGTGAAAAGTATAAAAAGTTCTGCAAATGAAAGGAATTGTCATGCAAAGAATGAAAAGCAACACTGCTTGGATGTGAGAGTTAACTTTGAGGAGCCTGCTCAGAATTTCAAGTGGCCCAGAGTCCAAGGTTGTGAGCAAACCCAGAATTCCTGTTGTGGTATAGGTGAGGCAGTCAGTGAAGACTTGCTGGTATAGCTCCTGCTAGTGTGAAGTAGACAAATAGGAGAGAGAGTTATATTCCCTGGAGGACTCTTGGCCCTTCAGAATGCTCAGAGCTAATCTAGCTTAAAATAGAAAATATTTTCTTTGCCATCTCACTTATCCAGAAGCCATTCTTTTGGCGATATTGATTGTGAACCATTCATGTGAGGAGATGCAGACAGGTAGAGGTAGAGATTTGACTCAGAAAGTACTGAAACAGGGATACAGTTGTTCCTCAACAACCAGCAAAGAACAACTGCTGCCACAAGGATGACTTCCACCGTTGGCCTAAATGCCTTCCTCCAATATAATAGGATAAAGCTGTCTTCCCCACCTTCTCCCCCAAGTTTTGGCGTTATACTCTGAAAGGCACAGTCTGCAGCCCTGCTGGAAATGTAGCTTGAGAGCACCACAGTAGTGGTTAAGGTTCTTTGTAGGAATGTTCTTTGAGACCAGTTCTGAAATCCTGCAATGCCAAACTCAGTGTTCCATCCCCCTCATCCATCCTGTGCTTCTTTAGAGTGATTGGGAGACAGCGTTGAGCCATAAGCCCCCGTCCTGATGCTTTCCATGCCAGAGGGAAGGAATCACTCTTTTACCCAACAGAGAACACTCCCTTCCAGGGACCAGGGTTGGGACAACCAGAGAAGGCCCAGACTTTGTTTTTTGTCAACACTTTCCTTTCCCTTGTATTTTTGAAAGAGTGCCATGAGCACCCTCTCTCATCTAGACATAGAGTGGTGCCCTGTCTCCTCGTTGTCTCTCCCACATCCCAGACATATGTGCCATTTCTCCTCCTGCAGCTTGTGCAGGCTCAGCCTCCCAACTGCCAGCAGAGACTGAAGCTACTCTGTGGAAGAACATTGGGTGACCTTGCATCCTTGTTCAAACTTTCTAAGCCAACACTACAGGCATAGCCCCACCATATGTCACTTTCCCAAGCCTGACACCTTTTCTAGACACGTTTCCAAGATGAGCAAATGAAATAGAGATCTCACCTCCACTTGGGTCCTGAAGCAGCATTGACAACTTTGTGCATTCTACATCGAGTGGAAGCATCTGAGTGTGCTGTGCTTTGGAAGAGAATATCAATGGACCCAGGAAGATGCTTTCTTCCTCTGTGTGCTAGCACTCTCTTGGAAACTTAGCAGAAATCACTCCAGTGCTGCAAAAACAGCCTCTCTTAGGCTAAAATGGCAACTTTTACTCTAGCTGCAAAGTTTATATAGTTCTTTTAGATGCCTAGGGCTGGTGAGAGGAAGCATCGGGTTGATATCTGCTCCTTTCTCTCAAATATCTCATCTGTTTTGTGGCTGTATCAGTCATAATAAATTTGGTTATGCTTCAGTAACAAAAGTACCCCAAATTTCATTAGCTTCAAACAATATAAGTATATTTCTTGTTCATGCTGCATGTCCATTGAAGATGATAGAGGGCTCAGCTCATTGGAGTCACTCAGGAATTCAGACTAATGGAAGTGCCACTATTTTGAGCATTCTGGGTCACTGCATCAGAAGGAAGAGATCTAGAGAGGATCTCACTTCAGCAATTAGATGCCCCACTCTAAAAGTGACACGTCACTTTTGTTCGTAGTACATTGGTCAGAACTAGTTATTTAGATACATCCAGTCATAGGAGGGCAAGAAGTGTGATTCTACCATGCTCCAGAAGTACAAAGAGCCAGAAATGTTTGGCAAACAGCATTAATGATGACCACAAAGTACATGGGTTTGGAAAGCCAGCTCCTGGCTGCCTGCTTTCCAGGAAAAAGACCACCCTATGCTTCAAACTCAGAAGCAGCCCCTCATCCTTTGCTATTAGATTTAAAACCTGGAGAGGCCTTGTGATGACCCCAGTGGGAGAGTCAAGAGAGGAAATGGTGGCCAGAGGATCTTCAGCAGGAGAAATTTTATTACCCTCTGGTGACATTATTGAGCAACAACATTTACTATGATGTATGGCATCTGGAAGCATGACATTTAAATGTTTTTTAATCCCATAGTATGCTGGACAGGACCCAGGAGACGCTCAGAACTAGGCACAGAGCCAGGATGGCCAGCTGTGCTGTATTAAGTGGAACTGACAGATGTCCCAGAATCCAGTCCACTAAGGACACAACATCTTCCTCACCCCTGCAGGACACATGCAAAGCCTTAAAGTTCAGTTCTCCTCTCATAAAGGCCAGGCTGCCTCAGCCCAGGAGGATGTGCCCAGTCACTAGTTCTTCTCTTGTTTTCCTTTAAATTAACACTGAGAGTTTCTTTCATTGCTTACTTTTCAATCTTATGATGAATATTAATGGTAACCTATCCAGTCCCTCCCCAGTACACTTTCCCAGAGCCTGGGAGCACATGCCAACTCCAGTCTCCCATCTCCCCAGAGCATCTTGGGAATCAGAACCTCAATCTTATACCTCTGGATGGAATTCTCTCTTCTTTCTGAGCAATGCCAAAGACTGAGAGAAGCTGAAGTATGAATGCCACAACTAAACAAGTATGGTAAAGTATGGAGTTCTGAGGCCATGCTGACTTTGAGAGAGGAAAAATCAGGTTCTACAGAACCCAGGCTGCAGTGGAAAGGGCTATTCGAGATCTTGTTTGAGGCAGGTGTATGAGACCCCTGGAAGAAGAAGCTGTGATGGGGCAAGAACAATACAAGGACTCAAAGGGAGATGTTGAAAGAGGCTCACACAGAGATAAGCTGGCATCACAGATTGGACCCCTGGGAACTATGCCATAGCTAGCCTAGCCACCTTTGTAATGGGGAGACAGAGAAAGAGGGGAGCAGCGTGCCTTGTCCAAGATCCAATAACAGTTATAAGGAGAATAGGGGCAAGATCTCAGGAATCCTGGCCCTTTACGCTGTTGACAAATGGGAGCAGTGATACCGTAGGCTCTAGGCAGCCGAGTTGTAACCATTATTTCTGGACTTGGAATCAGAGACTTGCCCAAGCAGCTCAGAGATCATTGCTCAAATCCTTGAGTGTTCTAAAGAAAGAGGCGACGGGTGCCCCATAGTCAGGGAGGAAGAAGGTAAAATGCAAGTTTTTCCTTTAGTAAGATAAATCCTACCTTTGAGGCAGGAAAATTGGCCTAAGGACGTTCCCCTTCCCCTCCAGGATGTGGCTCTGAAATTTTTCCTTAGTCCCTTACTTAGCCCTCTTCCTGTTTTGATTCCATGAGGAACAGGCCAAGGCCAAGAGACAGGATAGATGGCCTAGGGACACACCCACCGCTCCAGGTGGCATAAAAAACAAGCCAGGACCAGGAGGCAGGATGGGTAGCCTTGGGACATCCTCTCCCCTCCAGGATAAGGATCTTGAGTCTTTCCCTTGTTCTGTGTTCAGCTTTGGCTACTCATAATATCATTACAATATCACCTGCATTGCAAGTGCCACGTCTCCACTTCCACTACTCCCAAGAAAACAAAAGCCCTAATCCAGACAGTTCAGTGAGACTCACTCTCTGAGTTGGCCAGCACTTTTAAGTGTGTACTTGTGTTTTAATAAAAGAGCTCCTTGCTCTTCCCTGCTTGTCGTTTGTCGTGTCTTTGAATTCTTTCTCACAGCATAGTCGAGCTCTTCAGCATCACCTTGATTTATCAGCCTCTCGAGGGAGCTTCAATTGAAATGGGACTTTTACTGCTCACGTGTGGTTGACATTAAACAGTTAAATCACAAATTTTGACCTTGAAAATGTTTTCCTTTAACACTATATTTATAAAGACTCTGAGTTGTGACATACATAACTTAAATTGGATTAAGGAGACAAATAGTAAATATTGGCTAAATAATTAAAAAGTTAAGGTATCAACCCAACTGCTGGCAATAGGACAACAGGAACTTCTCTGTCTCTCTCTGTCTCTCTCTGTCTCTCTGTCTCTCTGTCTCTCTGTCTCTCTCTGTCTCTCTCTGTCTCTCTCTCTCTCTGTTTCTCCTTCCTCTCCTTGCCATAGTTTTTCTTCATTCTCATGAAGCTGACTTTTCTCATGAAGTGGTGACATACCGCTGACAGGACCAGACACTCTTTACAAGCTACCACCACCAGCAGAAAGAGAACTGCTCTTGCCTCATACTCCCAGAAAACGTCCCATGATTGCCTCTCCTAAGCCTGACCTTGGTCATTTGTCCATCTCAAGCCAACAACTATGGTCAAACAGTGCAATTCAATTGACCAGCCACCCATATCCCGAGCTGGGTGTTGAGAACTCAGCTTCTCCGGAATAGCAAAGACTGAAAATAGCAGAGGGCTGAGTACAAAAGAAGATAAAGATGCCTATTCCTGGAGGGAGACTGGATGGGTACTGTAGGCAGAAACAGCGACCATTTACTCCTGCTAACCTCTCATGGAACCAGTTTGTGAAATGCTGTTCTGCATCTTGCTTTCTTCCTAAGCAGCCATTACTTACTCTTATTAAATGGCTACTTAGTTTAACTCAGTAAGTTTATTGCTGGGTCTGAAGAGGTTGAAGCATAAAAAAACGCAGACTGTTCCTTTTTCTAGCTACTCTTTTGTGCTCTGTGGTGGTCAAAAACCAAACAAACAAAAAAGTGAGTTTCCCTCTGGGACTATTCAAGTGTCTGTTCCCTGGGAGTAAGATTCTAGTGATTTTGGAAGGAGATGCAGGTCCTATACTAACTACAGGATTCAACTGAGGTTTTTAAGCCTTCAAGTTATTTGTAAAATGTAGTTGCTTCATCCAAATTGCTTCATTCAAATTAAAAGTCTCTGCTTACCTAATTGGTTACAGAAACCCTCACAAATGAGATTAACATTGAAAAAAAAAAAGAAAAGACAACAAAATAATTAAGTCTGATGGCTCCAGTGTAGGTTGGTGACAGCCCTGGAAACATGCCAACACTAATTGGTGATACTTTCCATACAGTTAATTGCAAATGGTCATTGAAAGCCCTTGAAATTATCTCAGGTCCCCTCAGCTGAAGTGTGGAGAAGGGATTTAGAAGTGTGAAGGAGACAGGGGTTTGGAAAGGGGACCCACCAGGGACATCAGGTCTTTCTTGTCCCAGAGTGCTGTTCAACTACCGTTGTCAAACCTTGTCGCCTCTCTGGACCTTGGTTTTCTGGTCTATAAAGTGGCTGTGGGTGGTGAGGGGGTGCCAGAGTGGGATGATCTGACTTTCTGTGATCTCCTCCAACTCTGATTAAACTTTGACCATGTGTAAGTCCTGTGCTGGAAATGGCAGGGACACTGGGTCTTCACGTCACTTGAGCAGACCTGTAATAGGCAACATTAAAAAGGGAAGAATGAAATGCAGAGGGCTACCAGTAACAGGATGCCAGCTCTGAGGGAAAGATGGGTTAACCAGACAGGGAGGAAGAGTGGGAGAATCAAAGAAGAGTCCCTTTAAGTGAGGTCTTGAAAAGGAAGATTTAAGTGCATGCAGGAGAGGAGAGGAAGGGAAATCAGCCTGAACAGGGAAACATATGTGTATGTCTTGTGTTAAGGGAAGCCTCAACATGCTACTGAGGCTGAAGTGTTCTGTTGTACTCTTTTGGTTCAAAGGAACATATGCCCCATTGGTCTTTGTTGACACCAGGAATCTTACAGGGACCCAGGGCTCCCAGGCTCAGGAGGCAGACTTGTGATTCAGGTAACAAAGAAGCTTAATGACCAAGTGTCCTTGCTGCCTCCTCGGGGGATATGATTTCTGATATAAACCCTAGTGCTTGGCTGTTAATGTAACTCAGCTTGCCTCTGACTCTGGACCCTCCTCTGTAAGTAAGGATGAGTCTCCATCGATTTTTCATCATCCTCACAATTTCAGCATTCTCATGGCTTCTGCTTCCTCATAGCTGCTACCTCTTCACATCTTCTGCCTAATGAAAGCCATATATTGCCCTCTCTCTCTGCATTTGGGCTTTATACTTTGGCTCCCCATAGCATTGCATGATTTACTACCAACATATCCAATTAAAATTCTTACAAAGATAAATCTGATTAGCCTTAATGACAGATAAATCTGTCACTGACCAGACTTTTGATCATGTGTCCAGTACCAGTCAAATCAGAAGCATGTGGTACAGAACATGGACTCTGGCCAGTAATTTTGTAGAGCTATTTGCCTCCATAAGTAGCTGTGGGAAAGGACTTCTCAGAAGGAGTTTAGGCTCAGAAGGACTTCTCAGGAGTTGATTGGCTTGCCTCATGCAAAAAGATATAGAGAGACAAATAGGCAGAAAAAAATGGCTTAGAATAAGGGCGTGGAAGAACTTGAATTCTAGACCTGTGATTCTCAAACTCAAATGTGTATCAGAATCATCTGGCAAACTCCCCCCAGTTTCTGATGCACTAGGTCTGGTGGGGCCTGAGAAATCTCATTTCTGATAGGTTCCCAGGTGATGCTGCCACTACTTGTCCAGGAACTATGCTTTGAAAACCCTGACTTAGACTGATTTAGCCCATTTCCCCTGAGCCAATCTGATCTGCTGCCTATTTGTGTGTGGCCCATTGTTGCAGAAAAGTTGCAAAAATCAGACCAGAGAGAAACCAAGCTGCACTCAGAGAGTTGGAGAACTCAGGTTTATTACCCAACAGTCCCAGAGGAGCTATCACTCTGAAGATGGGGCCCAGAGCTCAGTTGCAACATTGCTTGTATAGAACTTACTTGCCATGGGCTGATTAGTTAATATGTCTTCAGATGGTTACAAAGCGTGGGAGTTGCTGGGGGTACAGGCAGTTACATTTGTTGCTTATATAGAACAAGAAAAAGGGAAGATGAGTCTTTAGTTAATTTTGAGTACAACCTATGCAGCAAACACAGAAGCAGAACAAAGAGCTGATTAGCTTTTTGAGTGAAAATTCCTCTTCACCATGAACTAGGAATGGTTTTCATGTTTTTAAATGGTTGTGAGGAAAACCAAAATACTAATATTTTATGACATGAATATTATATGAAATTCAAATTTCTGTGTCTGTAAAGTATTATTGGAACATGGTCATGCTCATTTATTTATGCATTGTCTATAGCTGCTTTCACGATACAATGGTAGAACTGAGAAGTTACAATAGAGACTATAGAGCTCACAAAATATTTACTGTCTGGATTTTTACAGGTGAAGTTCCCCAACCCCTGTTCTGGACTGAGGGGTATGTTATTATTCTAAATGTGCCCGAGATTTATCTGAAGAGAAGGTGTGTGTGTGTGCGTGTGTTTCTAGAAATTCTCTTGAGAAATGATCTGGTCCTCAAACCTATACTTCCTGGGCTCAGGATAAAGTGCCCACTCTCTCTCAAGACCATCTCTGGGAAAACCATCTCAGCCTCTAGAGGAAGATCTACCTCTTGGAAGCTGGGATGGAGAACTGAGTTGCTGGATGGTCAGCAGAACTGAGTCCTCCTCAAACCACAGCTGCTCTTCATATTAATCGATTTAATAGATAATCGTCCATTCCCTGTCTAAAATAATCAGTGCAATGTTGCTTGCTCTCCCCTACCCCATGGTTCCTCCTGGCCATCTGGGCTTTGTTACTCTGCATTCCCAGAGTGAACTTTTTCGAACCTTTTGGCTTTTATACTCTGATAGTTATGATCCATGAATTAACTTAAGAGCTGGATAGAGACAAGTGGCTCTTTTTATCCTTCCCTCTCCATCACCTCTAATATTTGCCAAACACTCATCTCCCACTCCACCTCCCACTCCTCTTCACTCTTATTCTCCTCTTTGCTTGTTAAATCGAGCCCAATAATAGTGAATGTTTGTGACAAGTAGTGTCGTCAGCCTTGTATATAGATAAATACAATTATTCCTCACGAAAAAACCATGAGGAAGGCAGAATTATTACCCCTAAGAAAGTGAGGCACAGAGAGATTAAGCAACAGCTTAATGTCAAATAACTTGTAATTGGAACATTCTGGCAGATTGATTTCAGATCCTTATTCCCTCCATTATGGGGTATCGGCCCTCAGCCATGCTTCACTTTAGATTCACTGGACTTGGGAAAATTATCTTTAGAAGTTGAAAAGAAGGTTACTCTAATCTCTATTTGAAATATGAAAGGTAAAACTTAATTAAAGCTTCTCAAGGAAAACATCTTTATGACCTTGAGTAGACCTTGAGTCCTGTCTTAAACAGGACACAAAAGAGCTAACCATAAAGACACAAAAAAGGATAAATTGGTCAACATTAAAGTTAAGAATTTCTAATTATCAAAAGACATCATTAAGAAAGTGAAAAGGTAACTTTTTAATGGCAAAAGATTTGAATAGACTTTTCATAGAAAAGGACATCCAGATGGTCATTAAACATACAAAGAAATGCCCAACTTTATTAGTCATCAGAAAAATGCAAAATAAAACAAAGATGTGATATACTATACCTCCACCAAATAAAAAACAAAGCTGAGCTTTTGTCTTTCAACATCCAAGTATTGGCAAGGATTTTGAACAACAGAACACTTATACTGTTGGTAAGAATGGAAATTGATACAATCACTTGGATAACTGGCAGCATCTAGCAGATCTTAACATAGGCATACCCTATGGCCCAACAATTCTATTTCTAGGTCTATATCTCAAAGAAATGCATCAGACATTTCATAGCAGCACTATTTGAAATAACTTCAAAATGGACACTATCCAAATGTGCATCAACAGTAGAACAGTGTTATGTACACACAATGGAATATTATGCAGCCATAATACACTACAGCAGCACAGCTCCACACAATAGATGAATTAATTTTACAAATAATGTTGAGCAAAAGAAGCCATACACAATATGTATACAAAGAAAGATAATTTATGCTGTTAGAAGTCAAGATAATGGTCACCCTGGTGGGATTGGGGAAAGGGGAACGAGTAAATGGAAACAGGGCTTAAGGATCTCCTGGGGTGCTAGTCATGTTTTTTCTTGATTTGGGTAGTTGGCTACACAGTCATGTTCAGTTTGTGAAAATTTATTGTATAATATTCTTATGTGTACTTTCTTGTGAGTAGATTACTAGCATATTTCCTGTATATACATTGATAAAACATTCATAAAATAATTCAATTGAACACATAGGCACACTACAATTTGTACCTGATCCAAATCACAACATACTTGGATTTCCCAACCCAGTGTGTATATAGACAAGGGAACTCATTTGTGAATTTCTCATTTAGTAAGCTGTTAAGCTCAGTAAAATATCCAGTTACCCGCCTTGGAATAACAGTAATATCTATCCCAAAAGTGATTTCCAAGCATATTTCAAGCTGAGTTAAATCTCTCAAACATATTATCTTGCTCTGGTTACATGAGAGAGCCTTCTAGTTTGATCCATCACCTGCATCCTGACTGTCAGCAAGTTTCCCTTCTTTATTTAAGAAATAAATTCTCTTTCTGACTAAGCTAACAGAAAGTATTTCCTGAGCCTTGGCTCTGCATTGTGACATCCAAACAGACATGTGAACAAAAATTACTTTTCAATCCTGATATATATAAAGATCAGAGGCTAAAAACAAGCACAGTTATCTGCCTCAGCAACTTGTCTTATTTGGCCATGTGGCATTCTATTTTAAATTTGAATTAGTTGTTAATACTTGAAATTAAGATTCCACCTTAAATTCTAGGTTTCTGGCTTCTCTAGAAAAGTCAAGTACCATCTGCCTCCCTGAGGCCCACACCAGCCCACACCCCTTGGCCACATTATGTCCTCAGCCCTGTAGACATGGAATTGCAATTCCCAATGCAAAATGTTGAAAAATGACAGCAAAAGGCCCTTATTCTGAAGGACTTTATAAGATATGACACCGGACATTTAATCAATTGGGTCAACTAATATTAATGGGTCAGGCCCTGTGTTAGGTGCTAAGTCAGCCATTTAAACATTTGGGCCCTAGTTTCATCATCTTGAAAATAAGAAAATTGAACTAGATATTTTGTACAGTCTTTTTCAGCTTTAAATTTTGATTCATCTCTGATTTCTGTCATGGAGAAGCATGGCATAACTATGTTTCATGAGTAGGTCAGTCATTCCAAAATAATGTGTATAAATCCATTTGCATAACCAATCCCTGTTGTGGTCACTGGGGTCCAGCATAGACTTTCTCCTTGGGGATTTGCAGTTAGAAGCCCCAGGAAAAGAGATCATGTAAGAAAACATCCAATCTCCAGACTTAAAGAAGACATGGGTGGTTTTGTTCTAGAGGCCTCACCGAATTTCCCCATTTTTCACAGTATTTGGAAATCCCCATCTACCCCCACTTCATACCTACTGAATTGAAATCTGCATTTTAACAAGATCCTGGGTGATTTATATGGTATTCATGTTCCAGACATGCTGTTTCAGAGAGTCCCCTTGGTTAAATGTTCTAACCCTTGTGTCATTAAGAAGATCCATGACATTCCAGCTTCATCTCTGCCTGTCCCAGCCAATGGTTGGGAGGCAGGAGGTGAGTCAGCAGTCCTGGTCTCAATCTTCCTTCACTGGCAGCAGATGTCATGGATGACATTCATGTCGTATTCCCAGAGATGAGCCCACAGTGTGTTAGCCCAGCTCCCATTGGCTCCACCTTTTTCTTTCCTATTCAAGAAAATATCTCAAAATTCTAATGAGTGGAAATGGCTGCTCAATTATTATACATTTCTAAAAGTAAATCATGCACATACTTTTCTCTCATCACTATGATCAAACAACAAATGACCCTCATTGAAACTGCTCATGACACACTAGTGGAAGGAGATACACAGCTGAGAATTGTTAGAGTAGAGCATGGGAGGAGAGGATGGCTTTGGGTGAAGGAAGAGCAGGAATGCCTGAACTCCTTCCAGACACATGCTAATGAGCCTCACCAGCCCTTAACCTCTCTGCCAGAGAAGCAAACCAGTAATGTGATGAGCTGTCACTATTCATTACAGGGACAGCCAATGGGTCATTACAGGGATAGACCAAGGGTACAAACAGGCCTGGGAGGGGCAGCAAACTGGCCTGTGGGAACAGCATAAGAGGGGGATGATGCTAGGGCTAGAGGGCCCAAAGAAGGGAGAAGGGGACAAAGAAGAGGCCATCCACAAGTCATCTCTGCCTTGTGTGTTCACTGGGCAGCTTTTCCTCACACAGGCAAAGAGAAAGGCTGCTTATTAAGAGGATTTTTTCCTGCACACCTCTGGCTGACACAGCAGGGACTGGCACACTGGTCAAACAGAAAAATGAACCTGGGGGTCTCTCTGACTGCCCAGCAGCTGCAGGGCTACTGAAGAGAAGTGAAAATAGAGTGAGAGTATAGACTAGGGAGGACAGATCAAGGTTTTCTGCTGGTCCTCAGGAGAATTCCACTTTCCTCCAGGTAAATTAGGTAAATCACACCCCCACCTACCCCATGTCCCAGGCGAGTCATCAGGTCCTGCATCTGAGAGCAGGATGCAACCACAGATTTGATCTGTTCCAGATTTCTATAATAAAGAATAGAATCAGTATCCCCTTATCACAGATGAGGCCACCAAGGCCCCAAATGGTTAAATGACATACCTCAGATTGTGTGAAAAAGGAGGAACTAGAACTCTGTTTGCATACAACATATATTGTATGTTTCTATAGCACATAGGTGGATGACGGTGGTAGCCTTGGGGCAAGAGGCAGGAAGGTGATTTGTATGCACACTTCTTTAATTTTACAGCCTCTTCCTTTCTTGGTTTGCATTCCTGCTCCTTATTTCCAAGCCAAGCCTCTTTCCAGGTGAAGCCTGCCCTGACCTCATTCACACCAAGGCACTCCAGATGTCCTACGAGCAACCTGCAGTCATCCCATCAACTTGCTGAAATTAACATCCTGTTCACTATGTCACACACTGTCTCTCCACTAGATTATAAAGTTCTCAGTGGTAAAGACTCTGTATAATTTTTTCCTTCTCACTGCTTCTAGTAGAATCCAGTGTATGTTATAAATTCTCAGTATGTGTCTACTGACAGCAAATAAGTCAGAGATTACTCTACAGTTTTTAAACAAAAAGTATCCAAGCATGGAAAGCAATTCTTGATCTGTCAAA
>NW_011888825.1:3085345-3090084 GCF_000151845.1 Pteropus vampyrus | reverse complement strand
GCAGTGCAGGAGTGATTTCTTTGAATTACAGCAACGGCCCCCAGCAGTGCCAGCCACCATTGTGCTCTTGGGCTCTGGAACCTCCCAACTGTGGTCTCTCCAGCCCTATGAGAAATAGCTTCCTGCCATTTCTAATCTCTGGGTAGGTCACCTTCCCCTCCGTGGCTCTTCTAGCCTTTCCAATGCTTCTGTAACATGTTTCATCTAGTCATTCTCCTCCATTTGAAATATTCAGCATTTCTGTTTTTCTGGCTGGACTTTGGCTGATTGAAAAAAGATCCAGAAAAAAAAAGAGCAAAATAGAAGGAAAAGGTAAAGACGAAATACGTGTTGTGACTAGAAGCAAAGATCAGTTCTGATTGAAATTGAGAGTAAATTCAGGAGGCATCTGTATTTGATCGCAGGACTCTCTGCACCGAGAGCTCTGTTTGAAACAAATAAGACCATCCTTCTATTAATGATGCCTTGGGATTTGAATTTCCCATCCCGCTCCAGCTTTCCTCAATGATTCTGTAATCTCACGCACAGTCAAGCAAATAATTTCCTCAAACTCTTGCATCTGTTCTTGTTTGAAGGGAGTGCTCAGTGATCCCCTTGAGCTTATTCAGCTCTGAAGTCAGACCTCTAATGCTTGACCCTCTGTCATGTGAGGTACCAGGAACCCCTCAGAGACTTCCTTGGCCTTGTTACAATTTACATTATTTTCTCCATCTATAAATAAAAACTAATGAAGAACCGGTGTGTCTTTAATATGCAAATCCCAGCTTCCACTGAAGGAGTCTCCTCCATTTCCAACCAAAACCCTGGGCCATGGGTGGCCTGTAGGCAGAGTGAGAACCTAGCATGGGGCTGATAAAAGCTCCAAGGAGCTGAGTCAGTTAGCTGCTGAGCCTCTATGAGCACTTAGCATTTTCTCCCTGCTTCCATGCCCTAAGATGGGGAAGATGACTCTTATCCACCTTCATCTTGCCAAACTCTCCTCCTCACTACATTCTCTTGTGACTATATTCCCCTTTGCCCTACTCGAGATGACTTCATCTTTGCAAAATAGGAGGTAAGGTCATCAGCCGAGAATATGCAGGTAGGAATAAAGTCAGAGGCTTGAGGAATGTGGGGAGCGAGACCCCCACTACAGGGTCAAGGGGAATCTTGATGAGTGTCAATGAAGCCTCTGTTGATATTCAATAGCCAATATCTGTGGGGGATCAATCAGTGGCATGACTCCCTTTAGAAAGGTCCTGCAGACAAGGAGTAGAGAAATAGGACAGTGCAATTTATTCAGAGCAGGGGCTCAGCAAAGCAAATGGCCAAGGAGGTGAAGAATTCTATTGAACTTTTGTAATCCATGTTAATAAAACCATGAAGTTAAGCCTCTGCAGGGGAACAAACTGACCAGACCACAGTCAACAACTCTGGAAACTTCTCCTTCCCTGCCCCCACCTCCATATCTTCCTTTATATAGTCCTAAGCTAACAGTTGATTTCCTCCCATGATTTGCCACAGTTTGAGAAGTTATCATGTTTGGTTGTATTTAAAAAAAAAAAAATCTCTTTCGGCCTTATATATGGGCCAGTTCTTAACTTTGTTTTAATATGGAACATTGTGCTGACATAAAATATGACAGCTCTACTGTCTATGGAAGAGAGATGGTCCCTCACTCTCCTCCCTACATTCATACCCTCAATCCCAAACTAAAAGAGTTTGCTGGTTTACCATCATAGGTTTCTCAAACCTACTCACTGAATTGTCGTGAATAGGACTCCTTGCATTCTCCATGTCCCTTGGTTCCATTTGGCTCCACTTGGGGAGTGTCATAAGGAGTTAGGCCCAAGTCCCTGGATGGGGCTGGGTTGGAGAAGGAAGCTCATGTCTGGATTCTGTTGGAAGCCTGGGTCCTGCCAGGCCCTGAATCAGAGTAGGAGAGGACTTGTTGGGAGAGACAGTACAAAGACTAGAAGTCCAGATGAGTAGAACCCTGAGAAATATTGAGGCTGCTGTCTAAATGCAAGAAGATGAGTTTTAAGAGCACCTGAGGAGCCTAGAAGATTACAGGATTAAAGGCAGACACAACCACAAGTGTTAGCTGGGGCAGGACATGCCCCACAGGGTACCGTGTGCCTGGGCAAGCAATATTTCAAGTCCATAAAATCAGAGGTGGCAGGAGCAGCAATGGGTAGGACCATTGAGGAAGAATCAAAGTTGTGGATCTTTTCTCCTTGGGCTTGAGGAAATCAGGGGAGGAAAGAGCCATCTCTGGCTAAGTAACACAGTCCAGGTCTCTTAGCATCTGTAGCACAAGAGTCAGGGAGGTGTCTGAGACAGTGAGACTAGGAAAGTCAGAAAGACAGCTAGATACCCTGACTGAAGAAAATAGCATTTCTAGTTTAAAAGTCAGGACATATAGTTTTGGCTGGTGGGGCTGGTAATGAAAGGTGAGGTGGGAGTGTGAAAGAGGACAGTCTGAAGAAACATGTTCTGTTTGTGATGGAACAAAATATAACTTTCGGTAAGTAAAGTACTAAACCATCCTGGTGGTTACAAAGCCTCATCAGAATGAAGTCAGAAATTAAGTCAGAAAAGGGCCTAGAATGTTATCAGCCTTGATTTTCTTATGTAGCTTTGGAATGGACTTACGCGGACAGTGTCTATAGGAAGGCAGTCTAAAGATTAATTTTCTCAAAGCACTCTGGTTGACAGAGCAGTAGGAAAAGAATTTGGCTAGATTAGCACAAAGATAAATGAGTATAAATTATGTGTTCGGTAGTTTATCAGTTTGAGTGGGAGAATTAATCTATAATATGTATGTCTCTGGATGTGTGTGGATATATAATTCAGAAATGGCAGTGAGGCAGCATTAAGGCTGAGAAATGGTGCAATTAAAAGAGTCAAGAACCACCTCTGTGAAGGCTCCTGCATCATCATTAATTCAGCCACATTACCTTCCACAAACGTCGCGCAAGGTCCCATTGGCAGCCTACAACAATTCACAGAGGAGCACCAGCTGCCAGCGGCATCTCTGAAGCTCCTTGGGGAAAATAGTGATTTTCCTACTTGACCAGCCTCTAAGTTAACCAAGTCCTTCCCAGAACAGCTGTAACTGTTTATATACTATAACCCTGGATGAGTAGGCAGGGAAGAAAAAAAATAGGGAGGAGGTGATTGGCTACCTAGTGTGGCCAAGGTTTCTATTTCTATAGGTCTGAGGTGGAACCTGAGATTCAGCATTTTTCAAAGCTCCCAGGTGATGCTGACATGGCTGGTCTCAGGACCACATTTAAATTGGGAGGATCTAGGTACTTACTATCAGAAGCATTGGCATCACCTGAAAGCTCTTTAGAAACACAGATCTCAAGGCCATACCAGACCTCTTGAATCAGGGTCTGCATTGGAACAAGAGTTACTCGCTGGATGATTCACAGGCTTGTTCACATTTGAGAAGTTCTGCTTTAGAGGATCTTTTTGGGTTTCTTAGCAAGAACTGTGACACCCCTGGAATGATATGCAAATTGAATGTGTGCATTTATGAGTGTTTAGGGCACAGAAGGCATTTCAGTTCTTGAATCTTGCCATTCATTCTGTCTTCTTTCTGGGTTCTCAACTGAAAGAGAGACAATCAAGGGACAATAGTCAAATAGGGAACTCAACAGAGAGGGAAAAGGCTATAAATCAAAACCTCTGAGCCAGCATCTAATGGTTCCTAATGCAGAGCTTCTCTGATAACACAGGCTGGGGCAAAAGCTCAGTTTTCCCATCAGGATTTTCTCATCATAGAAATACCTGGGTCTGTAAAGCAAACTGAAGTCTCTTGCCTCATCGACCACATGAGCAAGGACAGGACCAGGGCGGCCAATCTGCCTCAGCCTCCCAGGTGCAGCTGGAGATGTTGGAATAAACAGCTGGCCAGCCCAGAAAGGCAGATGGGGCCTTACACATGCTTGTCTCTCCTTCAGTTGGGAACCCAGAAAGAGAGTGGAGATGGGGGAGGGAAACTGCCTTGATCTTGGTTCTTGTCACTATAGTCTTTAAACATACCCAGAGAATGTGGGATAGCCTTTGTGAGACACCTGTAAGTGGGGTTGGCAGAGAAATGAAGTTCCCTCATCCAGTCCTACCCAAGATGGGTAGGAAGAAAAGTTTCCATTTCCTGTGGGCTGGGGGGGCAGGGGGGCGGGGAAATACTGGGAGGGAAGTTCTTACTATAAAAACAGGGAGTCTATGTTCCCAAAAGGATCCATGCTGGAGAAATCTTAAGATACTCTACTCCGGAAGACATACCAAGACCTTAAAAATTGCCCTCAGTCGGCTTAGGCTGCTGGTGGGTCCCTGACATACTTTCTTTTCTGCAACGCATTGGCAACCACCCCTACTAATGCTTCTCCTTATCTCTTCCCCCAGCAGAATCCCTTGAAGCTTAAGTTTTAGGGTACCCCTTCCTTGCAGAGAATCTACAATGTTGGCTGTCACTGGAGATTGCAGTGTTCCAGGAGGAGTGGGGACACCGATTTGTAATCAGAAAGTGTTTCTATTTATTTAAGCTCGTTTGTGTGTGTGTGTGTGCATGTAAATTGTCTGAAGAGATTTTAAAATAAAGGTAGCTGAGTTCCTAAGGCTCTAGAAATTTGTTTTGACCATTTTCTCATTCTAAATATTTTTTCTACCAGTTTTTCTTTTTCTTAAGAGGCTCCCAAATTATATAAGCTTCAGCCCCACCCCCACCCCATCCCCACACCTACACTCTA
>NW_011888825.1:3034258-3083890 GCF_000151845.1 Pteropus vampyrus | reverse complement strand
CCAGAGGGACCAGGATGAAAGATATGGAGTCAATGTAAGGAGCTACCCAACCTTCACCCTGTGTCATAGAGAAAGTTCTGAATATATTTCCAGGATTCGGGAACAAGGTAGTAGCTAGGTAAGCCTCTGAAGATCACCCAGTCTTTATTTACATGAGTATTATGAAGAAACTCAATTGCTGCTTCCCCATTTCAATGCCTAGTGTCTGACAGATCATTTGATGACAGTCCTGCAGAATTGACACTCTGATATGCCTGATACATAGATTTTTTGGTTTCCATCCAACTTAATACATGTGATAAGCCTTCTTTTGAACATCACAAGACATTTCTAAGGCCTCAGCTCAGAGGATGGAGCATGGTCATACCAATGAGGTATGTGCTTGTACCTGTGCCTCAGTCAGACTTCATAGAACAGTCTGAGATTTTCCTTGGAGTGAACACAATAGTAAGACAAGAACAATGACCTCACTGAGGCAAAAAAAAAAAAAAAAAAAGGAATCAGAGCCCTCCATTCCAAAGAATAGAGTCCTGGAAAAATACAAAACCCAAGCAACAGCATAAATTGTCCTCATAACAAAAGTGAGTATAGTTGATCCCTGCTCCTTGTATCTCTCTGAATAATGGAGGAAAATTTTTTCATCTTATTCCTTTTTTTTCAGACATAGCCTATGGCATATATTATAATCATTTCTGATCTCATCCATTCTCAACACTCCACCACTAAAAACTCTATTTAGAATAGATCTATCTTGGAGGTAGAGTTGAAAGAACTTTCTGGTGGACTGCATAGAGAAGGTGAGGGAAAGCGAAAAGCCGAGAATGACTTCAAGCATTTTGGCCTCAGCACTAGCAAATGGTGATGACAAAGGTCTCTTTGGAGGTAAAAGAGCCCTGAGGTCAAGTGACATCTAGGGATCTAGGAAAGAATGGGGAGTTAGCCAAGGAGTTCATGGTTATGTTGGAAGTAAAGGGAGAAGCAGTATTGTCTCAGGAATCAGAGAATAAAGGGTTTCAAGGAGGGAAAATCACAGAATTGTGTCAAATTCTGCTGAAAAGATGCATAGTATCAGCGTTATTCCTATGCCTCCCACTGAATCGCAAGCTCACTGAAGGCCAAGTGTTTGCTATGGCATCATTCTACGTCAAAAATAGTGCCATGTTGCCCCTGCTGTGATAATGAGCCTGTGAGGCAGATGTACAAAGTACATAGGGTCCTGTCAGGAAAACATGAGAGAAAGTTGAGGCCTAATCCCTGCTGGTGACACTGGCTAGCTTTGATTGAGACTATGTCATATTTGGCACAGAGCTAGGCATATAACAAACTATATCTCATTCAGTACTCACGACAACTCTATATGAAAGTTGTATTATGTCTATTTTGTAGATTTCCCAACATCAGGGTACTGGTCAACACTAGAGATCAGTATGACCAGTATGGCTTATAATGCGATTAAGGAGGTAAAATTTGGATTCAGACAGACCTGGATTTGATTCCTGGTGCTGCTACTGACTGACAATATGATCTCATTTTTCCGGATTTCAGTTTTCTTACCTATAAAATGATCAACTTATATTAGAAAAATCACCATCATTCATTTTAAAACCACATGCTATGATTCTGGGTGTTGTTCTTCAAGGGTGCAGGAGGAGAGGTAAGTTTCTGGGGAGTTCAAATCATGCCTGACAATTAGTCAATATCCAAAGGTATATCCTATTAGTCACCTAATTGTCCGTCACCAAATTGTCTTCCTCAATGCTTCTTGAAGACAGTTGACCTGTTTTTGCTGCTGCCCCTCCTGGACCCAAGGGACCGAGTGTAGCCTAATAGCTTGTTCCTCATTCAGTGGATGCCAGGCAATTCATAACCTGATGGTGTGCTGGCCTAATGCTGGGTTATTAAAGTGGGTGGCCGGAGGAACAACAATCCAAGGTTTTCTGCTTTTTTCTGGAAAGGATCTGAGATAAATGCATTTGCTCATTAAGGATAATGACCAAGAACTCTTATCATACATGTTAAAAGAATGCAGTGATGTTCAGTCTGGCATGGAGGGGAACCAGGCACAGAGCTGCCTTCTGAGTATGACCATACCTCTCAATTGCCCATGATGCTTGCAGTTCAAAGAAGGACATCATGCACATTCTCTCCAAGGTGCAAGGCTTTGAAATAGAAGGAAATTTTTTTCTATTGCTCCAGAGAATGAATATGAGTAGAAGTTATGGGCGGGAGGAGGGGGAGAGGTTGGTTTTAGCTTAGCAAATGAGACAGAATAGCAGAGTAGCTAAGTGCCTGAGTTTGGAGTCAACCAACTGTATGACCTTAGGCATGTAATTTGATTTCCTATACCTCAATATTCTCATCTATAAAATGGGAATAAAGTATTTAACATGTCCAACATTTTGTCTAGGCCATATTATCTTTGGTTTCATTAAGATTAGAAAGAGCATTTTAACAGAGTACTCTTGACAACAGGCAAGACAGCCTCTGAGACTGGGAAGGTTTGGGTAAATGATCATTTGACAAGGAAGAAGATCTCAGGATAGAGATGGGGCCTTGTCTAACCCGTCTGGGTAATGCTTCTCTGTGCAGCTCACCGACTGCAGGTCCCCTCTGACATTTGTTTATAAAATAGAGATCTGGTTTTGTTTAGCTTTGCTTTGTTTTGTTTCCCATAAAAGAGCAGGAAGATGAACTAGAAGTATTGGAAATTCTTCTACGTGGATCCTCAGAGCGCCAGTTTCTGAGATCTCTGAATAGGAAAAGAGAAAAATGCACTGTCTTCAGTAATATATCTGCTTAGGCTGAGGGAAGAGGAGCATCCCAGTGCAGTTGTCTATAATACTGAGTATCCTGTGACCATCTCTATGGCAACCCATGGCTGAGAGGCTCCCAGTAGGCAGATCATAGATGGGCAGAGTTAACCTTTCCCTCACTGAGGCCAGAAGACCTAGGTACCCTAATGGATGCAAAATGTTGGTCTCCTTCTGAATTACAGTATCTGAGGAGATAATGCAGGTTGTCAAAAGAATTTTTTGTTGTAGCAACAGAACGTAGTCTATGTAAGCCGAAGCATATAAAATAAGATAAATTATCTTAGCTGGTTTGGCAAGGATGGGATGGAGAGATTGCATATCCTGCCTCCTCTGAGATGGTCCTTAAGGCATTTCTAGAGGGCAGGAGAGCTCCAGAACTCCACAAGAAGTCCTGTTTGAAAGCCCACTGGTCTAGACTCTAAGTGCTATAGGAGTTGGAAGAAAAAAAATCTCTGAGGATTGGAGAAGTCAAGGGAGGCTTCATGGAAGAAGTGGGACCAGAATTAATCCTTGAAGGATAGATAAGAAGTGGGCAAGATGGTTTCAAAGGGACCTGTGTCAGATGGGTCCTTGTAAAGCTCTTTACTCTGGACTTCTTTCTTCATCAACTGTCTACATCTAGATTATTTTCATTTCTTCTTGGCTTCCCACTCTATCTCTGATCCTGCTCTAAGCTGATGCTTTTCTGAGCTTCTGTGACCACCAAGGAGTAGAGAGTCCCCATTTAATCATTCATTCTTTTAACACATTGAGCACAATCTTCATGAGACAATTCTACATGAGAAAAACTGAAAGGAAACTTCACACCTTCAAGAACTGCCAGCCAATCAAACTGCCCACTCAGGCAGGCACAAGGGAGAGAAACAGAGCAAGTGCAACTATTTGTTTAAAATCGCAGTTTGTCTCTGTGAGAATAACATACATTAATTGTGAAAAGGTATTAAAATAGTGAATAAAATAACCTTACTACTCAAAAATTATATACATTATTTACATATAAATATATTTTATATGTATATATATATATTTATAATTTATATATAAATGTATATTAAAAATACCAAAATCTTGATGGCTTAACCCAACAAAAATCTATTTCCTGTTCACGCTGCAAGCACCACTAGTTTGGCAAGGGCTCTGCTTCACATAACCACTTCATACCATCTTATTATGCTTCTATCATAACATAACACTTTAGGTTTTCTATGATGGGGAAGAAAGGAGTGGAAAGTTGACTACTGATGATTAAATTCTTTCACCTTTGTGGATGTCACATGTGCTCACATTTCCTAGGTCAAAGGTAGTCAACATGGCCAGACCTAACATCAAGGTTGGCAGGGAAACACAATGTTTCCCTATGCCTAAAAGAGAAGGGGAATCCATTATTGGTGAAAAGCCTGCCATGCAGAGTGTTCCAACATGTGAATGAACCATATTTGTTCTTAACAATTCCCTTGTTCTTGGAAGAGCTGATGTAGAGTTGACAATCTGGGCAAAACAGAGATAACACTAGAGGCCAATTTGGGTCTGAAATGCCAGAGTTGAAACCAGTGTCCATAACTTAGTCACCTAATTGTCCGTCACCAAATTGTCTTCCTCAATGCTTCTTGAAGACAGTTGACCTGTTTTTGCTGCTGCCCCTCCTGGACCCAAGGGACCGAGTGTAGCCTAATAGCTTGTTCCTCATTCAATGGATGCCAGGCAATTCATAACCTGAGGGTGTGCTGGCCTAATGCTGGGTTATTAAAGTGGGTGGCCGGAGGAACAACAATCCAAGGTTTTCTGCTTTTTTCTGGAAAGGATCTGAGATAAATGCATTTGCTCATTAAGGATAATGACCAAGAACTCTTATCATACATGTTAAAAGAATGCAGTGATGTTCAGTCTGGCATGGAGGGGAACCAGGCACAGAGCTGCCTTCTGAGTATGACCATACCTCTCAATTGCCCATAATGCTTCCAGTTCAAAGAAGGACATCATGCACATTCTCTCCAAGGTGCAAGGCTTTGAAATAGAAGGAAATTTTTTTCTATTGCTCCAGAGAATGAATATGAGTAGAAGTTATGGGCGGGAGGAGGGGGAGAGGTTGGTTTTAGCTTAGCAAATGAGACAGAATAGCAGAGTAGCTAAGTGCCTGAGTTTGGAGTCAACCAACTGTATGACCTTAGGCATGTAATTTGATTTCCTATACCTCAATATTCTCATCTATAAAATGGGAATAAAGTATTTAACATGTCCAACATTTTGTCTAGGCCATATTATCTTTGGTTTCATTAAGATTAGAAAGAGCATTTTAACAGAGTACTCTTGACAACAGGCAAGACAGCCTCTGAGACTGGGAAGGTTTGGGTAAATGATCATTTGACAAGGAAGAAGATCTCAGGATAGAGATGGGGCCTTGTCTAACCCGTCTGGGTAATGCTTCTCTGTGCAGCTCACCGACTGCAGGTCCCCTCTGACATTTGTTTATAAAATAGAGATCTGGTTTTGTTTAGCTTTGCTTTGTTTTGTTTCCCATAAAAGAGCAGGAAGATGAACTAGAAGTATTGGAAATTCTTCTACGTGGATCCTCAGAGCGCCAGTTTCTGAGATCTCTGAATAGGAAAAGAGAAAAATGCACTGTCTTCAGTAATATATCTGCTTAGGCTGAGGGAAGAGGAGCATCCCAGTGCAGTTGTCTATAATACTGAGTATCCTGTGACCATCTCTATGGCAACCCATGGCTGAGAGGCTCCCAGTAGGCAGATCATAGATGGGCAGAGTTAACCTTTCCCTCACTGAGGCCAGAAGACCTAGGTACCCTAATGGATGCAAAATGTTGGTCTCCTTCTGAATTACAGTATCTGAGGAGATAATGCAGGTTGTCAAAAGAATTTTTTGTTGTAGCAACAGAACGTAGTCTATGTAAGCCGAAGCATATAAAATAAGATAAATTATCTTAGCTGGTTTGGCAAGGATGGGATGGAGAGATTGCATATCCTGCCTCCTCTGAGATGGTCCTTAAGGCATTTCTAGAGGGCAGGAGAGCTCCAGAACTCCACAAGAAGTCCTGTTTGAAAGCCCACTGGTCTAGACTCTAAGTGCTATAGGAGTTGGAAGAAAAAAAATCTCTGAGGATTGGAGAAGTCAAGGGAGGCTTCATGGAAGAAGTGGGACCAGAATTAATCCTTGAAGGATAGATAAGAAGTGGGCAAGATGGTTTCAAAGGGACCTGTGTCAGATGGGTCCTTGTAAAGCTCTTTACTCTGGACTTCTTTCTTCATCAACTGTCTACATCTAGATTATTTTCATTTCTTCTTGGCTTCCCACTCTATCTCTGATCCTGCTCTAAGCTGATGCTTTTCTGAGCTTCTGTGACCACCAAGGAGTAGAGAGTCCCCATTTAATCATTCATTCTTTTAACACATTGAGCACAATCTTCATGAGACAATTCTACATGAGAAAAACTGAAAGGAAACTTCACACCTTCAAGAACTGCCAGCCAATCAAACTGCCCACTCAGGCAGGCACAAGGGAGAGAAACAGAGCAAGTGCAACTATTTGTTTAAAATCGCAGTTTGTCTCTGTGAGAATAACATACATTAATTGTGAAAAGGTATTAAAATAGTGAATAAAATAACCTTACTACTCAAAAATTATATACATTATTTACATATAAATATATTTTATATGTATATATATATATTTATAATTTATATATAAATGTATATTAAAAATACCAAAATCTTGATGGCTTAACCCAACAAAAATCTATTTCCTGTTCACGCTGCAAGCACCACTAGTTTGGCAAGGGCTCTGCTTCACATAACCACTTCATACCATCTTATTATGCTTCTATCATAACATAACACTTTAGGTTTTCTATGATGGGGAAGAAAGGAGTGGAAAGTTGACTACTGATGATTAAATTCTTTCACCTTTGTGGATGTCACATGTGCTCACATTTCCTAGGTCAAAGGTAGTCAACATGGCCAGACCTAACATCAAGGTTGGCAGGGAAACACAATGTTTCCCTATGCCTAAAAGAGAAGGGGAATCCATTATTGGTGAAAAGCCTGCCATGCAGAGTGTTCCAACATGTGAATGAACCATATTTGTTCTTAACAATTCCCTTGTTCTTGGAAGAGCTGATGTAGAGTTGACAATCTGGGCAAAACTTTATACAGAGATAACACTAGAGGCCAATTTGGGTCTGAAATGCCAGAGTTGAAACCAGTGTCCATAACTGAGAACAGAAAAGCTGGAGAATGTTACTAGAGAATCAGAGTCCTCAGCTGCCTCGGCAACATTCAGGTAGCTGTATAGATACAGTGTATCAAAAGGAAAAAAATCATTTCACCATCAGATGACCCTGAGCTCATATAGAGTCTAGAGATGATTCAGAACATACTTATCTATTGAGTCTCATCTCAGTCCCTAGAGTTTTCACTGGAAAATGTCAGAGGTTCTTTTCCTCTCTGATCTCCCCCAGCCCTATCTTCTTTCCTTCCCCCATGAGCCCCTTATTTTTTTTTTCTACACCGCTGCCTGAACCTTTCTCTGTCACTAATGCCCCAGCACCATCCCAGAGAAACTCTACAGGCTTCTCAAATCTTGAAAATTTCCCCAGATGCAGTCCTGAAGTGTTATGACACTTAAGTCCACCATAGAAGGATTTAGATATTTTTGATTTTTTAAAATGGAGAATCTGCACCTTTTCTCTTGCTGATTTTGCCCACCTATGAAGATATACACAGAGCACTGTTAAGTGGTGCCCTGAAAATGGAACTCACCAGCCTCCTGGAATCCGCATCAGAACATAGATGTTGAGTGCAGAAGAGTCACTCCAAAAATCTGTTTCCATGGATGTGTGGTCAGTAGTTAAAGGGTTAAAATCACATTTGAAAGGAAGATGGGCCTTCTGTCCTTCTAATATGATTGGCCAAGTCCAAGCTATTAACCAAGACATTTTTATACATGAGCGGGGTCATGTTATTGAAAAGGATAAGCAATAAACAATTGATCAAGTAATCAGTCCTCCCTTCTCACATTCATCTCATGTGGTAGCATCGAAGAATGAACTTGGAGTTAGGCTCATTAGGCCAGGATTGACAAAGTTTCTCCTCACTCTCACACACCTGAATGTACTCATCCTTGCCATGTTGAGAAAGGCTAAGACCCCAGGACTTAGATTCTGGCTTTAGGAGAAGATAGAAGCCCATTTGGGTATTCAAGATAGTCTTATAATCCAATTCTGCTCTTTCAAAGAGCTCTGCATTGAGGCGTTGAGTTCAAAGGGGTGCTTTGTTCCTCATAAAGCTTCTGCTTGTGTATTCCTCTTTTGGAGGAAGACATGATGAATTAGAAGATCATAATTTGGGCAGTACAGAGGCAATTTGCCAGAATAGTATCAAACTTCCTCTTGACTAACAATGTACTGTTTGGAAATGGGTGAAGGCATCACAGAGGAGGTGGCTTTAGAGCTGCATTTTGAAGAATGAATTGAAATCTGACAGGCATATAAGGGTACCTATTCTTCAGGTTCCCTGAGAGGAGGGGAAGGGAGTACTTGGGGCAAGTTTTCCTGGGGAGAGGGAGCTTTCCTACAGCCTCAAAGGCGGGCTCTGCTTCTTTGATGTTCTCACCATCTAATTTGAGTTGTCTAAGTGATGGATAGGCTGGGAGGGCTGTTTCTCAGCGGGTAAGGGCTTCTGAGACTGCTAGGTCAGCATGTTTCTGGCAGGCTGTCTGTCCTGATTTGTCGCTTTGAAGGGCCATTGCTCAGAAAGCCTTTGTTATCAGCAGAGCCTGGGGCTGCTGGGTCATGTCTGTTTCTGCGTTCTAGCAGGCATTCCATGACAGACTCAAAGTTTTGTTATCATTATTATCCAGTCTTTAGTAACTTCAAGCCTGGAGGAGCAGTGGATCCAACTGATCACTGGGCAACTCTGTCCATTAGATGTTTTGGGAGTGGAGATTCTGAGATGGGCTGGAATCTTTGCATTCACTGCTGGATACTTGGTGAGTAGCCTGTAAACTCGGGTAGACAGTGAGGCATTTGATACAAACAACAGTAATGGCAAGTAAGATTGCCATCCATTGTATTACATCCATGCCTTCAATTACTAAAGAAGCAAACTTTTACTCTACTCCTATTTTGTTTCATGTGCTGGGCACAGATAAGAATGGTACCTACTTTCCCCAGGAATAAAAAATGAACACAGTAGCATGTGAACGTGCCAAATCAGGAAAGCTCAGGGGCCCTTCAGAGTATGGAGAGGGCTTCTTCCTTACCTCAGAATGGGGCATAGTGTGATAGAGTCAAAGAAGACTCAGCTTTCTAAGCACTTAGCACACCAGATAGGATTGTCATAAGGACCCCACAACTATTCCAGGATGCATAAACATTATGTAAAGAATAAAGCAAAAGAGAAGAACAGAATTATTTTTATTGTTATACAACAGAGGCTTTCAAATAATTGTGGCGCTAAAGATTTGATTCAGATTACCTGTGCCTCTTAACCCCAGTATTTAGCATTTCCCCATATCATTTCACCTTTCTAGAATGCTTTTTTCCCAACTTTCCTCAATCCCCAAAATACACTTTTCCCAACAGTAGCTTTGATCTAGCTTTATGTAGAAAACTTTCCTGAACAGGCAGAGTGCAAAGGCCCCCTCCCCACTCCCACACTGGATTCCAAGTGACTCCACCTTTTGATCATACTGCTAGGAGGGATGGTGGGCTGGGAGGGAGGAGATCTGATCTCATTTCTTCTGGTCTCAAGCCCCAGACAGTTCAGATGTCTGCTACAGCTAGCACGGCTTTTAAACATTCTCAATGTTGTCCTCAGTTTGTTCCATGAATAAAAATCTCATTTTTCCCTCCATATTGTAAGCCATTCCAGGGCAAGGCCAATGCCCTTGGATGCTTTTCTTGCTCTACATTGGCTGGCATTGTGAGAAGCACTGAGTGTTTTTCATTACTTTATCAGTGAGGCTGATAGAAATGAGGCTGCTAATTTCATCTTTGGGACTTCATTTGCAATTAAATGGATGGTGATGCCTTGGTTATGGCTTAATTAATAAATTCAATAAACATGAATTAAGGATCTATGATGAGTCAGACAGTGTGCTGAGCATCGGCTCCACAGAGATGAATGGCAGGTCTCAGCTCTCAAAAACTTCATAGTCTAGTAAGAGATGAGCATGTGCAAATAGATATTTATGATACCAGGGATAATTGCTGGAGAATAGGTTTGCTTAAAGGACTGTGAAAACCCAAAGGAGGGAGCAAAAAGCTGTGCTTGCTGACATGATGGATCATCTTAGTTTTGAAGGATGCAAACAAAATTTCCAAAGAGGCAGGGAAAAGCATTCCAGGCAGAAGTAATAGGGAGTACAAAGACACAGAAGAAAGATGAAGCATGAAGCCATATGTGAGGAATTTGTGTATCTCAGTGTGTCTAGGACATGGGCTATATGATGGGGAATCATGTCAGATTGTGAAGGTCCTTCTGTTCCAGCTCAAGAATTTGGACTTTATGCAGTACTTACAGAGAGTCAAAGAAAATTTTTAACACATGGGGGTGACACAATTCTATTTGCCTTCTAAAAAGATATCGTTTGGTCTATTTTTGCCTGAGTGCCAGAAAGGGCTACATAGAAGCCAAGAGAGGCTTGAGGATCAAATAGATTGAGGAAGAGCAGCTGATGGCAGAGGCCGGTTTAAAAAGCAGATCTGATAATACTCTGACATATTAAGATTAATCTGGCAATGAGAATCCATCACTGTAAGAGGAGGAATGGAAAAAATAGCAAACCATTAACAAAGAAAGTGGGACGCTTTTACTGACTTTTTAAAAGGATCTGTTTTCTATAAAAACAAAAAACATATTTTAAATAGCTAAATATGAATATTAGATTGTTTATATATACAAGCAAAAAACAATCTAGAGAGTAAATGAATAGGTATAATTTAATACCTTTTCCACTAATGTGTAACTGTGACAGATCAATGCGCAATTTAACTTCATCTTCTCCTAGGCATGTGTAGTTTAATCCATATCAGAACCTTTCTTATGCTGCAACTTGAAGATTTATTCAAAGTTCTTCGATTGCATCCCAAGTCCTACTAGGCAACTTCCCTTTTGTCTTGGATACTCTCTCCATAGCCCTGCTGACAATGAGTCCTCTGATTCTCCACTGTTGGTAGAGGTAGATAGGGTGGCAGTACTCCATTTAGATCACCAGATTCAAAAATCTCATCCTCAGTTTTACAGATCCCCAAATCCAATTTCTTCAGTGTTCCAAAGTTCATTGAGTTTAGAAAGGCTGAGCTAACAAAATTTTGCCAATTCATTAATTTACCACGAGAAACATAACCGCTAGGGGAAAAAAAAAAAAAAGACAACAGTTATTCATGTCCTCTCACTCAGCTGACACATTTACTCTGGTTTTGACATTTCTGCAAGAAGCCAAATTACAACTTGAAAGTTGCATGGTAAACAAGACATCCCAGCAAGGAGAGATAGATGTATGTGCAAATAATTGATGCCACTAGGTATGGTTGTCTGCTGCCTCCACGTTTCTCAAAAGAATTTTCCCATATGCTCAGGCAGCACCAGTCTCCTGGTGGCAATTTATCCCAGTCATAGACAAAGCGTTTAAGGAAAAATATTGTCTGAGGTACTCCTATCATTTACCATAGACACTGAAAAGTAGTAGGCAACATTAAGCCTCAGAATTAAATACAATTAACTTGGTCTATAGTGCCAACAGAAATTGTTTCACCCACAGATGTATTAAACATTTAGCCAACATGTGTCTGGCATGTTCTAAGTGCCAGGCATCATACTACATCTATAAACAAGACAGGGACTATCCTCTCAGGAGGCTCAGAATTCAGTAGGAAACAGACATGTTAGCTGGCAATTACAACACAGAGTAATGTTTGCTGTAATAAAAGGCTTGTTCTAGATATGGTGGGAGCTTTGACAAAGAGCCCTAATCCAGACAAGGGGGTTAAGTAAAGTGACACAAGGAGGAAGAGAGATGGGTTATCTGTGATTTGAAAAAAAAAAAAAAAAAAGGCACTAAAAATGTCATGGGCAGGCAGAACTGAGGGCTCCAAAGTAAGAGAAAAAGAAAATGACAAGGTTTCAATAGTGCCAGTGCACTCATGTGAAACATTGCTCATTCAAGGATACTGACATCAGCCTCTCAGCATGCAGGAGTGTGAGCAGGGTGACTTTCTGAAGATAACTTGACAATATGTATCAAGAATCTTGAAAAACCCCTTGAACATTGTGACCCAGTAGTCCATTCTCAGGAATCTGTCCTAGGGAGTTGGCATGTACATGGGTAGTCACTAAAACTTTGTTTATAATACCAAAAAAAGAGAAACAGATTGATAGATAAAGATATTATAAAGAATTGGCTCACACAATTATGGAGGCTAAATCTCACAATCTGCAGTCTGCAAGCTAGAGAGCCAGTGGTATAGTTCTGAGAACCAGAGGGCCAATGTATAAGTCCCAGTCCTAGGGCATAGACCCATGCCCCAGCTCAAGCTGTCAGGCAAAGAGAGCAGATTCTCCCTTCCTCCACCTTTTGTTCTATTCAGGACCTCAACAGATTTGATGACGCCCACCTCCATGGGGCAGGGCAATCTGCTTTACTCAGTGAATTAGAAAAACTACCCAGTCCTCCTCCCGAGTTAGAAAAAACTTCAGTCTTCCTTCTGTGCTTTTTTTCTTCTCACATAGAACACTCACAACACTTCTGGTCATCAAATCTGTGTGGGTTTTTCCCACACCAAGAAATTCTTCATAACACCTGCTGGATGTTCTACAATTTAACTCAATTTTGACACTATCTACCTGAAGATAGCATCAGATCCCACAGGTTAAAAGCTCAGTCCTAGAAGACTGCTCCTACCCACATCAGGAGACAACCACATGTTCAGGTTGTCACCTGTGCTTCTGACAAAACCTCAAAACCCCCTCCTCAGCATCAATAACTTGCTAGAGCAGCTCACAGAACTCAGGGAAACACTATTTATGTTCACTAGTTTATTAAAGGACATGATAAAAGGTAAGATGAACAGCAAGCTGAAGAGATACATAGGGCGAGTTCTGGGAGGGTCTCAGGCGCAAGATCTTCTGTCCACCAGGAATAGGGGTGCATCATCACTCTCCCAGTGTTTACCAACCTGGCAGCTCCTCAAATCCCTTACAATATTTTATGGAGGCTTCCTCACATAGGCATGATCAATTATTAACTCTATTTCCAGCCCTTCTCTACTCTCCCTTCTTTGGAGAATGGGGGCTGGGGCTGCAAATTCCAAGCCTCTAATCATGGCTTGGACTTTCTGATTATCAGCCCTCATCCAGGAGCCCATCCAGAGTCACATTAATAGGGCAAAAGATGCTCCCAGTGCTCTTATTACTTAGGAATTTATAAAGTTTTAGGATCCCTATGTCAGGGACACAGTTGAAGATAAATATTAGAACAAGAGATGCTCCTAGTGTTCTTATCGCTTAGGAATTTATAGGAGTTTTTAGGAGCTTTGTGTAAGGAACCAGGGACAGAGACTAGTACTTATATTTTCTATTATTTCACACTCAGTCTACTGATTCAGATACTAATCTCTTTCAGAAACACTCTCACAGATATATTCAGAAATAATGTTTAGCCAAATATCTGGGCACCCAGTGATCCACTCAAGTTGGAAACATTCAATGTCAGGGAAAGCTTAAGTATATTATGGTACATTCACAAGAGACTGAGTCATGTTCTATGACGACCTCTTTTTCTTTGAATGTTCCGCTTTTTCTGGCTCAACTGGTCCCTTCCTCTCTGGATGTATTCTCTGGGTCTCACCACACATTTTCTCCAGCAGGCTGCAACTTATCCCACTCAGTTCAGTCTCTACCTTGGGCTTTCCAAAGGTGTACTGTACTCTTTTCCCTCAGTCAGTTTAGTGGGATCTCAGAAGAAAGAAGAGATAAACACATATAATCAAACCTGCAATATTTCATTGGAAGAGCATTGCCTTTTATTTAAGTAAGAAAACAAGTTAAGAGTAATAAAAAAATTTATACTCTTTAATCCAGGAATCTCATTTAATGTAAGTAAAGGATAAAAAAAAAAAAAAAAAAACAAGAAGAACTAAAACTGAATATTATCGCAGTGCAAACCTGGTAGCAGCTTAAAGTCTGACAGTATGTGATTAGTAATAGTAAATACAGTGAATGCATTTAAGATAGTATTAGGTAGCTTTTTAAAAAATTTAGGTGATAAGACTAAGATAAAACTGAGAAAAATTCCCATGTTATAATGTTAAGTAAAAAGGCTGATTACAACTTGTAGAAGTATATAAGCTTTGGAAAAAAGGATAAAAAATAATGACAAATTATGGAAATTGTAAAAGAGCAGTGATATTTCACATGATGTGTTTTCGTTGGTTGTGAAAACTTTTTCTAATGTTGTGACATTGGTTTTGCATTAAAATATAAAAAATACCACTACCAGCACTCATTACAACATGGTTGTTTTAGTGTACTGACACCTTGAATGAAATGCATTTGAACATGGCCACTGCATGGCTACAAGGATTTGGTTGGAGGCCAACAAGCCCAGTGTCTACAGCTGGGGCCTGTTGTTCTGACATGAGAGCATTTTCCTATCTGCAGGCAGCTGGAGCACGTGAGAGACCAAGCCCAGCAGACAGTGTGGGTTTGTGCCTGTGAGTCGGTTGTGTCAAAATACACTGTACTTTACACTTTTATGCCTACTGTCACCAAGAGACACACAGTTCCTTCCTGTGCAACTTGCTCAAAGTTTTTGTTTTTTGGTGCTTTCTAAATATAGATTTCATCCCCAAATGTGGAGTTTCTCATTACTCAGAGGACACCAATAAATTCTGCTTTGAGTATGCACTGAAAAATGCCATTCTTGTTTTTGTTTTCCATTCCAGTGTCTGCATTCCATAATGTAGTTGAACAAAACATCCAAGGACTGAATTCCATTATGGCCATGCATGGGAGAAGTAGCTCCAGGTGACATGCTGATAAGCGGCTCTGAGCATAAGACAGACTGAAAGCCAGAACTCTAAGCCCAGCTCACCTGCTTAAGACTACATGGCTCAATCCTAAGCACCTCAAGTGGGAGTGGAAAGGGCTGTAAAAGTTCTCTAATCCTGCCTCTTGCACTTTGCACAAATTCTCTCACCCTCCCATCCCAATGAAGCTGTCAGCCAGCACCTGCTTGACCCCCGCAACGACAACAAATTTTTCCGAGAGCAGTAGATATCAGAATCATCTTCCATACATTGTGTTGTGTACTACTTCTCCATGAGGATCACTTGTAAGTCCCATAGTACAGATGCCTACTTTATGCCCTGCATTGTTCTAAAAGTTTCGTATGTGTTAACTGACTTCATCCTTAAAAAAATTTTTTGAGGCGAATACTAATATTACCCCAATTGACAGATGAGGACACTAGAGCCTAAATAGTTTAAGTAACTGTCCAAGATCAGTGTCATATGGCTAGGAAGCAGTGACAAATGCTGAGACTCAACCCCATGCCATCTTACTCAAGAGACCATGTTTTTAGCTATACGATGCTGCCCATTGAGTATAGATCCACCTGTAACACCTGCTTCTGTCTTCTGGAGCCAGACTGAACAAGAAAGCTTGATTCCCCATCTACATGCTAAGCATTCAAATATTTGAATATTTTCTTTCTACCATTTTTCTACCCTATCTCCCTTCATCTGCACAACTCTGCACCTGCCTTCCTTTCACGGTCTCTTAATGTTATCTATTGAGACCCTGCGACAGCCAGGAGTGTCTTCTAAGGTAGAAAACTTGCTGTCAGGTTGTTCTGCTTTCTCTCTGTGAGAATAAAATTTGTTATTTCTTTTGCATCTGGTTTTACAAGATTCTCAGCAATGGTGTGACTTGTACCTGTTTTTGTTCTCAGGGGTGCAGCCTTAAATAATTCTCTGTAATTTTAGCCTTTTTTTTTTTTTTTGACCTTAAAAATAAGATCCTCATACCACCAGACTGGAAGATGTTAGTTTGTGCCATATTAGTTCTTTTTTTTTCCTTTTTGCAAGCAATGTTTTTATTTTTATTTATTTATTTTTATTAAATGTATTGAGGTGGCATTGGTTAATAAAATTATATAGGTTTCAAGTGTACAATTCAAAAACATGTCATATGTATATTGCATTGTGTGTTCACTACCCAAAGTTAAATTCCATATTAGTTCTTTAAAAATTCAATTAATTTAGTGAAAGGCTATGGGCTTTGTTTGCAAATAACATGAAAGCATTGATGACTTCACACCACAACTTGTGACAGACAGTGGACAGAGCACAGGGCTTTGGAATCCAATGGAGTGCACATCCAGTGAAATCTTACCTTCACCTAGTCACCGTCACACTTTCTGTTCACCTTCTCCTTTTTCAGTTTCTTGTCTATAATTACTGGAATTATAGTCTTGGTCACTTATTTTTATGACATGCTGAGTTGTATTTCTATTATTATTTTTACCATTATTTTAATAAACTTTTCTAAGAATAGTTTTAGATTTATAGAAAAGTTGTGAAGATTATGCAGAGTTCCCATGTACTACACACCCAATTTTCCCTATTGCTCACATCTTTCATTACCATAGTACATTTGTCACAACTGATGAACCACTATTGATTTGTTTTTAACTAAAGTCCATACTTCGTTCAGATATCTTTAGCTTTTGCCACATTACATTTAGTTGTTATGTCTCCTTAGGCCCCTCTTGTCTGTGACAGTTTCTCAGATTTTGCTTGTTTCTGATGACCTTGACAGTTTTAAGGAGTACCAGTCAGTATTTTGTAAAATGTCTTTCAATTGGCAGGGTTATGGGTTTTGAGGGAAGAAGTCCACAGAAGTAAAGTGTTATTCTCATCAAACGGTATCAAGAATTCATGCTATTAACATGGCTTACCTCTGTTGATATTAAACTTGATCATCTGGCTGAGGTCATGTTTCCAGGTGTTTCCACTGTAAAGTTATTCTTTATTCTCCCCTTTCCATACTGTACTCTTTAGAAAGAAGTCAGTATGTATAGTGGGGATTTATGCTCCATCTCCTTGAGGATAGATTATCTACATAAATTATTTGGAATTCCTTTGCACAAGAAATTATCTATTCTCTCCTATTTATTTTTTAAATAATTTATTTATATCAGAGTGGGCACATGGATTTTTATTTTATACTTTGAGTGATAACTCAATACCATTTCATTTGTTTTGTTGTTCAAATTGTTTCAGCTTTAATCAATAGGAGAGCTTTTACATGACTCCTGTATCCCTTTGACATGCCCCTTTTTTTTGTTTTTTTTTTAGCAATTCCTTGCTTTCTGGACACTACAAAATGCTGCAGAATCATCTTGCATATTTCTTGCTCCAGCCTAGAAGTAGCTGTTTCTTTAAGGAGCCATAGTTCCTTTTATTGAAGAATGTTATTTGAAATCAAGATCTGGGCACCAAGAGTGCTCATTGCTACGGGGGTGTCATTGCTTCTAGGCCTTCTCACCTAACAGAGGGAGGAAATATATGTGTATATTATACTATATATATAACTATTTCTGTATGTATCCATCTGTAATTATATTAAGCTAAATATGAGTTCATACAACTCTAATCCAATGTCACATGGATTATTCTAGCATTCTCCTCTTGCTTATCTGTAATCTCTCATTTCAACAGTAAAAAACCTGGCTCCTGTCATTCACCATCTATTCACTTAATTGTTCAGTTCCAGCATACATGTATAGTGGTTTCAGAATTGTTCATCTGTACTTTTGTGGGAAAATTAAAAGTTTATCTACTAGACTACAGTGCTTATATGTGTAATATTTTTTTTGCCTTTACAGATTCTACTAATTTCCAGTAACTTAGGTTAGCACCTGTTCTTCTTGCCCTATTCATTGAAGTTGTTCTATGCACTTGCAATACAATTAGAGTCTTTTGTTAGTCTGCATTCCACCATGAGATCCTCTAAACTCTAAATAAATTTTTAAATTTGCGTACATGAAGGTTCTTTTTTTGTATATAATGTAAAGCTTAATCAATTTAGACAAATGTACAGAGTCATGTATCCATCATTATAATATCATACAGAATATTTTAACCACCCTAAAGATATCTTCGTACTCTAACTATTCAGTGCTGCTCCCCTACCCAAACCCCTTACAACTATGATCTGTTTACTGTATCACAGTTTTGCCTTTTGGAGAATGTCACCTATAACAATGCAGTGAATAGCCTTTTCAGACTAGCATATTTCACTTAGCAATATGCATATAAAATTCATCTATGTTTTGCAAGCCTTGATAGTTCATTTCATTTCTTCCTCAGATTTATTAAGGTATAATTGAAAAATAAAAGTTGTATATATTTAGGATATAGAACTGATGGTTTGATATATGTATACATTGTGAAATAATCACCACAATCAAGTAAACTAACAAATCTATCACCTCACATGGTTACCACTTTTTTTCCTGTGTGTAGGGGGGCGGGGGGAGGGGGGAAGTGAGAACACTTAAGATCTGTCCTCTTAGCAAATTTCAAGAATGCAATACAGTATTGTTGCTATAGTCAAGTTGTTGTAAATCAGATATCCAAAATTTATTCATCTTGCATAACCGAAACTTTGTACTCCTTGGCCAACATCTCCCCATTTCCTCCTCCCCCCAGTCCCTGGCAACCAAGGAAAGTAATTCAGTTTTTATTGGTTCAGCTTTTTTCTTGTTTTAAGGATGACAGTGATAATTTCTAGGCTCTTTGCATATTAGAGCTGAAACTGGAAGTCTCTTCATACTATTTTTATACCTCAATGAATCACTATGAGTTTCTAATCCATTTTTGTGCATTTGGGATAAACACAACACAACATGTCCATAGAAAGGCAAATGTAAGGAACATAAATAATCACAAATACCATGAAACTACAATGGTAACATAACTTTACTCCATGAACGGTGTGTTAGCTTAGATGGGCTGAGGAGTACATTCTTTGTGATGCTCATGCAGTATTCAAGGTTTTAATGACTTACAAATAAAAGGATTTCTAAGAAATATTACAAATCACATATTTCTCTTTTGCGAGATATGTTTTTCATAAATGAAAAAGGATATTTTCCCTTATTAATTTTTTCTCTGAAAATGTCAAAACATCTGTTGACTACTTGATGAAATCCTAAAAACTACACTGTGAGAAAGTCCTCACTAGGTAATCTTTGCAGAATTTCCCTTGAAGTGTGATATCTTGTAAGAGATGACAGCATTAAAGGGTGAGTCTATGGAGGCAAAGTGACAGAGTATCAGGTGTTTATGTATTCATTCATTTACTATATTCTTATTAAATAAAATATATTCCACATACCCCAAGGCCCAGATATACAGCTCCTTTGGCGAGGCATTGCACCTTAATATAATTGTGACACTACATGTGTAGGACTTGCTGTAGAGGAAATTCATTTCTTCAAGGGTCAAATGAGCATTCCCTTTGCCTCCAAACAGGATCACTTCCCTGTTAAGCATAAACAAACCATGATAACTGTGTCAATTACAGCAAACTAACTGATCATTATTGGTCCACTCATCACAAGTTATTTTCTCACCACATATTGTAGGAATCACATGTAATATGAAAAAAAAATTGACATATAGTCATCACCTCCTTTCCTTACTTCACCATCACTAAGAAGGATTATTTATTTGGCTAAAATTGGACTCACATGTCTTGTTAGAATAGTAGAGAAACAGAATCCACGATGACTGATTAGAATTGTGTTGGCTTTCATTTTTTGATACGGCAATAATTAGATTACCAAATTTTCCACTGAGACTACCTTTAGTAGTTGTCATTAGAACAAGATTAATACATAGAGAAGTTCCATATGAGTGAGATATTTTCAAAACTACCCACTTTAGAAGTTTTACATTGGTTATCTTCATCTTTACTGCACATTCAAGCCTTCTTAAATAATACAGTAATGTTAAGGGTATAAATCTATTTTTTTCTCTGGCTCTCAACTTTCTTGAAGAAAGGCATATAACTGCTTCTAACAATTCAACTCCTTTTCAGATCGAAGTGGGAATGTAGTTTTAAGCTCACCTGTTAGTATAACAAGAATCTTTGGGTCTTGATTTTGTTCACTGAAAAGTTTAATTATATTTGTCTCAATACATACATACCTCAGTTATTATGGTTGACTTTGTCTATTTAAATATAATATCTGGTTTTCATTCTTTTAAGTTGTGTCCCGTACGGAGTCACTAGGCTGAATAAATGATTCTAGTCTTTTTATCCTGTTCATCAAGCTGTGGGCCAGAGAATATATCAGCCTGAAGAAAGTAGATCCTTTTTATAATTTGTCTTCTCAGAAAGCAATTGATATAGCTGATTATATATGGCCCTTACTGGACTGTTGACATCAAAGGTACAAGATGAGTGAATGGCCTTCACCACTATGATTAGGAGGAATATGTTCTGGAAAGATCAGATACTGATTTCAAACAATGAAAATAGGAATGTACACATTTTTAAAAATTTTAATCTATATAAATAGATAAGTTGGTTGCATGTCCACCCACCAATAGAACATAAAGTTAAGGGTACTTCTCTATGTATTGATCTGGTTCTAATGTCAACTACTAAAGATAGTCTCAGTGGAAAATTTGGTAATCTAATTATTGCCGTATCAAAAAATGAAAGCTGACGCCTACTGTTCTAAATTAAATTCATATTTGGAAGATTTGCTTCCACTTATTTGGATTACCTCTAATACTTTTATTAAAATTCAAGTAATGATTCACCTGAGTGTGTGATTTACAACTAATTTTTCCTAAGGGCTCACCATAAAGCTACATTGCTAAATATTAGACTTCTTTTAGAGGGAGTATATATTTGTAGTGAAAAAATTCAAAATTTTATAAAGACTTATTATAAAGCTATAATAATTAAGACAGATGGATATTTTCATAGAATATACAAATAGACAATAAAACAGAACAGAAAGCCCAGAAACAAATCTACTCATATAAGGAAATTTTACATATAGTAGTCATGAATTTGTGAATTATGAAGGATGAACTATTCAATAAATGGAGGCTGAGTCATTTGAGTTTTTTATAGTTAAAAAATAAAATTGGAATCTAATTCACATTATACATAGAGATTGTCAGAAATTTAGAAATCTAATAATACCAAATGTTAGTGAGGATGTTGAAAAACAAATAGGACCTCTAAAATTTGACTCATGGCATGGCTTTTTAAAATAGCTATAAAAAACAATTTGTAATTTGAAGATGTGCATGCCCTACAATTAGAAATTCTACTCTCAAACATCTCTTCTAGAGCAGTAGTGTACAACCCTATCAGACCCAATGTTCTCTTTTGGTAATAAATAGTTTGTAACACCCTATTTACTATCTTTATGTGAAATTTATAAATATTATATATATATAATTTCAAAAATACACACATAATTTCAAAAATTCAACATAAACCAAAGAATCAAAGACCTGTTATGAAGTAAACAAAATTGTGGCATGATCTTGAGCAACTGATGGAGAAAAATAAGGAAACTTTACTTTCTCTTGGTGATGGGAACATTCTCCTTTGAGGAGCATTAAACCCGTAAAGAAGGAAAGATAATTCTAGAATGCTACTTGATTCTTCAAAGAAGAATATTTATAAAGCCATAAAAAGTCAACATTATACCTAACTATAAATAATAAAAGGAAATAGATTATAATAAAATAATGTTATCTCAATATATAAGTGGTTGTTCTTTTTTAAAAGGAAATCTATTTTTTATTGTGGTAAAATACACATAAAATTTACAACTTTAGCCATTTTCAGTGGTTTTAAGTAAATTCACACTGTTGTATAACCATCACCATCATCCATCTCCAGAACTTTTTCATCTTTCCAATGCAAAACACCATACCCTATAATAATAACTTTCCATTGCCCTCTCCACTAGCCCCTGGTAACCATCCTTCTTTCTGTCTCTATGAATTTGACTGCCCTAGATACCTCATCTAAGTGGAATTATACAATGTTTGTCCTTTTGAAACTGATTTATTTCACTCAGCATAATGTCTTCAAGTTTCATCCATGTTGTAGCACATGTCAGAATTTCCTTACTTGTTAAAGCTAAATAATATTCCTTGTATGTATATACTACATTTTGTATATACATTTATCTGTCAATAAATTTTTTGGTTATTTTTACCTTTTGATTATTGTGGATAATACTTTTATGCACATGAGTGTACAATATCTGTTCAAGTCTCTGCTTTCGACTCTTTTGGGTATATACCCAGAAGTGGAATTGATGGATCATATGGTAATTTGATGTTTAATTTTTTGAGGAACCATCATACCTTTTCCACAGTGATTGTAGCATTTTATATTCCTACCAGCAATGCACAAGGGTTCCAATTTCTCCACATCTTCACCAACACTTATTTTCTGCTTTTTTAATAATAGCCATACTAATGTATGTGATATGGTATCTCATTTTAGTTTTGATTTGTATTTCCCTAATTATTAGTGATGCTGAACATCTTTTCATGTGCTCGTTGATCATTTGTATATCTTCTTTGGAGAAATGTCAATGCAATTGTCCTTAGCCCATTTTTAATATGGTTGTTTGGTTGTTGTTGTTGTTGTTGTTGAAGTGTAGCAGTTCTCTATATAGTTTGTATGTTAATTCTTTATGATTATGATTTGCAAATATTTTCTCCCATTCTTTAGAAAATTCTTAATCTTGACTAAAACTAGAACACACCTTTGTGTAGAATCACCATAAATGCAACAGTTACTAAGGTAAATTGACATAGGCATGTTGAATGGGCAACCCAAGTACTACCAGTGAAATGTGTTAGTGACATGATTTTCCAAAAAGGCAAATACTTGGAAAAGTTCTGAACTAAACAAAATGTTTTAAAAAAATTCACAGTAGTTACACTCTTGGAAAATTCATCGGATTAAAACTATGCAGAGTAGTTTGTGTTTTTGTATAAAATAGAGTTATTTTCTAGATCCAGATAATTACAAATGGATTTTTCACTGGAAGGTCAGGCAGGATACTCCAAAGTCACATGAGATGTCAGGACAAATTTTGGTTTGTAAGAGTGTGTCATACATCACAGTACCTTAGCTTCTCTTGACCTTATCCACCAAATGCCAGTAGTACACTTTAATCACTGTAACAAACAAATCTCACCCACAATTTCCCAAAATATCCCACTGAGAATCACTGCACTAGAGAAACTCTTAAACATGAACACCAGGAGACATGTACAAGAATGTTTAGAGTAGCATTGTTGTAATAGAAAAATATTGAAAATAAGCTCAATTGCCATCAAGAGAATAAATGCAAGCCCTGCAATAAAATGTTATCCAGCAGTGAAAATGAATGAGTGTAAACTACATCTATCAAGATTAATATATCTAAAGTACATATAGTTGAACAAAAAAGTAAGTTAAAGAAAGATACATACTGATTGAATAAAGAAGCTGTGGTACATATACACGATGGAATATTACTCAGCTATAAGAAGAGATGAAATACTGCCATTTGCAACAACATGGATAGATCTTGAGATAATCATGCCCTACAAAATAAGCCAAACAAAAAAAGTTGAAAACCACATGATATCACTTATATGTGGGATATTAATCTAAAAGTAACAAACAAACATGACAAACAGAGACTCATGGACATGGACAGCATACTAGTGGTTATCAGAAAGAAGAGGGGAGGGGGTAGGTAGATAGAGATAAAAGGGGGTCAAATATGTGGTGACAGAAAGAAATCTAACTATGGGTAGTGAACACACAATGCAATATATATATATACACACACACATATATATATGTATATATATGTATATATATATGTATGTATATGATTTACTGTTGAATTGTACACTTGAAACTTATCAGATTTTGTTAATAAATGTCATCCCCCCAAAATAAATAAATTAATTAATTTTAGAAAAGAAAAATATATACAATATGATATAAATTATTTAATACTTTGATATATGGAAAACAATATTATGCATTATTTAGAGCTAAACATATAGATAAGTAATTATAAAGATATGCATGGGATTGATACTGATTTTAAGAACAGTGGCTATCTCTGGATTCAAGAGGAAAATGAAAGTAGGGAAGAGTGTGTAGGGGTGTAAGTTTTATTTCTAATATTTTGTATCATAAGCCGAGCAATGGAACATAGGTTTTCAGTATATTATACCTTATATATTTTATGTCTAAAATATTTTTAAGTGAACAAAAACAAAAACAAAGACTCATGCAGTTTTTGATTCCAGAGAGACCTGATTTTTAATCCTGTTTCTGTTACTTACAAGCTATGTAATACCGAACAAATCACTGAACTCCCCTAAATGTTAGTTTGTTTTTCTGTAAAATGGAGATAAAAATAGAAGCTATTACATAATAATGTTATAGGCTATTAAAGTTTTCACTTTACATTTAGAGCTCTTAGCATATTGCCTTGTTCTTAGAATAAACATACCTTTGTGGCAAAGAGTAATAACCTCTGTTTAAACATGCCTTATACAGTCTCCATGATTTTTAATAGACAATGTTATCCTACCTTCTGTCTGATTGGTGTCAAAATATACATATCAGCCCTTAATGGAAACACTGAGTAAATGTACTCTAGTTATTTGTCAGATAACTCTATGTTGTCCAAATCCTATCAAAATTCTGTTTATGAGAATAGGCATTTATGGAAGATTGCCTGCAGGATATGCTATTGATATATTCTCTAGAAATGATAAATTTTACCCTTGGATCAAATCTCACCTCTGAGAGTTTCATATCCAGATGGCAACATTCTGACTGTCGTCAAATTTACTTGACAGAATTGAACTTTGCTGTTCTGATATTGGCTTGCATTGAAGGGTGCTATAAGAATCAACTGAGCAAACTTTGCCTTTGTGTTTATTGCTGGGATAGAGTCCAGGATGTTATTCTCTGAATCAAAAAGCATTTTCTTTATGAAGACTCAAGGGAGAAATTTTCCTCAAGTCAGCAAGACAAAAATCTTAAACAACTGGTTTGTCTTTACCTCATGGACAATATGGATCTTTAAACTGAGAATATTTCCCTACTTGCATTAGTCTGCAGAAAATGTACCACTTGTGTGTGGCCCATTTCTAGTGTTGATAAAACCATTTGGAATACACTCCTGAGAGGTAGGTACATTTGCCCCTGGATTGTTTTCTGACTCATATTATCTCTTTGTCCCAACATTTTCAATGATTTATTTTTTATGTATTTTTGGGAGTTATCTCTTGTTTCGGAAACAAAATAAGAAGAGAGAAAAAAAATGAGAAAATGAGGATAGAATAAAGAAAAGTGGGGTATACATAAATAATAAAGGAGATAAAACAATATCTTGTCTACTTTTGCGTTGACTTTTACAACTAGTTTATGATTAAAAATTTTTCGTTAGAGAAAAAAAGATAAAATTTCTCAGCCTACAGATCATTTTTTTTTCATGCTTGTGCATAGCCATAAGATTGGGTTAGATGTAAGAAAGGCTTCATAAATCCCTGAGAAGCAAAAGAGAATACTTTGATACCTTCTGAGTAATGTCTGACGTTTCCTAAAGAAATTTCTTAGCCACTCTTCAAGGCTCATGCCAGTGCCATCTACTTTATGAAAACACTCCCAATTATAAAAAAAGACCTCTCTATCCTCTGAACTCCTTCAGAACCTACTACCTCTATTCATTCATTTAAAATTTGTTTTATGAGACAAAGAAAAAAAGCAGAGAAAAAATAAAATTTATTTTATGATTACTTACCTTGAGATATAGATATAAAGATGATGATGATGATGATGATGATGATGATGATGATAGATGATAGATAGATAGATAGATAGATAGATAGATAGATAGATAGATAGATGATAGATAGATAGATGACAGATAGATGATAGATATTTCGAAGGGGAAAAGACCATGCTTCTGGATATTTTTTTGTATTCATAAGCATATTAATGATAATATATTTGTTCAATAAATATTTTTAAATAGGTAAATGAAAATCTATTTCATTGATAGATTTTTTTTGCAAACTTGCATTAAAACTCTGTTCACATTCAACAATATGGATGACATTCAAATGTATTATGCTAAGTGAAGCCATACTCAAAAGGCTATATACTTTTAATTCTATCTATATAATATTCTTGAAAAAACAAAACTATAAGGTTAGAAAACAGTTCAATGGTTACCAAGATCTGGGAGTGAGATGAGGAGTTGACTACAAAAGGACACGGGGGAATTTGAGGAGTTTTGAAATTCTTGTGTATCATCATTGTATGGTGATGGTTACATGACTACATATTTTTGTCAAAACACTCAGAACTCTGCCTTAAAAAGTGTGAATTTTACTTTTTTTAAAGTATGCATAAATTTAAAATAATGAGGAAAAAACTTTGTTCAGCATCTGCTAAAAATACTCAGTAGATTTTCCATTTTCTAGTAAGTTAACACAATTCCTAGGCCATCTATGCATGTGCTGCCTCTCTTCTCTATGCACACAGTAGATACTGCAACTAAAATATGGCATTATTTTTTCACTCTGAGGCAAGACATGGTCTCATACAGAATCCTCAATAGAACACTCCAGGTAGCCACCAACAATCTCTTGGAACTGGCATGAGATAAAATTTATTTGCTACATGGGACCCATGTCATCCCAAACTGATACTACTATTTGCTTAGTTACACATACTCTAAGTTCAGGCATAATGCTTACAAAGAGTTAATTTACTTTCAGGTGACTAACTTTGTTTGCTTTATCTTAATTCGGTGTGTATTAAAAGAGGTCAAATATAGATATCGGCACAGGATCACATTTTGTGAGCTACAACCAGTTTTATAATTTTTAAAAAGTGTGTCTCCAGCCATAAAAGGTAGAAGACCAAATGATCTCAGGATGTGATTATGACAAAAGGAAGGAGATGTAGGGCCAGAGGATCTAGGTGTGATTGCCAGCTGGGACCCTGAATAGCTGTGTAAACAGAGAGCATGAAGATGGACATGAAAGACTACAGGCACAAATTACAACAGATCCCAGTTTGTGCCAGGCACAGTCCTGTGCATAGAATGACAAACAAAAGAAATGGACTTCCTGCCCCCATGGATTTTATAATCCAGTGGACATGTTAGACATTAAAGAACACAAATAAATAGATACCAACCACTGTATGTGCTATGGAAGAAAACTACACGCTGATATAATGGAATAATACAGAAGAACTAAATGGATGGGCAGCAGTTCTTTTTTGAGAAGTGACCTTAATCAAAGGCCACAGGAAACAGAGATGTTGGCCAAACAGGGTGGATGAGGACATTCCAGGCAGAAGCCTGTGTTCAGATCTTGAAGTGGGAAAAAGTACAGAGCTTTGGCCAACAGAAAGACCCACCAGTGTAATAGGAAAACATTCTCGTTGGAATAGGGTGACTCAAGCTCAGGCAGGAGAGGTAGGCAGAGGCCAGGTCACACAGGTCCCCTTAGTTCACTCTCTAAGAGCACAGGAAAACCATGAAATCAAGTCATAGCAACATTAATACTCTGGGCCAACAGCCATGATAAATCTTCAAGAAAAAAAAAAGCTCCAAAGTACTCTCTAAAATGAAATAAAATACTTAGCAGCATGAGCTCTCATAGCATTTTACGCTTATCACTTGAGTATCATTTGTCACACTGTGTCAATAAGGTATCTGCATGTGTCTTCCCCACTGAACCAAGAGCTTCTGGTGATCAGCAACTACTTCTTTTAAATTACTATATCCCCAGTTTTTGAAGCATGGTAGGTACCCAATAAATATTTATTGAATTGAAGTAAATTAAACAAAATGTCTAAGCATGCAAATATATAGCATTCCAAAGCCATTTTATTTATGAACTTCCTGTTATGTCCAAAAGTACCGAGAAATGCAAAGTTACAGATGCATCAGCCTAAGGATAAAATAGCCTTTTTGGAGATGTCATGAATATATTCTGATCAGGATTACTCTGAGAATCTTCTGTCATGGTTCCAGCAATGTGGATAAAAACAAAAGACGACGTGAAGATAAAATTACAGGTTACAAAGGATTATTTTTGGAATTTGTTCAAAGCCAAGACAAACACAGCAGAAACATGAGAACAGCCAACCAGTGACAAAATTTCCCCTCAATGGATGAAGAAGGAGTCAGAAAAGGTAATAATAGCCCAAGAGTAGAGAATAAATCAAGCCAAATTTCTGGAAAAAAAAAAAAAAAAAAGGTGTGTGGAACAGGTGACTGAGTTTTACAGAGAATTTGGAGATCTCTCAAACTAAGCATTGGCAGAGAGCAAAACGGTATAGATGTGGCAAGCAGGAAGAAGTTACTGGCAAGATAATTGTTGCAGGTTGAATTGTGTCCCCCTAAAATTCATATTTTGAATACTAATCCCCAATACCTCCAAATGTGACCTTGTTTGGAGATATGGTCTTTACAGTGAGGTCATCAGAATGGGCCCTAATCCATATGATTGGTGTCCTTTTTAAAAAGAGAAATTTAGACACAGAGATACCCATAGAGGGAAGACTCCATATGGAAAGACAAGACATAGAGAGAAGACAGCAATTTATGAGTCAAGGACAGAGAAATGGAACAGACTCTTTTCTCTTAGCTCTCAGAAGGAACTGACCCAGCTGACACCTTGATCTTGGACTTTTAGCCTTTGGAACTGTGAAAAAATAAATTTATATTGTTTAAGCCCCCACTCTGTGGTAATTTGTTATGACAGACCTAACAAAGTAACACATTAATCAACCTGAAAATTTCTTATTTTCATTTCCTTTACATTTAAAAAGTAAAGGAAATACAAAATAGCTAAATTAGTAGATAAAGGGGATAAAAGAAGCCTCATCAGGCTCATATTTGCATGAAGAGATTTTTCTGGTGGAAACCCATTCACCAGAAACTATGCAATTTGGGTCCTGAAATGATAATGTAAACTAATAACAATGAATGACAATAATAGATCTTAACATGTGTTGGATACAGTATCGTGTGTTCTAAATAAGTTATTTTATTTAATCCTTAACCATCCTGTGACTAGGTTGAATTATTTTACAGATGAGAATACTGAGTTCCAGAGAAATTTTGTTTCCTTGCCCAAGGACAGATAGCAGTAAGGAGTTGAGGAAGGATTCAAAACATGTCATTTTCTTTCCCTCCCTTCTCCTACTCCAGTCCCTGAGAGTCTAGTGAATCCATGGAAACCTTGATATCAGCAGTGACCAGGAAATCTGTCTTAAACATCAGATTAATAGAAATTAGAAAGGATGGAGAATAGAATCTTTTTCTTGGACTCAAAGACAACATATTCTATGTATAAGGGTTAAAGTATTTCTTTCTCTCTCTGTCTCTCTCTCTCTTCCCTCCGCCCTTTTCCTTCTCTCTCTTTCCATTTCTAACAGTTAAAAGGAGAGCCACAAATAACCCACAGTAAGCAGATAAGGAGATTCCCCTTTGTAGCAAATTTAACTGCATGACAGATGAAGTTTCCTCCATTTATAAATGAAGATTTTTCAGAAGGAAACACAGAGGGATTGTTATCAATGAAATAAATAGGGAAAGGAGAGAATTAGGGTGGAGCTTGCTGGCTATAGCTTACTAGCCATAGGACCTTGGGCAGGTCAGTTGACAATGCTAAGCCTCAGTTTTTTAATATAACCAATAATAGCTACCTCACAGGATAATATATATAATAGATATATAATATGTATGTATTTAAGATTTAATTTATGCTGTAATCTAAATCCCTGTGACTGTTTTGTAAGTACTAATTTGTACTTCTTCAACCTTTCACCTTTTTCACCCAGCCCCCAACTTCCCTCCCGTCCAGTAATCACCAGTTTGTTCTCTCTATCTGTGAATCTGTTTTCATTTAGTTTGTTCGTTTCTTCTGTTTCTTAGATTTCACGTATAAGTAAAAGCATATGATATTTATTTTCTCTGTCTGATTTGTTTCACTCAGCATAATACCCTCTAGGACAATCCATGTCATTGCAAATGATAAGATTTCATTTTTTTTAATAGCTGAGTAATATTTCATTGTATATTCCATTGTATGATAACTTCTTTATCCAATCGTCTATTAATGGGCACTTAGGTTGCTTTCATATCTTGGCTATTGTAAATAGTGCTGCCATGAACATAGGGGTGCATAAATCTTTACACACTAGTGTTTTGGTTTTCTTTGGATAAATACCCAGAAGTGCAATTATTAGGTCAAAAGGTAGTTCTATTTAATTTCTTAAGGAAACTTCAAACTGTTTTCTATAGTGGCTGACCAATTTGCAGTCCCACCAACAGTATACTAGGGTTCCCTTTTCTCCACATCCTCACCAACATTTGTTGTTTTTGATTTGTTGATGATAGTCAATCTGACGGGGGTGAGGTGGTATCTCATTGTGGTTTTAATTTGCATTTCTTTGATAATTAATGACCTTGAGCATCTTTTCATATGTCTATTGGCCATCTATATGTCTTCTTTAGAGAAATATCTATTGAAGTCTTCTGCCTATTTTTTAATTGGATTGTTTGTTTTTTGGCGTTGAGTTGTATGAGTTCTTTATAAATTTTGGAAATTAATCTCTTAGTAGATGTATCGTAGGCAAATATCTTCTCCCATTCAGTAGGTTGTCTTTTCATTTTTTTGATGGTTTTCTTGCTGTGCAAAATCTTTTTAGTTTACTGCAGTCCCATTTATTATTTTTTCTTTTGTTTCCTTTGTCTGAGGAGATATATCAAAAAAAATTACTAATAGCAATATCAGAGTTTACTGACTGTTTTATTCTAGAAGTTTTATGTTTTGGGGTCTTACATTTAAGTATTTAATCCATTTTGAGTTTATTCTTATATATGGCATAAGAAAGTGGTCCAGTTTTGTCTTTTGTGTTTTTTTTTGCATGTATATGTCCAGTTTTCCCAACACCAGTTGTTGAAGAGACTGTCTTTACCCCATTGTATGTTCTTGTTTCCTTTGTCATAGATTAAATGACATAGCAATGGATTTGTTTCTGGGCTCTTTATTCTGTTCCACTGATCTATGTGTCTGTTTTTATGCCAGTACTGTGTTGTTTGATTATTATAGCCTTGTAGTATAGTTTGATATATTTATATTTTAAAATATAAATTAGGTGACTATGGTTTCAGATTCAACATTTAAAGAGCTTAGAAATCAGCATTCTCATCCTTGCAAAGAGAAAAAAGCTGAGAATTCAAGGCATTTATTAGAGGTTGCAGGCAAACCACCACCCCCAAATTGGAAGAAACAGGAGAATCTAAAAAGTTACAGCTGAGATCAGTTTACTGAGAGCAGAAGTCCTTAGAGCCATAAGCTGATAAAGACACTTAAATGGTGATTTGCATGAATTACTGGAAGCTAAGTGTGGATTTTGAGAGTTTCTCAATCTTAAATTAGTCCACTCAGCCTCTAGCAATTCTTCTTTGTTATGGCCCCCTGCAGTCTTTGGGTTGGGGGATCTCCTCCTGGTTCTGGCAAAATAAAGAGAAGAGTAACCATTGTGAAACATGCCAAGAGCCTTCTCTATTACAGGGCTTATTCCCTAGGGGAAAAGACATTGCCAGAGCCACATTCTACCTGGGGGGAGGCCATATGTCCGACCCCAGCCCCCTCTAGTCTTCCTCCCTCACCTAAAAGGAAAAAAAAAAAAAGCAAGCTAAGAAATCCTTGTAAAGGTCACAATCTAGGGACACAGACCAACAGAAAAGTGAGATTTAATCATAAAATGATAGAATACTTTCACTCCCTTACTTATCACTCCATCAACAAGTTTCCAGTACAATGATGGAATATTACAGCTAAAAGAGCTGCAAGACACAGACTATTTTAAGGAGGAGTTCTTAAAGCCCAAACATAAAACTAGTGACAAAAACAACGGCACTAGAGGAATGTGAAGCTTCTGGTGCCTATAACTGCAAGCCCATTCCTAGCCCAATGCCGAACCAGATTAACATAAAACCTCACACTAGGGCCTATTTGCTTCAGTCCTTATTACCTGATGTATCATTTCTACTTTTAACAAAACAAGCCATGCTAAAAGATAAGAAAAAAATGCAGACAATATGAAACAAGTGTGAGACCCAGACACAGATGTGACACAGATTTTGGAATTATCATACAGGGAATATAAAATAACTAAGATTAATATATTAAGAGCTTTAATGGAAAAAAATGATAACATGCAAGAACAGACAGGCAATGTAAGAAAAGAGGTGCAACTCTAAGAAAGTCAAAAGTAAATGCTGGAAATCAAAAGCTCTGTAATAAATGAGAAAAGGCCTTTGATGGACTCATCAGTAAAATTCTTTCCTCCAACATGGCTTAGGAAAGAATTAAGGAACCCGAAAACAGGTTAAGAGAAACTTCCAAAACTGAAATGCAAAGATAAAAAGGGATAAAAGAAAAAAAAAGAACAGAATGTCCAAGAACAGTGAAACAATTTCAAAGCTATAACATGCATATAATCAGAATACTAGAAGAAATGCTAGAAAAGCAGGAGAAATACTTGAAAGAATAATAACCAAGAACTTTTTAAAATTAACGACTGAAGCTCAGAGAACACTAAGCAAGATAAATACTAAAAAAGTACACTTAAGCATATCATATTCAAACTTCAGAAAACCAAAGGTGAAGAGAAAATCTTGAAAGTATTCAGATCTACATTAAGAAATGAAGAGCATTGGAGAAGGTGTGGCAGCCTGACCCTGCCTGATCATTTCCTGTTCGAATCAGTTAGTTCCTGACTGCACTCCCACCCTTCCCCAGGACTCTCCAACTGACGCGGCAGTCTGAAAACCCGCTTAAATGATTAAACCGGTTTCCTTATAGTTTGGCAACCAATCAATGTTCTCCTTATGTTCTCCTTCCTTACGTGGAATATCTATAGCTGTGTAGAAATGTGAAAGTACGAGATGATATAAAACTGTCCACCATGTTACAATCGGGGCTCAGCCTTTGGATAAGAATCCGCTGAACTGGTGCCGGCATCAATAAATGCTGCTTCCTGTTTACAGCCTCAGTGTCCCATCCCTCCGTTCGAGAATCCCACAACATTTGGGGGGCTTGTCCGGGATCTGGAGACAGTGGTTTTTCGCTTTCCTTGTCTTCGGGGTCTGGCCCCCAGGACACTGGGAGGAGTGGACTTCACCTTTGGATAAAAATCTGCTGAACTGGTGCCAGCATCAATAAATGCTGCTTCCTGCTTATACCCTCAGTGTCCCATCCCTCTGTTTGAGAAATTATTCCATTTCTGAAATGGAATAATTAAAGGTAAAATAAACTGTTATATTTTTTATATTCTTAATTTATCAAAAAGTTACCTGTTTAAAGTAACAATAGTAAATATATTGGGTTATTAGAGTATATGAATAAGTGGATTGAATGACAGGAATACCATAAGGAACAGTAGGAAGGAATTTAGAAATACTATGTTATAAGGTAGCTGTACTACGTTAAGTGGCATAATGTTTTTTGAAGATGGACTTAGATTACTTAAAAACATATATTGCAACTCTAGGGTGACCACTAAATTTTTAAAAAATAGTATAATTGATATGCTATAAGATAAAATGAAATCAAATAAAATGTTAAAATTAAAACCAGATGAGGCAAAAAATAAATTAATTAAAACAAGAGGGAGAAAAAAACAAAGAAGAAATGCAAGAAATAGAAAACAGTTGCAATCATGGTAGATATTAATTCAGCTATATCAGTAATCATTTTAAATGTTGATGATATAAATTCAACAGTTTAAAGACAGATATTGCTGGCGTAGACTAAAAAACAAGAAACACACTTTAAATATAAAACTCAGGTTAAAAGTATAAAAATAATTGTATACCACAACCAAATGGGATTTATTGTAGATATGCAATGCATGTGAAAATCAATCAGTATAATTCAGCATATCAACAAACTAAAGAAGACTCACATGAAATATCAATTGATTCAGAAAATATTTGACAAAATCTAATACCCATTCACGATAAAAAGAAAAAGAAAAAAGAAAACAAAAACCTCTCAACAAACTGAGATTGTAGGCAAACTTATTCAACTTGACAATGAACATCTACAAAAAAACTCACAGCATATATATTATGGTGAGAAACTGGACGGTTCTCACTTAAGACAGAACACAAAGTAATAATGTCCCTCTCTCACCACTTCTATTTAACATCATACTGGAAGTGCTAGCTAGTGAAAAAAAGATAAGAAAAATAAATCAATAGTATATAAACTGAGAAAGAAAAACTAAAACTGCCTTTTTTTCACAGATAATATGACTGTCTATGTGAAAATCCAAAAGAATTAACAAAACTCCTAGAACCGGTATGTGAGTACTGCAAGGTCACAGAATAAAAGGCTACTATACGAAAAGTCAATTGCTTTTCTACATAACAGCAGAATGGTCAAAATTTGAAATTAAAATCACAATACTATTTATAACAGCACACAAAAATGAAATAATTAGATATGAATTTAAGAAAATGTGTACAAGATTAAATATGTGAAAACTACAAAACTCTAATGACAGAAATCAAAGGTCTAAATAAACAGAAAGATATCTCATGTTCATGGATTAGAGGACTCAATATCGTTAAAATGTCAGTTCTTCTCAACTTGATCTATAGGTTCAACATAATCTCAATCAAAATCCCTGGATTTATTTTAATGGTACTGGGCAAGACTCTCAGCTGGGAATGAAGACATGGGGAAGTGTTTCAAGATTTAAAAGATTTTGAATTTATTCCTAAATACCATCATGATAATAATTAATTTGCACAACATTAAAGCTATTACATACTCCTCCCAACAGTCATATAATAGAAACTAAACTCCCACTCTCTCCAAGAAAACATTTGACTCTTCCAAGCCTCCAGAGCTTCTTTGGTCAAGGCCAACAATTTTCTCCCCTCCAGTTGTCAGTTCTCAGCCCTTACCTTACTTGCACTGCACCATTGGCAGTATTTGATGTAGTTTATCATTTCCCCTTTCTTAAAAACACTCCTTTACTTGGCTTCTAGAACACCACTGATTAGTCTTTTCAGTCTCTTTTGCTACTTCTTCCTTTACTCTCTGACCTTTCTATATTGGAGATTTCCAGAGTTCTGTTCTTGGCCTTCCTTTTTTCTCTATCTTTACCTACTTCCTTGTTGGGCTTTTAGAGTTTCAAGGCTCTCAAAACTCATATATGTTAAAATCCAGATTTATATCTCCAGCCGAGACCTCTTTTCTGAAATCCAAACCCACATATTCAACTGCATCTTCAACATCTCTACTTGGAGATCTAATAGTCAACTCAAATTTAACATGTCCTAAACTGAATTGCTGATTCCTGTCCCCTGCTCCAACCTGCTTCATCCACAAACCAATTCCCTGTCTCAATACTGCATCCTCCCAGTTTCTCAGGCCAAAAATTTGGAATCATCCCTGACTTGACTCTGAAACCCAGTATCCCATCCCTCTGCCTATAGTGCTCTAGCCCAAGAATGACTTAGCTAATCCTCTCTTTCCTTCCAGTACCTGCTCATATCACCTCTCAATGCACCTACCCTGACCAGCGCTGCATAATATTGCATCTGATTAACCCACCTCCCCTAGCACTCTCGATCTCCCTCATGCTTCTGTTCTTTTCCTTTTTCCCATGGCATTTATTAATTTCCACTACACATATAACTTACTCACTTATTTTCACAGTGTCTCTGCTAGGCAGAGATCATCTGTCTTGTTTACTGATGTATCTCAAGTACATAACACAGTGACTGGTGCCTAGGAAACATCCCACAAATAATTATGAATGATAAATATATGTCATTAGTTCTGTTTTATAAATGAGGTAAAAAACTGCAGTGTGGCTAATAAATGATGAACTAGAGTTCCAGATATGCTCAGTTTCCAAATCTTGGTGTTTTCTATATGACATATTTTCCCCCTCCCTTCAGATTCGGCGCACCCTAAAACAGACTGCACCAGAGGAACTTTAAGAAAACACTAAACCCCACTTTGAGTTTTATTTGGTCAAAAGTGGGGGTCCATACATCTATATTTTTACACTCCTAAGTGACTCTGATGAACATCCAGGTTCAATTGTTATAGATTCTTTCATCTTATGTGGGCATGTTTCTCTTCCAGAATTCTTAAATAATTAGAAGGATGTGTTTGGGAATAGTCAGCTCATCAATGCAGCAGCAGTTACAAGGTATCCTAAAAGAATGAGCTACCTCATATGCATCAGTTTGTAAAATTGAATTTTCCCCTTTTCAACATCAAAATTTTTTTAGGTAAATCATTTCAGATCCAAATCTTTCTGAAATGTAATGCCATTTTAAAAAAATAGTGTATTCAATGAATTTCAGCTTTTTATCTGTGTTCTTTCTTCCTGGAATGTCCCATATACCTGAATGATTCCTACTCATTCTTTATGACTAAGTACAAGTAGTCTCTTTTCTTAGAATCTTTTTTCCAAATTCCTCAGGATGGGTGAGGCTGCCCCTCCCTCTATTTCCATGGCATTTCTGTGCCTTTTTATTGTCACAATGTGTTATAATAAGTGATCAACTCTTCTTGCTGCCCTACTTTACTACAGTATAATTAATAATGGATTTTATGTCAAAAAACAGAAACCCATCTCTAATTGGTTTAAGGAAAAAGAATTGATTAGTTTCCAGAATTGCAAAATTCCTGGGTAGGTCTGGCACCATAGGGTCTAGGTGCTCAAATGACACATTCAGAAATCTGACTCATCCCAACTTTCTGTTCTGTTCTCCTTTGGTCTGTCTTCATTCTCAAGCAGGCTCTCCCCAGATGGTAGCAAGGATGGCTCACAGAACCTCTAAGCTTCCATCCTGCCTCTTAGCAACACCAGCAGAAGAAGAACTCCTCAGTCTCAAGAGTTCTAGCAAAAGTTCCAGGACCGACTCTCTCTGGGACTGACTTGAGTCATGTTCCCTCCCTAAACCAATCACTGTGGCTTGGAAAAATTGAACATATACTCTTGACTGCTGAAGCCTTACCCACCTGCCCAGCCATGGAACCAGAGAGTAGAATCAGTCCCTTTTCCAAATCCCTGTGGGTAGAAAATGGGAGGGAGGGTCTCTCAAAAGGAAATTAAGGTGTGATTTTCAAAAGGAGAAATTGATGCTGTGAAAGTCACAAACAGAGGTCCAGTACAAATGAACCCCTTGAGAGCAGCGACCTCACCCTCTTACTCATCCACGCACCTTCATCTCTTAGCAGAGTAGCAAGCACATGCAATGCAGCTTATGTTTAATAAATTTATCAGTTGGACAAATGAGTTCAGTTAAAGTTATCGTGAAAACCATCCGCTATTACCTTGTGCCATACGCATGGTGTCCTCAGAGGCTGCAGATGTGGTATCCCCTCTAACACCGAATGCCTGCAGTCTGCTGTGAGGGCTACATTACTCTAGGTCCCTGGGACAAATACAAAGATGCTTTTTTTTTTCTTTTTTTTCTTTTTTTTTTGTCACAGAGATATAATACTCAGCTCCAAACATGACTATTGGTAAAAGCACTGTCAGCCTTTTAATGAGGTGCACCCAGGAGACCAGGCCTGGAATGTTGCAAGAAGACAAAGCCAACATAAGGGAAAGTGGAAATGTCATTCTCGTTAGTGGGGTTATTCACAGGAGGAGGTGCTCACCCAGGGCCCTGGCGAGTGTCAGAGGGCAGGTTCCTGCCAGGAAACTGAAGTGTCAGAGCAACTGCCAGGCCTTGGAGGAGGGGCATGAGATAAACTAAGAAATAAGACAGAGGGAGGAAAAACATCTCTAGAGCCCCCAGCGTGCCTCCCTCCACTGCCCCCTGGGGGCATCCTAAGGACTTTCTCCCAAGGTGATTCTGAAATGTGCATGTTGTGTTTATTGCTTATTTATTTCCCATTTATATTAATGCACTCTTATTATGTGCAACTTCTAATGATTACAGACTTGAGCCCTCTGACCAAGCAGAAGGGCAGATGAAGGTGCTTTTAGAAATGCAGTTCCCTTTTCTCTCCCCAAACTGCGTCAGTGCTCTGGATCCTCTCTCTGCACACACACACCCCAATCAGCCCAGATCGAAGAACTCGACTGGCAACAAAGTTGCCAGAGTGTTCAAGCTAAAGAATCTGTGAGTTATGGCAGAAAGAGCAGTGGACTCAATTGAAGTCCTGAGTTTGAGTCCCTGTCCTGTCACTAACCAGCCATGAGACCTTGGACAAGTCAGCTCAAGTCTCATTTCTTAGCTTCCTGATCTGTTAGGGGAAAAAAAAAAAAAAAAAAAAAAAAAGCATGGAAGAGGCTGATCTCTAAAATCCCTGCTCTGGAATACATAAAAGCTTCAATAAATGAATAAAAGCCCTTGATGACAGAACTAGATCTAGATCTTTTAAGTGTTAGGGCTTCCTAGTTGTAGGAAATAGAACCCAATTCTGGCTAAGTTAAGCACAGGGATATTAGGGTCATATGGTATTGAAGAAAGTTTTAAGAACCAGGCTTGGAAATGGCAGAAACCAAAGCAGATCCAGAGGCAGGTGCCCAGGCACCACACTCATCCCAGAGCAAGAGCATCTGGCCAGGACCCTGCCTCTGGAGTGCAGTGCGACACCAGCCATTTTGCGGGAGTCCTTTCTCATTGCCAAGAAGGAGTCACCTATATGGGGTAGATTGGGACATGGAATGGCTGAACCTTGTTGACATTAGATTCAGACTATATCTAACAAGAAAGAAACAATGACTCAAAGGAAATCAGAGGAACTTTCAGAATAGAAACAGTTGCCAAGGATCCAGAAAACAGTGTGAGAGGAGAGACAAATGCTGCCATTAAAAAAGGAATCCTTCTTTCTCCATGAGACTAGAATCCAGACAGACCTGGATCACATGTGCACCCTTAGAGAGCTTCCAAGGTCACAGCTTGCCAACTCATCCCCTAAACAATAGCTCTAATTTTACTGGTTCTTCACTGTGTTTGCAGTTTTTCCATAAAAACTAAGAGTCCCTGGGTCATTTATCCACCCCCCAACCCCCACCCCCACACTGCTGCCCACACACACACCAAGTAACTTAAGGAAAAATCTTCTGCAGACGTAATGACCTTAGCTAAGCAGAAATCAGAGATAATACTGTGGTAATGGTCTACCAAATGCATTTACAAATACTACATTAAAATGGTGGTCTCTGTTGACTAGGAACAGCCCCTCTCGAATTTGCAGAAGGGTGTTAGGTATAAGATCAGGAACTAAAATCTGAGTCCTCATTGGTTGTCTTTTGCTTCTTAGCACCCAAGTTGGGTAGCAGCTCTGTCCTGTCATCCTTGAGGCTCCTCCAAATTCTTCATGTCCCTCAACTCCACTCCCAAACCACCACCATATACACACTTTTACTCTTCACAGAACTTTTCAGCCTCTCTGTTTAAGCACACCGTTAGTCCCTGGAGTTGAGCAAAGGACCTGTATCTCTGAGTTGATAAGAACAGGCTCTCTCCACCACCCTCTCTCTTATCCCCTGGTCTCTGCGGCTGCCCATAGCCCCTGCAGGTTAAGCAGAGATGAAATTAGAAATTATCTAAATCACAACAATTCCCTGGCAGCTTTTGTATGATTGCAGGCTCTGGTAAACTAAACTGTCCAGCTGGGTAATTGAAAGAAATATATTTATTGAAATTCACATTCTTACAGTTATACTTAGCCCCTGGATATCAGCAAAGTTGACCTGAAAGGAATAAAAAGTCCCTTGCAGCATTCCAAGTAATCATTCCATACAGGCCTTTTAGAGTTTAACTCTCTGGTAGCAAGAGAGAGCTTTGATTTTCCACACTCCTGGTGCTACTCAGCTGCTGCCAGCTGCCAGGTGGGCTGCCAGGACTCAGGTGGGATATGAAAATGAGACTCACCAACACTGACATTCCCGCCTCATAAAAGGCTTTGCCGGAAAGGTGTCAGCAACATGGCTTTACTTTTCAGATTTCATTTTACGTTCAGAAAAGAGGAGGACTTTGATCAGGTGGTGAGTTTACTCTGAATGACAGCTGCAGTTAGTAGCAGATGGGTCTCTAGTATCTAACACAGAAGAGCCAACCTGGGCAAGGTCACCCTGAGCTCTACACAGCTTTACTGAGACAAGCTGAAAAAATAGAAGGCTCAAGCAAAGTGTGGTATGCATTCCATATAAGCAAATGTGTTTTCATGCAAAAGATGGCATGAAAAGTGATGTTGTTCCCACCAAGTTATATAATCACAAGGAAATATCCAACGTCATTAGTACCTATCTTCTGCCAGATGTTGGAATCTTTTTCTTAAGCCCTTGGGATCTAAACCAGGGTTTTAATTAGATTTCAATTCATAGACTCGTTCCTAATTAGTGGGGGGTTCCTGTAGAGAGGTCTGTGAAGCCATATGTAGGTTCTTCAAAGAAGAATGTCATGGGATGTCTGCAAGGACTCAGGCAAGAGCAGTCGCAGCATTTTTCCATCTCTGTGTTCGGCTGTAGGCAGTGTTGCTGGTAATGAGACCTCTTTCTGCTATGTAGGTCTGGCCGCTTTCGCCACTGGGATGACAAATGATAGGCAGAAACCAGACTGAACAGAGATTGTCAAAGCTCTGTTTGCCCCTTGGTCAGCAACTTGGAAGTAAGTAATGGGCCTCCTCAAGTCCCACCACCAGAAGTATATTTCGACAAAGGTTTATATAGGTCTTATGCCCCAAATTTGGAGATATTTTTCCTTGGAGATCCCATCCAATATTTTCACCTTCTTATTGTGAGTTTTGTAAGCACCTGGCGGCATAATGTAGCATCCAACTGTAAGCACTGAAAAAACCTAATCAGATCCAGAATCTTGACACTGAGAATATTTTCTGGATGCATGCATAACCCCCAATAACAAGCAACAAAAAACAAGACATGCAAAAATGACACAAATTCAATTTATTAGGGGAATGGTGAAAATAAATATTGTGACATCAAAAAAAAAAATGCAGCATAAAATCACAAGATAGTCTATCTTTACTGAAGGAAACCCAGAATTTTCTTGAGTAGTAATATGATCTAACTCAAAGAAGAAAGAGAATCAAATACTAGTCAAGGAAGATATGACTTCAGACCTCTACCTTAATGAGAGTCCAGCGTGGCTAGCCCCAAATCAGTCCCCAAGAAAAAGCACAGGTCCTGTGACTAGAGACTTAAGAGCATTTATAGACTACTATTTGAAATTTCATCTAAACCTTGTTAATCAGGCCTCTGAATTGGGAGTAAAGTTCATGCTTGCATTCTCTGCTACAAAAAGGTTTACAAAGTAAAATAGATTGCATAAATCCTATTTAAGGGAATTACAAGAACAAACTGTTTTTAAGGACTTTAGCACATTAATCTTTGGAATAAAGATGGATACATCCAATTACCAATGGGTTTCAGAGAGTTTCCAAAGTGGTCCTCCGGGCCTCCACTCAGAAACACTTTATCAGCAATTAGTATTGGTTTATGTACCTAAAATTTGGTATAAGAACTTAAGAGCTTTTTAAAAATGTAACTCAGATTAGCCTATCCCCTCCTCCCCCCCAAAAAAAACCCACACCCAGGGTTTATCTTGCTTCAAAAATATCCAACCTCTGAAGAAAACCTGGGTTTATAAAATAAATAACATGCTGCAAAAATTGCTGTAATATTCCTATAAACAGTAAGTTTCCCTACTAAATCTAAAAGTTGAGTCTTTTTTAAAAAATTAAGTTTAAGGACAACTTCGTAGATACCCATTATAAGATACCCATTATACATCTTTCTATGAAGTGACTCATACCTATGGGGCAGATTTATGTCAGCCAGCTTGGGATGTTTTATCTTCTCTTTGCGAGAACGGCCCGGTGGAGGCATAGTCTGTGGCTTTGCATGGGCAATGGCTGTTCCCATTTGTTTGTAATGGGAATAACAGGTCATCCTGCCTGCTGCTGACTAGAGTGTGCATGCCTCTGTAGGGGGACTCATCCATTTATACATCCAACAAGATCATTTTGAGTGCCTACTGTGTACATAACATATCCATGTACATTTACATAAATATACACATGAAGCACATGGAGTTTCTGGGTAGTAAGCTCCAGTCATTTGGGACTGATAGTGGAATGCCGTTGATGTTTTTGACTGACTGGTATCAATATTCACTTCCTGACAACACCATAATTTCTATTGAAGAGTCACTTCTTTCCTTTTGCATTCATGGGGCCTTATAATCAGAACATCTATGCTCTCCTGGTCAGGTATCAGGCTGAGCCACTTTGTGCATACCCTCCCTGAACTTACTTGAACGTGTTGGCGGTTCCATGCCAACCATCTACCACTGTTTTCACCAGGCTCTCCTGCCATAAAATGGCAACCGCACTGCTGCTCCCTACCTGGCAGTACTAACAAGGCCTGCTCCTCAGCTGTTCCTTCTTCCGGGAATCTCTATATGTCTTTCAGTACATTCTCTCTTGCTGAAGTCAGCTAGAGCCATGTTCTGTTGCTTGTAACCGAATCAGCACACAGTGCTAGACTTTGAACTGCTACACTGTGCTTTGAAAATTTCTTCCAGCAAAGACATTAAACCTCCCCCTCCAAAATCTGTGCATTTTCTAGCTGCTTCACTGGGTTTGAGCTTTCTTTTCTACAGTTTAAGAAGAAACAGTGTCCCTCCTCTTTGAAATTGATCCTTCCACTCAGTAGGGAGATAAATTCATCCATGTTTGCCTAGAACTGACCCAGTTTTAGCACTGAAAGTCCCACGTCTAGGGAACTGCCTCAGTCTCAGCAGAGCCAGTAGACTGGTCACCCTAACACAGAGCTTTTCTCGCATCTCTTTCTGCATAGTGGTGAAAGTTTTCTCCTCTGCCAACAAATCACTCAGTTTTACCTCTCACTCTGTTTACTTCCCACTCTATCTACTCTCTCAAAGATCTCATGAAACCACTGCTAAAACTCCACATCTCCATCCCTTAACCTTCACCCCATCTTCTTGCCAAATACCTCCAAGGTATTCAAGGAGAGATGTTCTGCACCGAAACTTCAGACTCAACAAATTCCACACTAAATCCATCTCTGCGTCCTCATGTAGGTGGGCACTGTCACTTTGGAGTCCACATGTCCAAATGGCAATCTGACAGTAAATACTGAAATTTAAAATATGCATTCTCTATGAACCCTAGAGAAACACATCTGCACATGTGTACAGAAAGCAAGTATAAGGTTGTTCATGTGTACAGAAAGCAAGTATAAGGTTGTTCATTAGAGCATTACTTGTAATGACAAAAATGGAAACCCCATTAAAAGGAAAATAATTGTTAACTACTATGAGCTTACTATGTTGGGGTACTGTTCTCAGTTCTTATGTCAAAGAGGAAGGTCTGGAAAACTACATATCAAAATAACAGTGTTCTTCACTAAGAAGGGAATTAGGTTTCTTGGGAGGTAATCAATAATGACTGTACGGTTTCATGTTTTACTTAGACTATTTACATATATTATTTAAGTAACAAATTTTATTTTAAAAAATGTGATTCTCCTACTCAGTTCTTTATATCAGCTAATACTGCCATCTTCTTTAATCATCCAGATCAAATCCTAGTATTAGTCTCTGACACTTCCTTCCCTTTATTTCTTCTCTGTAATCAATGAGTTTTCAAGCACCACAAAGTCTTTCTTGAGATCAATGTTGAGATCAATGTGCTGAAAATTGCTGTTAATAGGTAAATGTTACCTGAAAGGAGTAGCAGAGTAAATGTGTAAACATGCAAATCAATAACAAATGCCTTGGTTTGAATTAGTTTGTTCCATCAGTGCCCACAGATTCAGCAATGGCATGAAGGAAGAGAAGTAGGCAGAAGATGGAGAGAGCAGCAGCCCCTGGCCCTGGGAATCTGGTGGGGGTGGAGAATAAAGAATGAGAAATGATGGCTAAGAACAATTTTTGCTAAGCACCTGGAGAGACGGGAGATTTATGTAGAAGAGAGCCTACGGGAAATTGGTTTTTAAACCTCAGAACAGAACACATGGTATCTGACTAGAAAAGTCTTAGAGGCTGTCCCCTCTGAAACCAAGAGCAGTAATGTTTTCTTCAGTGTCCCTAGCACTTGGCAAGGTCTAGCATAAAGAATAGGCTCAGTAAATATTGGTCAAATGGGTGAAATATACAGATAAGGAAACTAAGGCATAAGAGCTATAGTCACTCAGTAGAGATCAGTAGAGATCAGAGCCAGGAACCAACTCTAGGTCTCCCCACTCCCTGACCTAAGCCCATACACCATACAGATGTACTCAGCCACTTCTCCAATTGCTGCCAGCCTATCTTCTACATACAAACCCTTGGCAGGCATGAGGTACACCCATACAACTTTTTCATTCAACCATTTTAAGATCCATTTGTAAAGGAGGAGTGTTCTCTACTCCTCTCAGTAGCCTAATACCAGGGCATCATCTGCTCTACCTTACCCCTAGCAAAGAAAAAGGGTTGTCTGCCTTTATTATGCTTTATCAGTATAGCATGCAAGGCTTCTAGACTCCATCTGACTCCCTCTTGCTGCTTGCAAAATTCCCCAAGGGCCTCAGTGTGACAAGAAATTAGAATACATATCCATTCAATAAAATAGAATCATTCTTCCCACCTTCCCTTCAGCTAGCTCTGTTCTCCAGGCAATGAGCAGAATAGAAGCTCTGTTTCTGGACCAGAAGCTCTGGCTGTGCTGTAACAGTTACATAGACTCCCAAACAAAACCTCGTGTGTTTGATTGTTCTCCTAGTTTCTCAACCCACAGAGTCTCTCTTTCTGGGCCCGGTGAGATATTTTCATTCAGCCTTTAGGACTTCTCTCCTTAGAAACTCTCCCTGCTTCCCATCAACACTGAATGTAACTGCTCTGAGTGCTGCTAAAGTAAATCCAGAGGACCTATGTCTCTCAGCGTTGAGGGTTCTCTGAGTAAGTGGATAAATTTTTCAAACTGTCTCATAAAAGCTGAACAGGAAATGCTTTTATATCAAATTGTAAAGAACAGAATTCAATGTGTGAAAAATCTCTCTTCTTGCTTAGAAGTGGTGGCTTTGACTCAGATGGTCTATACCTAGTCTATACTCAGCTCTCCCTCCCAGGGGCAGAGTAAGAATCTCCAGGCTCCTTCCCATTCCTATCTTTTCTTTGGAGCAGGGCTTGCGGTTGGTGATGGTGAAGGAAGGAAAGTTCTGCTCGAACTCAGCATTGGATGAAGACGTCACACCAATGCTTGCACCCCACTCCTGGTACCAGGTCACAAAATTCAATTCTCTGGGGCAGCCCACTGAAACTTTTACCACATTTGCTGTCCTCAGTTGGTATCCCTAAAACTCCACAATCATCCATCCTGCTTTCTTAATGCCCTCAATATCCAGGGAGAAACTTAGCTAAAACAAAGAGCAGTGTGGAGGCATAAATTAAGAAATATCTATAGTGTAATGGTAGCTTGGGTACTGATTTAACAGGTATAATAAATATTTCAAGAATCCTAGGCTTCAATATGCAAAAAGAAAAAATTAAATGTATCTTTCTTAATTTCTAGGGCTGACTTTAATTTCTGGATCTGAGCAGATAAAATAATTTTACATTTGGAATTTTCATATTCCAATGTGATTTTTTAAAATTAAATCTAGGATCTTTAATTCTTTCCCATTCTAGTTTAAAAAATTATAACAATACTGTTCTGCTCTGTATTTTCCTTCCATTTTCCCAACCACCTCTAAACCTCCTGGGGCATTGCGTAGCCATGCCAGCCACACATGAGTCAATAGCGAGGAGACCATCATTGTGACTGGCTTGATGTTGGTCAGGATGAGAGGGAGGGTCTGTATTGGTCTCCTGCTAGCTGGTCCCTTCCTGGTCCTTTGTGCTTTCAGCACTGGCTCTGGCCACTAGAAGCCATTAAGTTCTTTTAGGGAAAATTAATTTCCTTGGGCCCCATCAGGCTAGACCTTCGTTTGACCCCTAGATGGGAAAAACTGTTTCCTTTCTCAACTCACTACAGTTTTGATACTAACCACCCAGAGCTAAAGTAAACCTCATAGGTTAAGGGTTGTCCCACAAGACTGCCCCCACTTCTCACACATCAATTGCAAGTCCAGACCACCCATACTTCTGACTGACTAGCTATAAATCAGAGGTTCTCATAAGTTTTTCCTCTGGTTCAAAAATTGGCTAGAACAGCTCATAAAACTCAGGAATGTGCTTCATTTACTATTACCAGTTTATTATTAAGGTTACAACTCAGAAACAGCTAAATGGAAGAGATGTGCAGGGCATGATATGTGAGAAGGTAGGCATAGAGCTTCTATGCCCTCTCTATTCATGACACCTCCATATGTTCAGCAACCTGGAAGCTCTGCAAACCCTTTCCTTTAGGGTTTTTATGGTAGTTCAATTGTGTAGGCATGATTGATTAGATCATTGGCCTGTGGCAACTAACTGAATCCCTAGCCCCTCTCTGCTCTCTGGTGGTAAGGGAGTGGGGCTGAAAGTTCCCATCCACTAATCACAAGGTTGGTTTCTCTGAAAGGGGCTTATACGAACAACAAAAGATGCTCTTCTCTCTCCTGAGGTTTTAAGAGTTCTGTGCCCAGAAAATAGGACAAAGACCAAAGACCCAGGTATCTTTCATATTATATCACAATATCACCCCTCTCCCACGAGATTCTGGGACACTTCTCATCATTTCTATCTGACTGGCTGCATCCACCTTAAATGCCCCTGCTGTGTGGCTCTGGGACCCACCACAGCAATCTTGACTTTACTTTCAGTTACCCTTCAGATCCCTCAAATTAGCACTAAGAGAACTTATGAGAATCTTCTATTATCTTTGATAAATTTGCAAATCTAAGAAGAGATCTAGGTCTTAGAATATGTTTACTCACTCCACACTACCAGAGCTCCTAGTTTCAAAGCCAAGAAATAATCCTCCATCCTCCCTTAGTCATCAATACTCTTATATCACATAGGACCATGAGAGGCAGAGGATGGGGTAGGCAAAGTCTACCAACCAATGTGTATTTCCTGTGATGCTAACAAAATGTAAGCTTCAATGCCCTTCACCTGCACAGACACATTTCCTACCAGAACCCTTCTAGGTTCCTGGGTGGAATCTAGCAATATTTTTACACAGTCACTTGTTATTGCAAAATTTGCAAAAGTCAAATATTTTAATCTCAATCGATTAAGACCACTTTCATTCTACTCTGACTTGCCCTTCACCATACCTCCTCTCATTGCTGGTGGCACCGAGATGACCACGAGCTTTTAGGGAATATAATTAAGGGTAAGTTGAGTTGGGAATACATTTTAGGTTTAGTGGAATATAATTATGTGGATATAATTATGTGGTTCACAATCACTTCCATATATAGTAAAGTTGCTGGGCCTGACACCTACTGTTCACCATGCCAATCACCCAGGTATTAACTTTGTACAACAAAGTGCAAGGTGAGAATTATGTCACCATATGAGCATGTCCTGCATCTCACAACAGACAAAGTGCAAAGTATAAGGACAGTGAAGGAAAAGCAAGACTTGAAATGTTTGGAGCCATAAGCTGGTCTGTAGAACATTCTTCCTATCGCATCGCATAAATAACTTTATAAGTGGAAGATCTGTTTTCCATCAATCCTTAGTCAAGACGAAAATCCTCTCTTATCAGAAATATAATCTGAATAAAGAAAAGTACATTTTCTAGCAGGAGAATATATTCTTTCTCTTAAATGGTCCCCCCACACAAAAGGGCCCTGGTATGTCCTTGCTTACCACTGTGTCTTTTTCTCTTCTACCTTCTTCCATCTCTTCTACCCTAAACTCTCCTCTTCCTGCCCTTCAGCTCTCTTTACCTGAACAGGGTTTCTCAGCCTTGCCATTACAGACATTTTGGGCCAGGTCATGCTTTGTTGTGAGACTGTCTTGTGCATTGTAGGATGATTAGCAGCACTCTATCTGGACTCTACCCTCTAGATGTCATTAGCACTTTCCTCCCCAGTTTTGACAACCAAAAATGTCACTAGACATTGACAAATGCCTGTGGGGCCAAAACTGGCCCTTGTTGAGAACCACTGGTCTAGACCATAGGAGTGTAAGAGTAGGTCTATCTAAATACATCCAAGTAAAGTTTCAAATCTTCTTTGAGCTGGTAATGTGGAGTCTAGTGCTTTTGCTGCCTGTGGTGTGCTGGCCCCAGAGTGGTGAAAGCCCCTAGCATTTTTCTGTGAATGGAAGGGGGTCAGCAGCTGTACCATGTCTGGTAGGAAATGGAATATTTACTAAAACTTTGACATGTCATCCCATGATAATAACAACAAGAACGACAACAACAAATAGCATATGCCTTCCCATTGCTGGATCTCAGTTCCCTCATCTCCAGAATAAGACAGTTAGAATAAATCAAGGCTAAGTTTTTGCATAGCTTCAATGCCTCAGCACTCACTTCAAGCCCTGTCACAGGATGGCAGAAACTCAGCTCTGAGGAAAAGAAGACTGATTCACAAAGCTATTTTGGGGGTCTAACTACCTATTAGGGTTCCCTCCACAGCATAATCACTTCTATTCCTGATTTCTGCTTTGATTGTTTTGGTCTTCCTACCTATTCAGGTACCAATAGCACACTGCTTTAATTATTGAAACTCTATAATATATTTGAATACCTGATTATGCTTCTTTTTCAGCTCTCTGTCCTGCCTATTTTTATTTATTTGTCCATATGAAATTTTCAATCAAATAAGTTAAGAAGTGAATTGATTGACTGATTGATTAATTAGATTTAAATTCTGACCATGAGCAAGAAAGTTAACCTCTCTTAACACTGACTTATCATCTGTAAACTGAGATCATAAAGTTTATTTTGCAAGGTTATTGGTAGAATTACATGAGCTAATTAATGAAGCATCTTGCACAGGACTTGACACATATTAGATGCTCACTAAACAAAAGCTATTATAATTATTTTTATGTCCAAATAAACAAAGCCAAAATTATCAAACAGGCGCTTAATTTCACCTAAAAGACATAGTTTCCACATCTGCATTGTATCTAAAAGTGGGACTTCTGTACTATTAAATGTGGATAAATAGGATTGTCTAGTAGAAATACTGCACTATGGGGAAGAAACACTGAAAAGCCTTCTGGGGATGTGGTTGAAATTCCAGGCACAGGAGGAAGGGACAGAAAATTGTCCATACATTTCCTCTTATTCAGAAAAATATGAGCTGAAGCAGGAAGTTCAGCTCCTATTGTTGGGAGCAGCAAGGAATATTAGGGGCTGTGTGTGCTGAATATATATATTTTGTGTGTGTATTATCTTGTTAAGAGCAGCAAATTTGGCTTCATAATAGTGAGATCAAGCATAGCAAATTTACTTAAATTCTTGGAGTTTTTTACTGAATTGCACAGACTTTCTATGTATTTCACCCCTAAAGAAAGGATTTAATAACCTCTCTGCAGCGTTCTTTATCTGGGTTAAAAGCAAGGGAAAAGAGTATGAGTGGATTTGATGAATTACAACTTGTCTTGGGCATAGGACAAAGCTCATTTGACTGTTGCAAAAGAAGGAAATTGGCAATTCCTGTGAGCAAAATAGCTGGTGTAGCTTAGAAAAAAAAGGTGAGCTTGCCCTCTTGCCTTATGAAAACTTAAAAACCCT
>NW_011888825.1:3030246-3032933 GCF_000151845.1 Pteropus vampyrus | reverse complement strand
CATGATCCTTACAACCCATTAGGAACTCCTGTGGAGCTTTTAAAAAATGTCAATGCCTGCAGGGGCTCCACCACCAGAAATACTAATTTAGATGGACTGGATGGGGCCTTGGGCATCCATAGCTGTTGAAAGCTCTGCAGGTTTTTCCAATGAGAAATGACTGGCTAGAGAAAGAGCAATAGAGTGCCTTTAGAGGAAGCACACATGTAAACAACAACCCAGGAGTCCCTGAACTTCAGGATCAAGGAATTCAGTTTATTTTGCTTCTAATAATGGCAAATGACCATTTTCTGAAATTTTTGCTTGGGAGCCCTGTGTGTCCCTATATACTCAGAACTGACTAGTGCATGTCTTAAAGGCTGAGCATGGAGGAAAGTATATCAGAAAAGAATGCTATAGAATTCTAGGTTGGAGTTAACATGCCATGCCTGACCCAGATACATTAATGGACCCAAAATACAAATGGTGCCTCAATGCTTACCAAGAGCCCTTTCATGTTCCCTTAGGCAGTATGCTCTCCTATTGTCCATGTAGCATAGTTTCACTTAATTTCTCCTGGTTTTTCTTCTATTCCTTTAAACATACGTTCTCTCTGTCATTTATTTATTTATTTATTTGCTTCCTGAACCTTAAACATGTGTTCCTTGGAGTTCTATCTTCCATTCACTTTTTTCATTCTACACATTCTGCTTAGGAGATCTCGCCTGTCGGATGTGAGCTGATGACTCCCACATCCGTTACCTCCTGCCCAGATCTCTCCCAAGACACGCATTCTCTTAGCTTAACTACCAAGCAAGCATCCTCACTTGGATATCTTACCAAACATTTACATTCAATAGTGCCAGTTAGAACTCTCATCTTCTTCTCAAAACTTTCTTCTTTCCAGGTTCCCTACTTTGGTGAAAGGCCTACCATCTACCCAGAACCCAAGTTAGACACCTGGGAGTCATCAAAGGACCCTTTATCAAGTTTTCCATACCTAGTTAATCACTTACCAAGCTCTCTTGATTATACCAGTTAAATGTCTCTCAAATCCAACCACTTACATTTACGCTGATACCCTACTTCAGGCCACCATTGTCTTACCTGGTATAATTTCAACAGTCTCCTAAAACAGCATCTAATGCCTGATGATTTGAGGTAGAGCTGAGGTGGTGTTGCTAGCACTGAGTGGCGGCTGCAAATACAGATGAAGCTTCGCTCACTCACCCACTGCTCACCTCCTGCTGTGCAGCCAGGTTCCTAACAGGCCACAGACTGGTACCGGTTGGCAGCCAGGGAGTTGGGGACCCCTTCCCTAAAACATTCCACTTTCCAAAGCTGCCGTTTTCCAAACTCTTCACACTACAGGTCAGAGTAATTCTTCTAAATCTGATCGATTCACTTATTCACTCCTTTGCTTAAAACCCCATGTGGCTCCCAGTTGTTCTCAAGATAAAATCCAACTCCTCTATAAAAATCTATACAGCCTTTTTTTACCTGGCCCCTTCTTATCTCCTCCTGCTCCCTACCTCCCACCATATATTCCAGCTATACTGACTGCTTTTACTTTATTTCATCTGGCTAATTCTTATTCATCCCTCAAGTCTTCCCTAGTTAGCCATGGCTCATATGGACTACCATAATGTTACCATCGGGGCAATCTGAAATCTGGCATCACCTTGATAGTACTGATGGGTCCTCATTTTTTCCCCGCTGACACAGTTGAGAATTACAGATCAGTAAGATTTAGAAAAAGTAAGATTTATTAAAGTATGTTTCAAAAAAGAAACGGGTTTGATTAAAGTACACTCCAAGGGAGGGGAGAGTTACAGTGAAGAGGGCTGTAACAGCACAGAATTCAGGAAATAAACTATATTGTGGATGTGATGGGTGGTTGCAAGGGTGGTGCTAAATTGGCATATGAGGTCATTTTGATTGACATTTGGCTCTTACATAACCCTTTGCCTACTGTGCATTCCAGTTACCCAGAATTCAGTCTATTATAATTAGATTCATGAATTTTCAGGCATAAGCATGGTATTATAATGATGGTATAATGAGGCCAGGTCACAGGAAGGTTATTGTTGGACTGATTGTGCAGACGCTTGCGGCCAGATTAAACCAGCTATTTTATGGCCTTTTTCACTCCTTTGTTCCTCAGGATGTAGGGGTGATTTGTAACTATAAAATGGGTGTTTCAGGGAGGTGTTTGAGAGGTCTCTGGGCTGTGCCTTTGTTCTCTTGTTCCCCTGTCACTCATGTCTGCCTAACTACCTAACAATAACACTTTATATTTATTATTCTTATCACTATTTCATTTGGGTTTACTCTGTTTCTCAATAGACTATAAGCTTCTCAAAGACAGATGCTGTATGGGTGCCAATGATCATTCCCCTCTCTCCTTCAAAGTTTGAATCAACTGAGACAAAAATCAGATGGGAACCACGGTATAAACTTTATTATTAGCAAGTCACATTGGGAAAAGAAACCTACTCCATAAGAATTCTTCCCCATGGAAATTACCTTCCAGTTCAACTTTAGATCTCCTCTCTCCCACTCCTGCCACCACACACACCAGGAAGTGAGGCAGGGCCAGGCATTTACGACATAGAAATAAGAACGCACTCAAGCCAGGGTCCGAGAGAGAAGCAAGAAGGGGAGTGGACTACAAAGGCAAGATTCGTTTCTCCAGTTTTAGCATTTGA
>NW_011888825.1:3026964-3029251 GCF_000151845.1 Pteropus vampyrus | reverse complement strand
TATGTGCCAGATGTTGTGCTGAACCAAGTGATTTCACGGAGAATATTTCCTGATCTCATAGAGGTACATTTTAGAGACCAGAGATTCAGTTTCTCAGTAAATTCATTGACATCTTACTGTTCTCTCCTAAAAGAGAAGAGCAGTTTGGAGACTGTGTGTACCCCTGCCCCTTAACCAAAAACAAACACAAAAACGGTCTCCTCCAAAATGTTAAAATAAACTTGAGTGTATACTGAGTCATGAGTCCCAGCTGATGTGGTGTGACAAGAAGGTGGTAGAGGTATGCAGGAGGGGAAATAAGTACCCTCCAAAGCACTCTAACCCCATTCTCCGTCCCTGACTCCAGAGGACGTGAAATAGGCCCTGTGGATGTGTCTTGAGACCCCAGCTAAAACTGGCAAGTGGACTCCCTGACTCTCTCACCCCCCCTCCCCACAGTTCCTTCTTCCCTCCTCCCCACCTGAAGGCCAACTGGCTGTCCAACAGCATCAATATTGCAGGTGCCCCTCCTCTCCCAAGCACCTCTGATAGCAAAGGTGAAATTTGCTTTTAAGGGTATAGTGCTGAAATACTGAACTGGAAGAGAGGCTGAGTGGCATCTCAGGTAGACACAGAGCTAGAAACACAGAGAGGAGGCCATTCTGGAAGAGCAAGACCCAGAGGTATGAGATTAGGTTGGCAGGATATCTCCCCATGGACCAAACTCAGCTTGTGGTTTTATTTTGTTAGTCAATCGATGTTTTTGAAGGTTTTGAGTTACTTTTCAGAATTTTTAAATCACAAGGTTTCCCTGAAAATTCGAATTTCCAGTTTCTTTTGAAAACTCAGAAGATGGGTCATGTCTGGGCAAGCAACAACAGCAATGAATTGGAGGAGAGTGGCCTTTTGCTTCCTGCTGATGGACACATGCTCTCAAGTTGATCATAGTCCCCATCCAGTTCTTTCATCCACTCCAGTGATCTGTCCAGCCCCTGTTTGCACTTTAGCTTAATAAGTGTTAATTGCAGTTTTCAACTGGAATGTGTTGACCTCTTATGAGGCAGGATGCTAATAATAAGTTATTAATGGTGATTAGAGTATCAATGTGTAAAACTAATGAGAGCAACACCAAAGCTATCCTTGGATTACTTTGAATTGTTCTCAGTCAATTGTATTCCAATATGCTTTCTAAAGGAAGAAGGGAAGGGAAAAGGTTAAAGCCAGGATATAGGCTGGTCAAAGCCAAGATATAGGTGTGTGAACATAATCTGTCTGTGCTGCAGGAGAAGCAAGGTTGTAGAGAGCTGGTTCCATTCCTTGAACAGAGAAGAATCAGGTATCAAGAGAAAAACACAGCCAATCCCACCATATGAATCCAAGTTTGAAGTCCTGAGAGCTGGATGAAAGAGGCTGCTTCATCCAGCATGAAATTAGGTCTGTCTTTAGTTAAGATTCCCACACATGGTCTACATGAGAAGATGTCACCTAGTTCAAGTGAGGTTAAAAAAGAAACAAGAATTTTATAAATCTTAAAAACTTAATATTCATAATAAGCCTATAAAATACTACTGATATTATTATTACTTTACTAATTAGGAAATTGTGACACAGAGAGTTTGAGTAACATTTACCAAGATCAGGGAGTGAGGATATGACATAGCTGGTATTTTAATCCAGATAATCTCCAGAACCTGTCTATTAACAATATATTAATGTGTAAAAGAAAATAGCAAAATCAAATGTGATAAATGATTATTTTTTAGTCAATAACATTATTAGTTTTTCACATAATAAATTTTTATTTATAAATATGTACATATTTTGTATGTACATATCACATATGTATATATTCACACATATGCGGTGAGGACCTATAAAAGCAAAGTTGTGGGTGTCTGAAAAAGCCGCTGATTGTTAGCATGCAATCAAAACCCCATTCTGCTCAACCCATTCTGTTCACTTCTCAGTCTCTTCTGCTTGGCCAGAGCTCTTTGAAAGAAGGGATGGACTTCTGTATCTCTACAGCCATTTGCCTTCAAGTCCTGTGAACACACCTGGTTTCCAGTGAGCATCAAATCAATGTAAACCTACTTTCTCAGATTCGTTTCTTGTAACTTTAACTCACTAAATTTAAACTAATTATACTGCTGGTAGAAGAGAGGTCTGTTCCTCCCCTTTGTAGTAAACTCCTTGGAAGAATTATCTAGACTCTCTGTTTCAAATTCCTTTTCTCCCCTTCCCCTTTAAATCCACTCCAATACGGCTTTTGCTCCAATCATTCTATCTGATATGCTCTGGTGGGCTTATT
>NW_011888825.1:3020954-3025779 GCF_000151845.1 Pteropus vampyrus | reverse complement strand
TTAACTCACTAAATTTAAACTAATTATACTGCTGGTAGAAGAGAGGTCTGTTCCTCCCCTTTGTAGTAAACTCCTTGGAAGAATTATCTAGACTCCCTGTTTCAAATTCCTTTTCTCCCCTTCCCCTTTAAATCCACTCCAATAAGGCTTTTGCTCCAATCATTCTATCTGATACGCTCTGGTGGGCTTATTGCTAAACCCAAAAAGAAGCAGAGAAAGTACGTGGTAGCTGGTGGGGGAAATGGGGCCACCAGAAGGTTTTCTTTTTAAGATGAGACAACAAGTTTGTATACTAATGAAAATGATTCAGTAGAGAGGGGGAATATTGATGCTGAAAAAGAGAGGGGTGCAGAATTGCAGGGGTGACATAATAGAGTAGAGGAGAAGGGATAGATTTAATGTACAAGGGCATGATTGGCTTGTTATGGGAGCACAGACAGTTCATCTATTAAGACAGTCAAGAAGGCAGAGCATATGGTGCAGATGTTGGTGACTGGGTGGATTTGGTGGTGGGAGCCTGAGGAAGCCCTCTTTAAATTGCTTTATTTTCCCAGTGGGATAGGAGACAAGGTCATACCTGAGAGCGTGGATAAGTGAGAAAGTTTGGAAGATTTTAAGGCAAGAGGGAAAGTTATAAAATAGGAGCTTTGGAGAGAAGGAGAGAAGGAATAGAGTGAATTAGAGAAATATGGCATGACTACTGGCAGCATTAAGTTTGTAGTTATGAATAAAAATAAAAGATTCAGCTTAGTTGTGATTATGGGTTTCTTTAACAGCCATATTCAGCTGCATGCGTGCAGACATGGAGCAGCAAGAGTAAAACAAAGTGAAATAACAAAGTTGTTGAGGGCACATGCAAGGGAGTAAAAATAATGTTTAACCGTGGAGTCCAAAGTGGATAAGGAAGGAAGCAGTGACATCAAATGGAACAGACAGGGGAAAGGTGGCTGGGTCAATAGATTGTCTCAGTGAGATTGAAGGATTGCTAGAATTGGATACTAGGTGGAGTGAATTGAAAGACAGGAGCTGGTGGTCAGAGACAGTATGAAAAATTGCAATCATTGGTAATAACAGGGTCTAGGATAAAGCCATGAGAGTGAATGGCTAAAATAAAGTGGAATATAAACTCAAAGGAGGAGAATTCGAGAACTGAGAAAATTGTTCAAAGGTATATGAAAATGACCAAGAATTAAGGTGGGAGTAATGTTAGGGAGAGATTAGTCATTCAGGACTTATCAAGAAATGGGAGAGACCTAAGAAGTTGGCAGAGGAAAGCAGCACTGCAGGAGGGGACACTAACATAGCCTGATAACTTGAGAATCAAATGGGGGTTTTAATGAAGGTGGAAGGAAGGCTGGGCTGGACGAAGAAATGAGGAACCAGAAGGAAGAAGTACAGGAGAGAAGAGAGCCATCACTTGAAGAGCTGCAGGGGAAACTGTCGTTAGTGAGAGCCAGGCATCCTTTAGAGCAAAAAGAAAGAGAAGACACTCAAAGATGTGGAGAATATAGGGGATTTTGTTGATGATGGACCAGGAATTCTGGAAGGCATGGTAGACAGTTTTCATGGTTAAAGATGGGGTGGGAAATACAATAGGAATGTGGAATGCTTTTTAGGATTTAATGAGCTAGAGGTAAGATGATCTGGAAATCTGGAGCTTTATATGTGGTGGACATGAACGGAGATAAAGGAAGAAATGAGATTAGTTATGAAAGACTCAAAGCAATTGGTAATGGGACCCAAAGTGTTGAAGCACAGAGAAGTGTGGTGAGTGTCTGTGATATACTCTGGACTCTACGATTGGAGCTAAGGAAGTTTGGGAAGCTGTTACTCTGGGGTCTACAGGCTTCTTTCTGATCGCTATCAATGGCTGATAGGTTTCTCAGGAAGGTCAGGCCTTTGATATGATCCATGGGGCTCACTCTTGACTCCTATTGAGGGACAAGTGGTCTTCCTGCTGTTTCCTTATATGAAAAATGAGACATAATTATAACTACCTCATAAAGTTGTTTTAAGAATAAAAGCAAAAAGAATGAATCTAAAAAGCTTGGCACATTTTAAAGTCTTCGATTGTTCTCTTTCCTCTGAATTACAACTTTGTCCAAAAAAATGTTCTATTAATTGATGAAAGAATTGTGTTTAGTAAGAAAACTGTAGAAATGAGTGGATACTGTGCTAAATGCCTGCTTTTCCTAGGTATATATTTGGAAAGCCAAACAGCTGGGCCTCTATCAACGGCAACTGTTCTTTAAAAGGAAGCTAATCAAAGTGCCCAGGAGGAATTAATCAGTCTCTGCAGGACTGGACTAGGAACCAACACTTTTTAAGTGGCATAAATTCCAATCAGTGGCTTGCTATATCTTGTCAATTTGTTGAGAAGGCAGTGAGGGGCTGGAGGTCCCTATTGATTGTGGCTTTTAGCTAAGTTATTAAGTGGTTGGAGATAGGGGATTATATGACAGAATCCCACATTCCCTCTTCACCTTCCCCTTCCCTGACATTTCAACTTAAATCACAGCACTTCACCAAAGGGTATTAGCTCTTGTGGACAAAGGGGCTGAATGCATTAAGTAAGATGGGCTTTATTGCACACATCAAATTTTCATGTGCTGTATGGGTTTCCTGGGCTTGTACTCAGAGCAACTCACTCCTCACTTAGAAACCTGAGAGGAGGACAGGAGCCTGTATGGCTTGTGCATTTTGAGAAAATGTAGAGAAATCACCTTCAGAAAGGACTCAGTGAATCTTTGGCCTCCTGGAGTAAGGGAATTAGGATGTGCAAAATGCTGCACCTAGCTGCAGAAATTCCCTCTTTCTGGGTCAGGAGGAAATAAGTTAACCTATGGGACTTTCCCCTAAGCAGAGCCAGCTTCTGTCTGTTTGGCATTGATAAAATCAATTAGTCTATTGAGAAATAAATAAATGAAGGGACCAGTAGTATTGAGTGTGAAATAGAGGCTGGGAGTGACTTAGACGTTTTCACATATAGTCTATCAGGTTTGGTCTCTTCACTAGTCTATAAAACTAGAGCAATCTCATACTTCACCTCTTGTTAAACTCTATAAGCTCGTTATTTTGTCATACCAGGTCTCTCTGGTTTATTTGGAAAGAAGGAGACACATCCAGATTCTCTCTCATAACTACAATGGGTCCAATACTGAGACTAGTGTAGTTATAAATGCTCTTCCCCATTTGGGGTCCTCTTGGAATGGTAACCATGCTGCAAGAAGATGCTTTTACTGAATGCAAGTATGTGGGGGAAAGATGAAAGGTGCACACAGAAGACTGTAAATGGGACCCTTCCCATCTGGGAGAGAGAGTCAAGAGCCCGAGCACAAAGGGGGAACCTTCTCCAAACCCCTACCTTGTCTGAGTTGAAAGACTCTGATCTTCAAATGTAGAATGGTCACTTGTTGGTAAGTCCCAACTTCTCCCCTTTTCATGCTGAATTCAGCCCTTAGGGACAACTTCACAGACCCAGAGGACTTGGTGGGAAGAAGGCAATACCTACCCAGGAAAATTCAGACTCAGTAAGAGGGAAATGAATTGGGACTGAACCGAACGTGGAATTTGATAAGCCTTAGATTTTTCAACAATCTGCCCTTTCGCTTCCTTTCTGAAGGGAAGGATTCCCAGTTAATAGCTTCACAAGACTCCAGGAAGTAGGGGTGTTGGGGAGGAAAATCCAGAAGGATTAAGTAACTGAGCCTAAAGTATTTAAAGAGAGGACATTGAGGGGGGAAAAAAACCTATTAGGAGAGACAGCATTGAGCAATGGATGCCATTGTTGAACAAATACCCACTCAATTTTCTATCATTGCAGGAGGTCTAATTTCAGAGGTATCTTTCAGTTATAAGAGAATAAGATATTAATATTTTTCTGTATCCTTAGTACTAAGCACAATGGCTTAATCAAATGGATTTAATTAGTCCCTAGCTCTGATGCTATCTCTCTGTGTTAACTTGGGCAAGTCTTTACATACCTAAGGCTTAGTGTTCCCATCTATAGAATGCAGTTGATATTTTTGGTGTGTGTTGTAAAGTACACATAACATATAATTCACCTTTAACCATTTGAAAGTGTATAACTCAATGGCATCTAGTACATTCACCATGTTGTACAATTATCACTACTGTTCAGTTCCATAACAGTTAACAGAAGCCCTGTGCCCATTAGCAGTCACTCTGCACTCCCCACTTCCCCAAGTCCCTGCGACCACTGATCTGCTTTCTGTCTCTGTAGTTGCCTGTTCAGAATATTTCATGTAAGTTAAATCATACAATATGTGGTCATTTGTATCTGGCTGCTTTCTCTTAGCATGTTTTCAAAATTCATCAATGATGTACCATGTATCAGTACTTCATTACTTTTTATGGTTGAATAATATTCCATTACATGAATGCACCACATTTTGTTTATCCATTCATCTGTTGGTAGACATCTGGGTTGTTCCTACCTTTGGCTATTGTGAATAACGCTCTTATAAACATCTGTGTACAAGTTTTTGTTTGAACACCTGTTTTCAATTTTGGGGGTATAAATCTAGGAATGTAATTGCTGATAACTATGTTTAACTGGGATGATCTATTTGACAATATCTCACTACCTGTTTTGGTAATGGAATGAGATAATGCATATAAACTCACTTTGAGCACTACAGAAATACATGAAACCAAAAAAAATTTTTTAATGTTTGTGTACATGCTTCTCAAATATGCCCCAGATTTTAACATTCCAGTAGCTAAAATCAGAGCCACTTTTCTCACGGACATTCTTCTATTGAAAAATATGGGCCAGCCAAACTGTAAGAATAGGCATTTTTCC
>NW_011888825.1:2995499-3020904 GCF_000151845.1 Pteropus vampyrus | reverse complement strand
CTGATCTTCAAATGTAGAATGGTCACTTGTTGGTAAGTCCCAACTTCTCCCCTTTTCATGCTGAATTCAGCCCTTAGGGACAACTTCACAGACCCAGAGGACTTGGTGGGAAGAAGGCAATACCTACCCAGGAAAATTCAGACTCAGTAAGAGGGAAATGAATTGGGACTGAACCGAACGTGGAATTTGATAAGCCTTAGATTTTTCAACAATCTGCCCTTTCGCTTCCTTTCTGAAGGGAAGGATTCCCAGTTAATAGCTTCACAAGACTTCAGGAAGTAGGGGTGTTGGGGAGGAAAATCCAGAAGGATTAAGTAACTGAGCCTAAAGTATTTAAAGAGAGGACATTGAGGGGGGAAAAAAACCTATTAGGAGAGACAGCATTGAGCAATGGATGCCATTGTTGAACAAATACCCACTCAATTTTCTATCATTGCAGGAGGTCTAATTTCAGAGGTATCTTTCAGTTATAAGAGAATAAGATATTAATATTTTTCTGTATCCTTAGTACTAAGCACAATGGCTTAATCAAATGGATTTAATTAGTCCCTAGCTCTGATGCTATCTCTCTGTGTTAACTTGGGCAAGTCTTTACATACCTAAGGCTTAGTGTTCCCATCTATAGAATGCAGTTGATATTTTTGGTGTGTGTTGTAAAGTACACATAACATATAATTCACCTTTAACCATTTGAAAGTGTATAACTCAATGGCATCTAGTACATTCACCATGTTGTACAATTATCACTACTGTTCAGTTCCATAACAGTTAACAGAAGCCCTGTGCCCATTAGCAGTCACTCTGCACTCCCCACTTCCCCAAGTCCCTGCGACCACTGATCTGCTTTCTGTCTCTGTAGTTGCCTGTTCAGAATATTTCATGTAAGTTAAATCATACAATATGTGGTCATTTGTATCTGGCTGCTTTCTCTTAGCATGTTTTCAAAATTCATCAATGATGTACCATGTATCAGTACTTCATTACTTTTTATGGTTGAATAATATTCCATTACATGAATGCACCACATTTTGTTTATCCATTCATCTGTTGGTAGACATCTGGGTTGTTCCTACCTTTGGCTATTGTGAATAACGCTCTTATAAACATCTGTGTACAAGTTTTTGTTTGAACACCTGTTTTCAATTTTGGGGGTATAAATCTAGGAATGTAATTGCTGATAACTATGTTTAACTGGGATGATCTATTTGACAATATCTCACTACCTGTTTTGGTAATGGAATGAGATAATGCATATAAACTCACTTTGAGCACTACAGAAATACATGAAACCAAAAAAAATTTTTTAATGTTTGTGTACATGCTTCTCAAATATGCCCCAGATTTTAACATTCCAGTAGCTAAAATCAGAGCCACTTTTCTCACGGACATTCTTCTATTGAAAAATATGGGCCAGCCAAACTGTAAGAATAGGCATTTTTCCGTGGGATTCAGTAAAAGATTTTTTTTCATTGCTTTATTAAAAATGTGACCCCTGGTTAAGAAGTACAAATTGATAGTTATGAAATAATCATGGGGATGCAGAGTAAAGCATAAGAAATAGAGTCAATAATATGGTAAAAACTATGTATGGGGCCAGGTGGGTACTAGACTACTCAGAGAGATCACTTCCTAAATTATATAAATGTCTAACCACTATGCTGTATAACTGAAACTAATATAAAATAATAGAGAATGTCAATTGTAATTGAAAAACCTTTTAAAGGGGGAGAAAAGGTGAAGAGGAGTAAGAGGTTCAAATTTCCAGGTATAAAACAAATAAGTCATGGGGATGTAATGTACAGCATATACTAATAGTGTTGTATGGTGTCAGATGGTTGCTCAACTTATGGTGATCACTTCTTCGGGTATATAAATGTTGAATAATTATGACGTATACCTAAAACTAACATAATATTATATGTTAGCTATATTTTAATAAAAATCTTTTCCTAAAATGTGGCCCCCTGGGTTGGGCCTATGCAAACAGGTTGCTCATCATTATAAAAATTGATGGGGAAAAAGCCAGAGTTTGAATTCAGTTTTGCTTGGACCCAAACTCCACATATTTTTTTGTCAGCAATCCCTGAAGGAGCATACATGCTTAATATATGTATACAAGTAGGAAAAGTTTTTAAGCAATAAGGGAGTTTTTCTCCTGGTATAGTCTTTTCAGATTACAAAGCACTTCCACACAATTCTTATAGCACAAGTGTCCCCACAAATCAGCATTATTTCCAAATACCTTAATTCTTTCAAATGCTTGCTTAATTCATTCAAAAGTTTTTATTAAAAGTTCCCAACATTTCAGGCATTACGCCATGCTTGTGGTGATAAAGGCAAAGGAAATGCCCTCTACCTTCAAGTAGATCTCAATCTAGAGGAGGAAACCAGTGAGTATATGGAAAGATAGTGTAATGAATGTTTTGCTCAGTTTGCTATAAAGACACACTAAAGAGGCCAATTTGGGCTTGAGGTGAGTCTCAAAGAGTAAGGATTAATAAATGAATGCATGCATGAATGAATGGCTCAAAAATGTTTTATCTTTAAGATAATGTCCCATCTCCTTAACCAGAAGAACCACAAATAGGCCTTTTCATTACCTGAATTCCAATGAATGCTTCAATTCAATGTAAATTGCTGTATATTGAGCACTTATTATGTGACAGGCATTACACTAGAATCTATCTGTAGGGGACCTGGCAATGAATTAGATCAGTAATTAGCAAACTTTTTCTGGAAAGGGCAGGATAGTAAATATTTTTGGTTTTGTTTGCCATACAGTTTCTGTAGCAGCTACCCAACTGTGCTTTTGTAATGCAAAAGCAGCAATAGACAATGTGTAATCAAATGAGCATGACAATGTTCTGATAAAACTTTATTTGCAAAGGCATTTGACTCTTGGGCCGTAGTGTGCTGACTCACTGAGTTAGATAAACAAAATTCCCAAACTAACAGAGTTTACGATCTCACCTCATCCTACTTCTAATCAACTTACAGCTGTCTTTCTACATATACTATGTCCTCTCTCACTTCCAGGCTTTTACCTCTGCTGCTCCACCTGCTTGGAATACCAAGCAACAGACTAGGGAAAATATTTGCAATAGCAGATTTAAGATTAATATCCAGAATATATAAAGAGTCCCCGAAAATGAATGAGAGAAAAGGCAAAAAACCAAGAATGAAAATAAGTAGAAAATATGAAAGAGATATTTATGGGGGGGAAAAGCCTATAAACATATGAAAAGTTGTTCATTCTTTAATTAGTAAATGAATAAATTGTAAATTAAAACAATAATGCAATATTACTGTTTGACTAAAAGTGAAAGAGATAATGTTCTACGAAAATTAAAGATGATAAGTAATGTCCTGCATTATTATACAAAATGGACGAAAATAGGACTTTCATTAATCGTTGATGGACATAAATTTTATAAAGCTTTCTGGAAGCATAAGTGGTAGTACCTAAATGATCTTAAGTGTACATACCTTTAAATTCAGAATTTTTTTTTAAAGAATCCTCTCTAAATAAATACTTACAATGTGTACAAAATATGCATATTTAAGAATCTTGGAAATAGTGAGTATTTGAAATCAACCTAAGTGTTAAAGTCAAATAAATTATAATGCACAGATATTATGAAATATATGCAGCAGTTAAGAAAAGTAAACTAAATCTATATATGTACTGAAACGCAAACATATAGATAACTTAAAAAAAGTCATAAGACAATAAATATCGTATGATTCCACTTATTTTTAAAAAGATTTATGTGTATGTTTTTTTAAAAGAAGATATATCCCTATATGTATATTATATATATTCAACGTAAGACCCATATCAAACTGTTGTGCAAATTACAAAAAGGTGCCCCTTCCTCAAGATGTAAACTTCCAACTGTCAGAAAATTATGATACTCTGATTTTGTTAGAACAAGACATTTTATTGCCTTCTGCTAAAAAACTGCAATGATAACTGCACAGATCTACAGTATCTAGATGAAGTGTGCTGTGCAGTTTATAACTTACAAAAGCACACATTGAAATGCTTAGAAAAAGTCTGAAAGTAACCGAGATCTCTCGAGGAAGAAGTGAGAGGTGGGGTGATGATAAGGAATGGCATTCGCATTTTACTTTCTCTATATATTTTTAATGTTTAAATCGTTTGTGATAAGACTATTCATGTATTGTTTGTGATAAGACTATTCATGTATTGATAAGACTATTCATGTATTAATAAAAGTGATTAACAAAGACTTTAATTATCAAATAAATATTTTTAAAAATCATTCTCTTTCTTATAAATCAGAAATAAACATTTAGAAAATGTAATGGAAAACAATTCTATTTACAATGGTAACAACCATACAATCAGAAATAGATGTAACAGCAACTGTAATCAATCATACACCTACCCTATGACACAGCTATTTAGTTCATAGGTGTTTATCCAAGAAAAGTGAAAATATGTGTCCATAAAAAGACTTGTATAAATATGATTATAGCAGCTTTATTCTTAAAAACTCCAAACTGGAAACAACCCAAATGTCCATCAACAGGAGAATGTAAAAAAAAAAAAAAAATTATTGTGGAATAGTCATAATTTGATATAAGAAAAAAATGTATTTGGCCTCTGTCTCAGTTTCCTGACACAGAGCTCCTAAAAACTTATAATTTCCTGAGCAATAGGGGAGCTAGAAGCATTTTTGGTTCTAACATAGTTCTTCAACCCTGGTTCCTAACACAGAGCTCCTCAGAATTTCTCCTTGGGATTTCCTGGGCTATAGGATCATCGGGAAATGTGGCAACTCTTGGTGGGCTCTGGAACAGCTTTGGAATGGGGCCAGGTCACCACAAAGACCAAGCCATGATTAGAAGCTGAAACTTTCAGCCCCACTCCCCAGCCTCTGAGGAGGGGAGAGGGTCTGGAGATTTGGTAAATAATCAATCATACCTACATGATGAAGCTCTTATCAAAATCTCTACACTACAGCATTCAGAGTGCTTCTGGGGTGGTGAATGCATCTATGTGCCAAGAGGATGACGTACCTCAATTCTGCAGGGGACAGGAGCTCAAGACCCTTCACAGAGCTCACCTATATACCTCTTCATCTCGCTGTTCATCTGCATCCTTTATTATATCCTTACTAATAAACTAGTAAGCCGAAGTGTTTCCTGAGTTCTGTGAGTCCTTCTAGCAAATTATCAAACCCATGGAGGGGGAATGGGAACCCCTGATTTATATAGCTGGTTGATCTGAAATATGGGTGACAATGCGAGACTTGCAATTGGTGTCCGAAGAGGAGGCAGTCTTGTGGGACTGAGCCCTGTAAGGTCTGTGCCAACTCCAGGTAATTAGTGTTAGAATTAATTAGTGTGAGGGAAACACCACACATTTGGTGTCAGATGTATTCTGTGGGTAGATAAAGAGTTTTCCTTTTAAGCAGTGTTTCACAATAGGGCATATTATGGAATAGTACTCAACAATAAAAGGAATAAACTACTAATATACACAATTACGTGGGTGAGACAAAGGAGCCAGACACAAAGGTATACACAGCACATGATTACAATGGATAATTGCCTTGTAACTGCATTCGTGTGAAGTTCTAGAACACAAGCCTCTGGTGACAGAAATCAGAGCAGTGAGTGCTTGCGAAGCATAGGGATTGATTGGAGTAGGGCACAAAGAAAGTTCCAGTGTGAAGAGATTGTTTTATGTCTTACTGGAGTGTTGGTTACATGGGTGATAACATTTGTCGAAATTTATCAAAGGGTAAGGTTAAGATCTGTGCATGCACTGTAAATTTTCTCAGTTAAAAATGAAATGAAATAAAAAAGAATTGTGAAGAAGTACATGATGGGAAATATTTGACCTTTCCTTGAAGACATGTCAGATTTCTTGTTTTTCAAAGGACAGAGGGAGGCAGAGGCACCGTCAAAAGTTTTCTTGCCTGTCCACGTAGTTTGTTTTAATTCTGTGTACACGGGAGGGTATTAGACTTCCTTGGGTTTAATAATCATTCTCCATGATAGCAGGTCCTGGTAACTATCTCACACTCAGTAGCCAAGTCTGCAGAGGCTTATGCAAATCAGGCTCACAGGGCATCAGCCTGAGAAATATCTACACTCTAATGATGGCAGGTGGCTTTCTGCTGATGAAAGAGCATGACTTCAAGAAAGAAACTGCCAAATCTTACATAATCCATGTAGGAATTTGTAAATAACAATAACATCAATGAGAGGAAAATTTAAGGAGAGCCGCACTGACTTTACATAGACTCCCCAGCAGCAAAAAGTGAGCTTGGAAAGGACATCATTTAAAAGCCAGTGCACATGTGCCTCCATATCGGCACATCCCAGCCCATGCCTGGCTCCGAGGCCGTGCAGGGAATGGCAATGGCTCATTCCTAGTCTCTGGCGGCTCTGAGGCGGCTCAGAAAGAGACTGAAACAAACACCAGCTGCTCGGGCTTTGCTCCTTCCTCCTGTCCTCATCTCTGTGCTTTGCTCAAAAGCTGGAATGGAGATAATGATACCATGACCCTGTCTGTGAGAAAAGCTCAAATGGAAGTTATCTTTACTTAAAAAAAAAAAAAAAGACCATTTTAAAAAAATACAAAAGCAAACTTTTTCATATGAAACCTCCTCACCTCATGAGTTTATTTACTGAAAGGGCTAGAACAGAACATCTAAAAAGAAATGTTTTCATCTGAACAAGAACCCCAGCCTTCACTAGACCTGCTTCCTCTCAATTCCCTGTCTCCCATGCCAACCTCCATGTACTATAGGCATCTTCATGACATTCTGGGATGAAACCATCATTTAGTTACTCCTGAAGTAGCTACATAGTTATATAAGTAGCAGGTGCTTATAAAATATAATCTCTGCTCCCAGGGCTCATTAAAAAAAAAATTATATTAGAAGAATTTCCAAGTATCAAGGAAATTTGTACACAAATATAAAACTGTACAGCTCTCCTCCCTATCCCATTCCTGACCTTTTAAATCACAGCTACAATTATCAATGAAATATCAAAGTATAGAGAAATTTCTTCTGGAAGTTGAAAAAGACGATCACCCATATGCCATTCACTCAGTAAGTTTTAGGCACTATGCTAATTGCTGCATTGTATATTGTAAATGCTCAGACATTTCTGCTAGATATAAAGGAGAAAATGCATGAGCCTGATGGATATGCCTTTGAAATGGATATGTTCTTCCTGGATTCTTTCTGGATCCTCTAATGAGGAGTTAGTTTGACAGCTTTTCATCCACTGTGAGCTCCCTGACAAGCAGCACATATACATACAATTGGCATCTAATAATTTTTCACTGTCTCACTTTAAAAATAAAAATAAAAATAATTGAAAGCAGGGACTCAGATATTTTTACACCCATGTTCATAGCAGCATTATTCACAGAAACTAGAACATGGAAGCAACCTGGGTGTTCACTGTGAATGAATAGATAAACAAAATGTGATATGGTCATACAATAGACTATTATTCAGAAATGTTGACATGTGCTACAACATAGTACCTTAAAAACATTATACTAAGTGAAATAAGCCACACACAGAAGGACTAATACTGTATGATTCCACTTATATGATATACTTAGAGTAATCAAATTCATAGGGAAGGAAAGTAGAATAGTGGTTACTAGGAGCTAAGTAAGAGGGAAATGAGGAGTTATGGTTTAATAAGTCTAGAATTTTATTTTCAGATGACAGAAAACTTCTGGACATGATGGTGGTGATGGTTGTTCAATAATGTGGATGTGCTTAATACCACTAAACTGTACACTCAAAAAACTGTTAAAATGGTACATTATATTATGTATATCTTACCACAGTAAGAGCAAATAGTCAGGAAAGGATAATCAGACACTTAAGAAAGGCCTCTAATACAAAGATAGAGAGCAAAATAAGTATAAATAAGAAAACTGGATGGTACAGAGACAACCCAAGGAGTAGAAGAAAAATTCATAAATAATACCTTTAGTGGGGTGAAAGAAGATATTGCCCCTACAAACTGCATATTACAAAAGAACAACATACTAGACAAATGATTATTCCCAAAAAAAGAAAAAACTTTTGGAAATTAAAACATTTAATAACAAAAATTTAATACTAGAATATAAAGTTGAGGAAATATCCCAGAAATGGACCAAAAGATCAAGAGGTATAAAATAGTGGAGGAAGACAGTATTTTTCAGAAATTACAATATCTAAATAATTTGACATCCAAACAACAAAGAAAATAAAGAAAAGGAAATCATCAAAGGAAATAACAGGAAAATATTTTTCAGAACATAAAAGCAAATGTATCCAGATTGAAGGGGCCCATGTGATATTCTGAATAATGAATAATAAAAAGCAAAAAAAAAAAAGCATATAATTTTGAGATTTCAGGATCCCAGGAAGAAAGTAAGGATTCTAAAAGTATTTAGATAGGAAAATGTAATATGTCAGATGCTAAAGATAAGAACTGAAAAAGAAATGGACCTCATTTTTTATGTGTACAAAATTAGCATTCATTTTTTTAATTAAACTTATTGGGGTGTCATTGGTTAGTAAAATTATATAGGTTTCAAGTGTACAATTCAATAATATATCATATGTATATTGCATTGTGTGTTCACTACCCAAAATTAAATTTTCTTCTGTTACCTTACAACAGACCTCTTATAAGTAACATTAGAGGCTAGAATGGAGCAAAACCTTCAGAATTCTGGGGGGAAATTTACTAACAACCAGAAATTTTATATCCATCTAAACCATAAATAAGAGTATGAAAAAGAATACAGATGCTTTAAAACATACTTAAGAACTCAGAACTTTTCCTTGCTGTTTAATCTTTCTTAGCAACCTACTGGGAATAAAAGAAAAGCACTAAACATAACATAGGGCAGTGAAGAAGTTCCAGGATAAGAGCTGCGCTTCACAGTCTGAAACAGGCTCGAATTCTCCAATTAGACTTTTATGTCCTTATTTTTCTTGACATCTAAGGAGCAATCAGTTGTAATATCTCATCAAATCTTCCCAATGCACCCTATGAAGTAACATGAATTTTTTATTAAGTTTATTGGGACAATGATAGTTAATAAAATTATATAGGTTTCAAGTGTACAATTCAATAAGACATCATCTGTATATTGTATTGTATGTTCACCACCCAAAGTCAAATCTCCTTCTGTCACCACATATTTGACCCCCTTTATCCTCAGCTACCTTTTCACTTCCCCCTTTCCTTCTGATGACCACTAAACTGTTGTCTGTGTCTATGAGGTTTTGTTTGTCTTATTTGTTTGTTGCTTTCAGTTTTATATCCCACATGTGAGTGAGATCATATGGCTCTTGACTTGTTCTGTCCGACTTATTTTACTTAGCATGATATTCTCAAGATCCATTCATATTGTCACAAAAGTGACACAATTTTTAACTCCGCATGAGTTAAAGTTTAGATAGGCTGAAAGTCAAGAGAATGGACAGGTTTTAAGACGAGAATAAGAATTTCTTTTTGATACATTGAACTTGACAATAGTTGGAAATATTAATCTGAAGCTTAGGACAGAGATTCGGGCTGGAGACTAATTTTAGGAGGAAAATGAATTTAAAGGAGGGGATGAAATCACCTGTGAAAGCCAATATATTTTAAAAACAAAGAGTTTCAAACCAAAAGAGAATAAGAAATAAGAAAACAGGTCAAAACCTATAGAATAAAAACAATAATCAAAGCTGTATCAGAAAAAAGAATCCATGACTTATAGAAATACCAGAAGCTACTAGTGAAAAGCTTTTTCCCATGTAGCTGGAAAAACTAATGAAAGGAAACCAAGGTCAAGAGCTGTCATAGTTAAATTTGTTAGAGAGAGAGAGAGAGAGAAAAAAAATTTTCCAGATAGAAAATGCTGACTACTTTCAAGAGGACCAGTCTCCTTGCTAGTCTCATGCTTCCATGAAGAGGAACTTCTATAAGAATAACACACCTGGTTTTTCTCTCCACCTCTGATTTCTCCACGTAAGAAACACAGTGATTTACCTATTTTCTTTTGAGAGAAGGAACTGAGCATGTATAGTCTAGTTCCTGCTCCTGTTTCTCTGGTCAAATTCATAAGCTAGAAAAAGTATGCACCCTGTCTCCTTACCTTGCCAGGTGGTAGGGGTCCAGCCATCAGGGTGAAGACATGCAGTTGTCCCATGACTCTGCCCATGATTCTGGCAAAAATGAAAGATAGATATTAATAAGCCCCTTTGGCCACAGATTTAAAATCACTTTCTCCAATCAGCTTTAGAGTAATACAACTGACATTTTGGTCTTCTATTTCCTATCTTCTGCGTTCTCAAGTGAATTGCATAATTTGTAACTCAAGCTAGTCCTAACTTGAGAGTGAAAGAGAAAATAACTTAAAATATCAGAGGTCACCCACCAAAGATTGCTCATAATATTAAATATGAGAAGGCAATAGGCAAATTCACAAACCACTAGTTCATAGGCAAACTATAGCCCAGGTATGTTTTCTTTAGTGATTTTATTTGGGATATATGTTTTACATGATCAAGTAATTAGGCAAGCATAATATTTGATTGTATAATGTCTTCTTCCTAAAGTGCCTCACATTTAGGTCTCCTGAATAATCTCTGTAGAATTTGAGTTTGCTATTTTTACAATAAAGCAATGATTGCAGAATTTGAAGTTAAATAGAATGCTGTAGACCTATAAATATCAATATGGCTAGACCTTCAAGCCAACTGTTGACTAAAAAAGCAAGGTGCAGAATATGTGTACATTAGGGTTTTATGTATATTTAAATATAACATATTATCTGATTCTCTTTTCTTCATATGAAAGATTTTTTTCTTCTCTCTCTCGACTTTATGGCAGCAGTCTCCAACCTTTTTGGTACCAGGGATCCATGCTCTTATGAGCATCTAATGCCTGATGATCTAAGGTGGGGCTGAGGAGGTGAAGCTAGTGCTGGGGAACAGCTGTAAATACAGAGGAAATTTTGCTCACTTGCCTGCCACTCACCTCTTGCTGTGCGGCCCAGTTTCTAACAGGTCATGGACCAGTACCAGTCCGTAGCCCAGGAATTGGGGACCCCTGTATTAATATATTTTTTATATACTCATGTTCTGAATTTCATGACACTACGTCTATGATATGCAAAAAAAACCCCTGACCTTACTGAGCTTATGTTTCAATGTGTGGGACAGATGATAAACAACAAGTAAATGAATATATATGTAATATATGACAGAAATGATAACTTATAAAGGATAAATACATCAGAACAAAGGTTTCCCTTTCTTCCCAAGGTTGTATCTAAGCCTTTGGTGTTTTTTTATAGAGCAGAATCATCATATATGTATTCTCCAAAGGAGTACATTGCTTAGGAGAATTTTGACAAACACTTCCAAACTGCCTTTCCAAATCAGTCATACTGATTTATAATCCCACCAACAGTAGAATTATACTTCCCACCTCCAATTGATAGGTTAAAATACTATATTGATTTCCATGTCCTTGATTCATTTTTTTATGCTCTTGATGCTCTTTGTTTTTTTTCTATTGGGTTGTCCAGCTTATTCACTTTTCTCCTTCACAGACCCAGTTTCTGGTTCCAAGTTTAGTAATCTCCTGGTGGTGCTCTTACCAGAGAGTCTTCACTGGGAAGTGTACCTGAAGCACTCCTCATGCTGATTCGATAATTCAATCACCCAGTTTGTACATAATGCCTGATCTGAGCCTGATCAGATGATTCACCACCAATACCTTATTTAAGTCTCACCACACACACTGTAAATAAGTGGTAAGTATCCTCATTGCACAGATAAACACATAGACTAAAAGATAATAAATGACTTATTTCAAGGTGCCACAGAAAATCATTGCAGGAGCCAGAATTCAAAACTATGTCCATTGACCTCCAAAGCCAGTGCTCACCTTTCTTAAATATTCTTGTCATCGGACTTTGGGTGCAAAAGCTACTCTGCTTCAGCATTTGCTATTTCGAAGTATAACAAAATTAAGATTGTCACTTACTGCTATTCATGTGAATAAAGGCTTTGCAGTTGTTTGTACATCTTCTTATATCCCAATCCAATGCTAAAGCTATTTTGTCTCTGAAAAAAATCAAGATCTTTCTTTCCATTCAGGTTCTAGTTTCACCTTCTGAATTCTTGGTCTTAAGTTGCTCTCCATATTTTTTGACAGTAGCCCAGAATAGTTCTATAAAATTTCCTTCAATTCTTGCTTCTTTTAAATGCTACAAAACCAGGGAAATGTCTAAGAGAGATTTTCTAGCTTCCAACATTATTTTCTTCTGCATAGACATTCACATAAACATCAATGTGTCTAAAAACAAATTGCATGTCAGTTACTTAAGTCCCAGAAAAATAGTGGTTACTCTCAAATAATGCAAAATTTAGGATCACAGAATCCTAAAACATCAAAGTTAGAAAGAATCACAGCATCCCTCAGCCCAACAATGACCAATAGAATCCATAACTGGAAGTAGTTCCCTGGCACGCGTTGCCATGAAAGTTGGAGTCCCATTTGGGCTCACAGGAAGGAGAGTACTGTGGTCCATTAGCAATGTCTGCCCTGAGCAGCTACAGAAACTCCAGCCCTTGGGGCAGCTGCTGGGAAATGCTGATTCTAAAGGAGCACCAAAACAAAACCAGTTGAATATGATTTGTCCCACTCCCATAATAAATGACTTATTTCAAAGTGCCACAGGAAATCAATGGCAGGAGCCATTGCACCAAAGCAGACAGAACACTGAAATGAAAAATTTTAAAGCCCATCTCTGCTGAAGTCTTTTACAACTTTCTCATGCAGTCCCAGTAAGCTAAAACTCTGAATCTAAATATCTTATGATAAAGTATATTTTTCTCAGAAGAATAAATTTATTTTATTATACACATTTTTTAAAGTGGACTAAAGAAATTTGAAGAGAGAACAAGAGCATATGCAAAACAAGTAATATTTTAGAGAATTTTTCATTGATTCTTAGCCTTGTTGACGTAAATTAGCAAATCCAATTTTTATTAGTTAAAAAAAAGAATCAGTTGCTTTTAACCTCTCCTTTTCCTCCAGCCAAATAAATATCAAAAAAAAAATCATAAAGAATCTTAGTTTGGACGAGGGCCAATTAGGCTTTGGGTGCCCACACATTACCATCTGGCCCGACCGCCGGATATGTAAAAAAAATACACAGATCATATATTTTTTATCTCTCATCTTATTTAAAGCATATATTTTATGGAGAAGGAAACTAAAGCCCAGGTAGACTGAGCCATATATCTATAAACATACAACTAGTTAATGGTGGAACTAGGATTAGAATCCATTTCTCTTGCTTATTAGTTTAGCACTGTTAACACTATATAGCTCCTTGTCCCACAAGTAAATAAGTGACAATGGGACATCTACTTAATCACCCCATCACTCATCAAATATACATGCAGGAGGCACAGAATTAAAACAGTACAATCTCAGGCAACACCAAGATGCTCATAGCCTGATAGGAGGCTGGGCATGCAACCACCAACTGCAGAGGACTTCCTGCCTTTCTGAAGAATGCATTCTAAGGTCTTTGAAAATCCACAAACTCACACATACCATTGATTTTAGACCCTTTCACTCCCCCAGCCAGACAATCAACTTCTTTTCTGAAGCTTTTAAAAAAACTTTTTTTTAACACTTCATGGTAGTTATTGTGCACAGAGCAATAGAGACAAATAATCCAAATTCTTTTCTACCATAAGGTCTTTGCACTTGCTGTTCCCTCCAGCAAGAATAGTCTCTCCTCCCATCTTCACATGTTCAGCTCTGTCTTGTCATTGCATATCTCCCTTCTTCTTTTTTTAAAATTGTGATAAAATATACATAACATAAAATTTGCCATTTTTAGTATTTTTAAATGTACGATTGAGCGGTATTAAGTACATTCACGATGTTTTGCAATCCTCCCCACCATCTCTTTCCCAAACTCTTTCATCACACCAAACAGAAACTATACCCATTAAGCAATGACTTTACATTTTTCCCCTCCTCCAGCTTCTGGTAATCTCTAATCACATTCTGTCTCTACAAATTTGCCTATTCTAGATATTTTGTACAAGTGGAATCAAACAATATTTACTCTTTTGTAGTGGCTTATTTCACTTAGTAAAATGTTTCAAATTCATCTATATTGTAACATGTATCAGAATTTCATTCCTTTTATGGTTAAGTAATATTTTTTTTAATGAATACACCACATTTTGTTTATCCATTTATCTGTTGATGGACACTTGAGCTGTTTATATCTTTTGGCCACTGTGAATAATGCTGCAATAATCTCCCTTCTAATACTGATTTTTTTCACTTTCCATCACATCACCCTGTTTTATTTTCCTCATAGAACATATCATGACATAAAATTAATTTTTTAATTTAATTTTCTTTCCTCTTTCATCCTTTTCCTAAAAGTATAGTCCATGGGAACAGAGAACATCTTCATTCTCCCCTTTATCTCCCACCTAGCATCTAGCATAGGTGCTGGCATATAGTAGATACTCAAAAAATATTTTTGAATGACTAAATGGAAAAAGCAATAATGAAGTGCAGAGATGGGCAGGTGATCATACTTACTAACTTGCTAACTCCTGCCCTCTCATCACAGAGCAAATCATGCAGGTTCATATCTCAGCAAGATGACAAATTACTACACAGTATGGGCCTTTGAGATGTGATGCATAGAGTAGAATTCACATACATTAAATCCTAAAATTTTCTAATATCTACTATACTACATGGTTGAAAGTTTCTAGGAAGGCAATGTGGGCAAGAAATGCAGGACACAGAAATGCTAGTAGGTAAAAAGAAGTGGGAAGGGAAAAGGAAAGAAGCTTTGTTTAGCTCTGTGGCCTGAAGAAAGGGCTGCTAATGCCTTTCTTACAAATGAAGGGGATCTCACTTAGCATAGTTGACCAGAGAGACATGTGGGAAAATAGTACGACCAGGGAGCCTCTGTCACCACTCTCTACCCTAGCAGCTCCCAAACCTGTCACCTGGTTAGACAGGTACCTCTTTGAGGCCCACACATCTTCTCCCTGAGAAAGACTTCTCTCCATTGATATTGTCCCTGCCAGTGCTAACATTCAAAATTGTAGAGAATTTCAGTCAGTGCACGTTGATCCCATTACTGTTTACTACATAGCTGTTTCCTGGGGGCAGGAAGATAATCCAATTCTGCTCCTTCCCAGCACACAGGCATAAAACCATAATATATAACATATTATGTCAGAGGCAGGCTCTATCCAGCTCAGCATTCTATCTGTAACACCAGGAGCAAAGAATATTTTGTGAGCAACTCTAGTACTTGCTACATGTGACACAGATGCCAAGTCCTGCTCTCTCTCCACAAAATCCCATAGTACTCCTACTTCCTGCTTCTCTTTTCTCTGTGGACCACCTGCACTTCATCCTTACTGATTCCATTCAGCAGATACCCACTGGCCTCTTACAATGTTCCAGGATATATGTTGAGAACCAGAGGTAAAATCCAGCCATTGCCCTTGGTAGTTCACTATCAAGCAGGAGAGGCAGAAAATAAATCAGTAACCATAGGACACCTTGATAAGTGCTTAATCTGAGTTTGTTATAAAGCTCTATGAAAATATAAATGAGTGAAGAGTGTCAAGGAGACCTGATAATTTATTAGGGCCTGATGTTTTATCATATTGAAGGTGATTAGAAGATCACCAAAGAGATAGAAGGATAGATGGGGAGTCCAAGAAGAAGCATGAATAGAGGCACAGAAGGATGAGTGTACAGTACGCATCAGTGTGGTGAAACTGAGATGCAAGCTCTGGCTAGAAATGGGGCTGAAATGCAGATCGGACCAAGTTGTGAAGGGTCTTCCAGTGCTAAGCAGTTTAGACTTTATCTTGTTGCCTATTGAGACCTAGCAGAGGCTTTCAAGCAGGAGTGAGACTGAATCGACATATGTTATTAGCCAATTAGATAAAGGTATGAGAGAAGGAGATGTGTCAATGATGCCTTCAAGTTTTTGTAGCTTGGCCAATTTAGCGAGGGAAGGAAGAATTTCAGGCACATTAATAGAGAAGGAATGGAGAAGACACAAGAAGAAAGAAATGAGAGTGGATAATATTACCACTGAAGACTGTATTCAGTAGAATCAGAAAGGTAAGGGCTGACCCATAGGAACACCAATAAATTTTTTAAAAGCCCAAAAGGGCAATGAAAGAGAAATATGAAAGGGAAGTAAGCTAGAAGAGAAAAGTGAGCTATAAGAGAAAAAGTGAGCTAAAAGAGAACAGCCATGGAAGTCCAGAGGGGAAAATGTGCATTCAGAGTTACATGCTCCATAAATGTTGAATAGCTTGATGTTTGAACAATGGAGACAGAATTTAGGAATGAAAGAGTCTTTGGTGACCTTAGGAAGTTCAGTTTCAGCACAGAGGTAGCAAAATAAAGTCAAATTACTACACACAGAGATTTTAATAGGCGGTGAAAAAATAAAATAGAGGTTGTCAGCCTTGGCTGGGTCCCAGATTGGTATGGGATGAGGAACAAGCACGGGTATTTTTAAAAGCTTTCCCATAAGATTTACTGGACAGCCAAGGGAAGGGCCAATTGACAAGAGCAAGTAGGGACTACTTAGACAGTGATGAAGGTCGAGACCTAGAGGGTGGATCTTGAAAGGAAAGCCAAATAGAAAGAAAAAGAAAAAGGACGAAGAAGAGGTAATATGGACATACTTGTGTATAGGAGAGAAAAGCCTGGAGAAAGAGAAAGAGAGACAGAGAGACAGAGAGACAGACAGAGACAGACAGAGACAGCTAGAGACAGAGACAGACAGACAGAGAGACAGAGTCAGAGGAGGGAGAGAAAGAAGATATTAAAAAAGAGAATCGAACTTTCCCAAGAGAAGAAAACAGGAGGCAAAGACATCAGCAGCGACTGATGAAAAGGTTAACTTTGGTGATAAGTAATAATTTCTTCAAATAGAATCATGAAGGAAGCAAATATAGGTAAAAATATAGACATATTTAGAAGAATAAGGGACATACATGAGAGAGATTACCTCTGATGGACTCTATTTTCTCTGTGGAGCTTCAACTGGCCCATGTGCTGGGAATGAGAAGGGTGACAATAAGTTGAGTGAAATAAATGGAAGTCACAGGCAGTTGCTAAAAAGAAAGTGAGAGAAAGTTAACTAGAGGTAATTAAAAGATGACTGAGCAGCACTGGCAACCTGGTAGAGGCTGGGAGGCTCATAAAGCTGTAGCGGAACCAATCTTTTATGGGTATGTGATTTTTCTCTAGCACTGTTCACCAGCCCCAAAGCAGGGAGAGAGAAGACAGACAGTTGGATTGACACAGCATTGGGGATGAAGGCGCAGCTGGAGAAGGAGGACAAGAAGATGAGGACTTGAATGAGAGTGCCCTTGAAGGGATGGGTGATTAAATCTAACTCAGAAAAGAGAGAAGGTAAAGGCCAAGAGAGGTCTGACAGCCTACAAAATCGGTGTCAAATATAGAGAGCGCATATTTAGGCATAATGCTTTGTATTAGTCAAGGTTCTCCAGAGAAACAGAACCAATTTCTTATAATAAGTCTCATTATGAGAAATTGGCTCATGCAATTACAGAGCTGAGAAGTCCCATTATCTGTCATCTTCAAGCTGGAGACCCAGAAAAGCCAATGCTGTGGGTTCTTTCCAAGTCTGAAAGCCTGGGAACCAGTAGAGCTAATGTCATCCCCATCCAAGGACAGAAGAGCAATGTGTCAGCTTATGCAGTCAAGCAGAGAAAGAAAATTCAACTTTCTTTTGTCTGTTTGTTCTATTTTGGCCCTCAGTGTGTTGGATGATGCCCACCCACATTGGGGAGAGCCATCTACGTTATTGAGTCCATTGATTCAAAGGCTAATCTCTTCTGGAAACACCCTCGCAGAGAGAAATGATGTTTAACAGAATATCTGGGCATCCCATGGCCAGCCAAGTTGGCACATAAAATTAACCATAACAAGCCTGATAATAGTAGCTCTTTTTGCAATCCCTGGAATGTATGCACCAGGCATTACGCTAAAAACTTTACATGTATGGTTTCACTTTACAGAAGAATAACTAAAGTTCAAAGTTGGTAAATCCCTCTGTACCTCTCTGACTTCAAGACTCATGTTCTTGAGCATTTGGTCCAATGGAGTTGTAGTGTTAGATTTCTGAGCATAGAGTTTTGTAGGTTGATGCATCCCAAGTGATGAACCAGGTATAGGAGATTAAATTGCCATTGTCAGTGGCATGGAGCTGGAGATAGAAATCAAATTCAGTGTTACCCTCTATTTTGCAAACCTGAGTTGAAAGTCTATGAAATGGGTACTTCCCATATTTTAAACTCCTGAAAACTCAAAGATGTGAGTACAAGCATGTCAGCGGTATAGCAGCAGGAGTGACAGAAGCAGTAGGCCATTTTTAATGCTATATATACATTCTAGTTTGTCAAAACCACAGTTTGGGACTCATTGTTCTGACCATGGAACACATGTAAAAGGGGCCGCCCCTGAGAGTGTAAAGTGTGTGTGCCCAGGCTCCCCTTTCTCATCAGGAGCACAGCCATTCCCAACCAGGTAACAGATATGGTGACTGTGCATTTCAAAAGAGGAGCTATGTGTGCCACTTCCCATATGCGAAGCTTTCTCAGAGACAAACACCGGGCCCAAAAGTGTTGAGATGTCTGGAACAATTCAAGGACTAAGTTCAAGCTCCTTAGTATGGCAAACAAAGCTCTTCGTGATGGGGCCTGGCTTCCCTGACCAGCTCCACTCGAGTCTCAAGCACTGGCAACCTCCAAACCTGTCATGTTGTCTTGCTGCTGGAACTTTGCATAAGCTGCTCCCTCTGCATGAACTGTCCTCTTCCTCCTTATCGACCTGGCGAGTCCTACTTATCTTTTGTGTCTCGTCTTGAACTTACTTCTTCCAGAACGCCTTCTCAAATTTTCCCAAAGTAGTTTTGTTGCCCTTCACATGAACTCCCTCGACATCCAGAGCTGACCCCAGTTGTGGCACTTATCACACGGTACTTGTTTACTCATCCACCTCCTTCACTAGACTGTCAGCTACTTGAGGGCAGAGGTATGTCTTGATCATCATTGTATCCCAGAACCTCATGCAGTGCTACAAAATTAGAAGGTGCTCCATAAATACTTGTTACTTCAACAAGGATAATGACTTATGAAGAAGGAAGAGCTTGGATCTGGACTACTGTGGAAAATCCAAGCTGACGGGCCCACCTCCTCAGGGGGAGTGGCCCCAAGCAAATAGACACCAGAGTCAGAGAGCCGTGGCCAAAGAATTTTTCTCCACTGGTTCCCCAGAGGAAATTACTGCTTTGAGCCACGGTATTATAAATCTGGTTCTTGAAAGAAGAAAAAAACACCAAGGCCAATAGCTCAAATCAGCAGATGAACAGCCACCCTCTCTTGAACCTGCTGCTTCCATGAAGCAGAACCTCAGCCTCCCCTTCCCTGAGACTCCTCCTCAGAGTCTGGCCTTTTGCAGTTTCATTGTGAGGATATCTGGAGGGAGGGTGGGTTCCCACTCTGCCTGAGGTCTTTTCTTATGAAAGGCTCTGAACAGAAAGACTCAGTGGAAACCTTCTCAGTGGGAGAGTCTGCGGCTGGCATTTCCACATAGAGCATCAGATTTACTCCTTACAAATACATTGTGAGATAAAAACATTACTCTTAGATTTATAAAGGTGGAGAAACCAAGGTTCAGGAGATTAAATAACTCACCCAAGATCACAGCTAGTCACGGGCTGAGTTGTTCTTGGTTAAAAATAAGTAACCTCTGTCACGAGACTGTTCAGTTTTTTACACTGCTGTCACACACACACACAAAAACCTACCACAATACTCCACTACCTGCCTCCAGAAGCTGTGGGTGACAAAGCACACACACACACTGTGAAGAGTCCAGCAGGTGATAATTAGTGTTGTTACAACATGAAAGAATAGAAGGAACTGTGAAATTCTCCACTATCCCGAGAAAGAATCAGCCATTTTTCTACTTTGATAACCACAGTATTTTCAAGCACAAGGTAAGGATTTAAGCAATGGTTTCCCATACTTCTAATTTAAGTTTAAAATTTCCAGGAGGAGCAGAATGTGTCAATTAGCTAGGCCTTTGCTTTTTTTTTTTTTTTTTTGGAAGTTATGTAAGTTGTTTACTCTCATAAATAGCCAGAAAGAGTTGAGTGATTTTCAGTGGCCTGCACATCAATATTCCATGTAGTCATTATTCGTTCACAGATTACTTTACACTCTGCACATGCCCTCAAAAGTCCCTTTACCTAGGTTGGGTGGTTCAGGTTATAAATGCCCATGAGAAGCAGAGTCCTAAGGAACACCCATGGAGGGATTTCAAGAGACTAAGGGGGCACGTGCTCTGTGTGTAGGGGGTGCCATGACTCAACTCCCGCCAAAGGTTGCCATGTAGGATACCAGACTCAGTATGGCTGAGTCTTCTGATTATCTCCTTCCCTCCTACCTCCCACCAGAAAAAAAAAAAGCCATAAAACTGAAATTTCAAATGAAATTTTCTAATTTGTGAAACAGTATATGAACTAAATAGCATATGGCTGTGGAAAATTTTCCATCCAGTCTATGACCCCGGGATTAATGCCTGCAACACTGCTGTCCCCTAGGATCCAGGTTTTCAATAAGCCCATCAGAGCTGAACAGCACAGCCCAGAACCCAAGAACAGCCACAGCAGGTGGGGATGGGCAGCCATGAGGGATGGCAGCAGGAGGGCTTCATGTCTGAAGAAATCTTGAGCATTGAGCCAAGGAAAAAGGGAACTGTCTGTCCCATAAGAAAGCTACAATGCTCAACAAGTCTTTATAATGTCAATTTTAACATCTTTAATAATTTTGCAGCAGTAGCATCTGTTCAGGCGATGTGAAACATAGTTTGAGAACATTACATGACACCTTTTATCTCAACTCTGGGTGAAGTGAGCTACAAGTACAACTATTTACAAGCAAGACAATCACAGGTACAGAGGTGTGCAATTTAGAGGGAATCTGACCAAGAGATGAAACTGAATTCCTAAAGGATAGTATGAGCTCTTAGAAGAAGCCGGGCTAACAGAAAACTCATGGCAGTGTGCTCATCTCCAGAAGCATCTTTGGTTTCTTCAGCAAAGATGTATGTAGTGAGGCTATCCTTGTGCCAAGCACTCTGCTAGATGCCAGGGATATAGCCATGAACCACACTAACAATGTCCATTAGCAGAAGTGAAGACAGAACCCCTGAATTCTGCACTGTCCAAGAAAGATTGCTCTCACCCAGCCTTGCCCTTCCAGCAGCAAACCTGAAGGGAACCCCAGGGCTCCCTGCCCTGGCAATACCACCTCTCTATCCCCTCTTACCTGAGTCACCAATGGGACTGATTTCATCTTGCTCTTTATCTCTGCTCATTTCTGCATAAGAATGCTTAGAGCTCCCTAAACTCGTCACTCATCACCCTGTCTCTCATCCCTTAAACCTCTGCTCACTCCTAATCTGACTATCCCTGACTCCCCAGATGCTCCCATTGGGTCCTCTGGAACTCACGGTCCATTGTCAACAAAAATCTCTATATCTTTAGCTGCATTTTTTAAAGTTCCCTTTTCCTTTCTGTCCTAACAGAACAAAGAGCCCATCAAGTGCAGAATACTAATTTAAAAATAATAATATTGATAGTAAAAACTAACATGCACACTGACCATGTTCTAGGCACTGTTCCAAACACTTTGCTTGCATTGATTCCATGAACCTTCACAACAATCCCATAAGTAAGCCCACCACCACTCCTATTTCTGATGAGAAAACTGAGGCACTAAGAAATTAATCAATTAGCCTAATTTAACAGAGATAATAAGTAGTGAAGCAAGAATAGAGGATTTCAAACAAGGCAGTTGAACTCCAAAACCTGTGTGTGTCACCACTGTGATGTATGACATCACAGAATGGTCTGCGTTCAAAGACAAGATGTCTCCAAAGAGAGGTGACATGGGCCACAACAGGGAGGCAGCACTAGGAAAAGAGCAAATCTGTTTGGGTCTACAACTCATCCCTAAGAAAATCTCAGAGCTCCTCCTAAGAACACAGCTTCCTCTGCCATCCTCTCAAGAAGTGACTATTTTTTTTTTTTAATTTCCATACCTCTGTTCCACCTAGTCAGGATGGGATAGGGATCCTCCTTGATCTTTATTAACCTTCCATACCACTGCCCCACAATACTCTTGGTTTTGAAGGTCATGCTGCCAGTCTGAACAACCCGGTACCCCTCCTTGTTGCAGTCATCTATAGACCCCTGCGTCATTGCCCTCATTCCTACAAGGCCTGAGCAGCTGGCTCACTGTCACCCTCTCCAATACTAATTCAGTTTTGATTCACAGTGATTTCATTTTCCATAGAGAACATTTCTGCAATTCCCTGGACTCACAGTTCCACGACCTCTGCTATTCCCATTCTAACATTCTGACTCAGTCACCCCCTCCCATGGCCATACCCTAGACCAGCAATCCCCAACCTTTTTGGCACCAGGGACCAGTGCTCCTCTGAGAATCTAACGCTTGATGATCTGAGGTGGTGCTAGCTCTGGGGAGCAGCTGCAAATACAGATGAAGCTTTGCTCACTAGCCCGCTGCTCACCTTCTGCTGTGTGGCCTGGTTCCTAACAGGCCACAGACCAGTACTGGTCTGAGGCTCAGCGGTTGGGGACCTCTGCCCTAGACCTCTTCATACATGTAATTCACTGCTCCGTTATCTTAATTCTAAGGACACTACTTTCACACCACTACCTCTCATCTTCAGTTTGCCAGTTCCAAAAATTATTGTCCCCTCTGTAACCTAAATACATTAATCATTACCACCTTTTTACTCTTCTTCTCTCATATTATTGCTTTTCTTCATAGCCTGCTTACCTTTGGTATGTATTATTATTATTACCCCCAGTATATACTTCAAATCCTTTCTCCATCGCTCCTTTACTCTCACCTAAAAAAACACAACCCTTATTAAGTTTCACTCTCTGACTATTCTGAACCTTTATCCAAGCAACTAAACTTGATGGGAGAAAAATACACAAGCATACCGACTGGCTTACTTCGAATTCATGATAAACAACCTCAAACAGGCCCAAATGCTATCTTTGATCCTACTACATTTCCCAAGCCATTCATTCATCCACTTTCCTTCCCAGTTCAATTCTGAGGGAATGTGATCATAGGGCTACACAATTATTTTGTAATTTTTTCTCCTTTCTACTCCTTACTCTCAGCTAAGAAAATAGAAGCAATCAGAAGAGAATTCCACAGCCTCCCACCAACACATCTACCAACCTCAGAGCATCTGGCCCATATGCTCTGCCTTTCCTCCCATTACCATGACTTAACTGAAAGGTTCCTCTCTAAGGCCAACGCCTCTGCTGGAATCCTATATCTTCATTCTCTTTACAATACCAACATAACTGTTCAATCGCTCCCTTCTCTCATCTAATTTTCCTTCATGACCATCCCATCTTTCTGACTCTTCACTCTCTGCCAGCTCTCACCCCACTTCTCTGCTCCTCTTTACAGAGTTGTCTCCACCGTCTCCATTTTTATCTTGACCCCAGTCTTCCTGGACTCACTTCCCCATATTACTCCACCAAAACAGTTCTTGTACAGGTCATCAATAACTTTTAGGTTGCCAAGCCCAATGGTCAATTCTCAGTCTTCATTTTATTTAACCTAAGAAACATTTGACAGTTTGTCCTTCCCTTCTCTCTGGAACCCTTTTATGATTCGCCTTCACAATACACTTCTCTCTAGGTTCTTCAACATCACGTACTCCTTCTTGGTCTTCTCTCTTTGTCCCTGCCCATATCCCAGAGCTCTAAATTTAATAAGGCCCCAGACTCAGCCCTCGGCTTTCTTTTATCTATCTATCTTCTTGTCTAGGGATCTCATCCAGTCTCCTGGAGTTAAATCTCATTTACTCTAGTGGCTTCTACATTCTGTCTCCAGCTAAACCTCTCCTCTGAATTCCAAACACCTTTGCTCAACTTTATATCTCAGTTAGACTTCTAATAGTCACCTTGAATTCTACGTGAAGAAAACCCAACTCCTGATTCACCTTCAATACACACACACACACACACACACACGTTCCACCACAGTCTTCAGTAAATGTTATCTTAATTCTTCCACCCAAAAGCCTTAGAGTCTTTCTTGCCCTCGCTCCCAACACTCAAACAGTAAATTCTGTAAACTATGTTGGGAAAGACAGTCTCAGGTATACTATCTTTCAATCCCACTTGGGCACATAAGAATAGGCTTTGAGCTTGGAATACTTCCTTATCAAAAGATAAAGAGCCTGCACAGCCTATGCCAAGCTTATCACCTTGTGTGGGAATACCTTTCCCTGTTTCAGGTGCAGAGGGTGTTCCTTTGTTCTGCTTAAACATGTATGTCAATGGCCCTCAAGCACACCCCCAGCTTCAGTGTTTCAGACTTTATGGGAGAGGGGTTAGGATCTTTTTACTGCAGCACTAGAGGGGTGCACATAGGCCAATGTCCCTGTGTCAGTTCCCAGGGAGGACTTGCTAGCCATGAGGAACTAACACACACTATTGTAGTTGATCTTACTCTGTCTCTTCTCTCTGTAAGTAAACATTATTCTATCCAGTGCTTGACTGTTGTGTTTTCCTTGGTAACTCCAATTCCAAGATTCAATGGCAGAAGTGTTTAGGGACCTCCCTTGGGATTGATGTGCGGTGCTCTGCTCAACACTCTGCCTTCAGAAAATGTAGAACATCCGCTTCTTACCATCCTAGTCCAAGCCACAATTACCTGGATACGCAATTGCAAATAACTTCCTGCCTCTATCTTTGCCCCATGACACATAGCAGCTAGGGGTCATGGAACTACGAGTCCAGGTCATTGCAAGAATGTTCTGTATGGAAAGTGAAATCACTGACTCGAAACTGAAGTAGTACTGGAGAGAGTGACAGTGAAACAGCTGCTCAGATCCTTGAATGTTCATCAGATCATGCCACTATTCAGCTCAAATACAGCTTCCCATCTTGCTCAGAGTAATAGCCAGGGCCACCTGCTACTTTTATGATTTCATCTCCCACCATTCTAGAACCAGATCACTCTGTATCTGCCACAGTTGGTCTCCCTGCTGTATCTTGAACATACAAAGCATGTTCCAGCCTCAGGGCCTTTGCACTTTCCAGTCCCTCTTCCCAAAATGCTCTTCCTCCAGATATCCTCATAACATGCTCTCTCGTTTCTTTCAGGTATCTGCTTGCATGCCACCTGACTACCCTATTAAATATTCGTAACATCCTTTATTC
>NW_011888825.1:2974550-2995449 GCF_000151845.1 Pteropus vampyrus | reverse complement strand
CTCTGCTCAACACTCTGCCTTCAGAAAATGTAGAACATCCGCTTCTTACCATCCTAGTCCAAGCCACAATTACCTGGATACGCAATTGCAAATAACTTCCTGCCTCTATCTTTGCCCCATGACACATAGCAGCTAGGGGTCATGGAACTATGAGTCCAGGTCATTGCAAGAATGTTCTGTATGGAAAGTGAAATCACTGACTCGAAACTGAAGTAGTACTGGAGAGAGTGACAGTGAAACAGCTGCTCAGATCCTTGAATGTTCATCAGATCATGCCACTATTCAGCTCAAATACAGCTTCCCATCTTGCTCAGAGTAATAGCCAGGGCCACCTGCTACTTTTATGATTTCATCTCCCACCATTCTAGAACCAGATCACTCTGTATCTGCCACAGTTGGTCTCCCTGCTGTATCTTGAACATACAAAGCATGTTCCAGCCTCAGGGCCTTTGCACTTTCCAGTCCCTCTTCCCAAAATGCTCTTCCTCCAGATATCCTCATAACATGCTCTCTCGTTTCTTTCAGGTATCTGCTTGCATGCCACCTGACTACCCTATTAAATATTCGTAACATCCTTTATTCCCATCCCTGGAATGAGACTGGAAGTTCTACGAGGCAGGCTGTGACTGCAGGTCTCAGAACAGTGCCTGGAATGTGTATAGGTGAGTTATAGTTATTGGTGGTATGAATGACCCCTGTCCTCATGGAGCTTACACTCTATTAAGGCAGACAAACATTGAGCAATTGATGACATATACTTCACATTACTGATAAGTGTTGTGAAGGATAAGTACAGAGTGCTTTTGAGGGTGTATAACTAGCATGTTCAAGGTCCTGGGGCTAGAAGTCTTCAGATTCTAAGTTATGTTAACTCCTTAGGGATCAAATTTATGTCTTACTTACCTCTGCGGGGGTGAGGGGGAGGTGGATGCACGGCATAGGCATGCCCAAATTAGTTGGTCCTAGGAATTTTCATATTCTCAAGTATTCACTTACTCAAATAGCTCTGCTTCAGCTTTTAGCTGCATGTAAGCCAGCCTCAGGGGAGATGATGAAGGGCAGGGGAGATTCTGTGTGTCCAGCCCTTTAGTGGAACAGCATTTTCAGATGCGACCATGTTCCCATGGTGAACTCAGACCCAGGAAGGATTAGACAGGAAGGCTTCTAGCATCCTGTGCCTGGAATAAGCGTTCCTGATGTCAGCTTGACAATGCAAGTCAACCCTTGGGAGAGGAGAAAATTCTATATAGCCTGGTGGTTAGATTCTCAATTTCCATTCCTTGGTGTTGAAACACCAGGGAAAAGAATTTTTCATGGACACCCTTGTCACCCAGCATCATTCAGCCTCTTCTTGGACCATGGTGGTTGAGACATTATGTTGGATCAACTTCCCAAAGATTCTGGAGCTCAAAACTGGTTTATTATGCCATTGATAATCACCACCACTTTGATGATGTAGTGCTTAGGGAGCACTTACTCTATGCCAGACAGGTGGATTTGTGTGATCATAAATATAGATTATCTTACTTAATCTCACCCTCCTCATATTTTATAAGCTAGATATTTATTATTTCTATTTACATATTATGAAGAAGAGACACAGAAGTTAAGTGACTTACCCAGGGTCATAGATAAAAATTGGCAAAGCCAGTACTGAAAACCAAACGTGACCCTTGCTTGCTCCAAACCACCGTGCTATCACTCCAATGGGCACCATATCTGTGCCTGATCCTGTGTGTTATGCATTAAACACATTATCTCAATCAGTTTAATCCTCTCAGTCACTTTTTCCAGATGAAAAAACTGAGTCTCAAAGAGGTTTTTATAAATCAACTGCTCAAGGTCTAGTGCAAGTAAGTTGCACGTGTTAATTTCACCCAGAGCTGTCTGCCATGTCAAACTTCCCTTATAAAAAATAAAGAAAGTGGGGGGTGGGAGAGGAATGGTAAAGTGAAGGTCCACATCACTAATTAGTAAGAAAGGTGGGACTTGAATCAAAATTGTCAGCTTCTCAAGAGCATCACAATGCCCTCTAAGAAGTATGTCCTGTGTCCGGCCCCCTGACCCCTGCACACTGAGTGCAAAGCAGTTAAGAGAGACTTCCCTTTCTGATGCTGCCTGGGGCTGAGCCAGGTTCCCAATGGAAAACCAACACTTGGCCAGTCTTTTTCCAGGAATGGGCCCACGTCAGTCAGACATGGAGCAGGAAATGTTAGGCAGAGGAACTTCTGCTCTGTTTCTGGATCATGCTCATTCTCAACAAGATTGTGAAAAGGAAGCAAACTAAAAGCAGTGTTCATCTGCCCAGCATTTGACCCGACAGTCAGGTGTTGGCCTGGGGGATAGAGTATAAAACATCTGCTGTATGTGCACCACATTTATCTTGTTCTCTGTGCCCCAGAGTGTGCTGTTTACTTTCTCACTGGAGGTGCAATTATTTAACGAGGTGCTGAAGCCTGGGAAAGATTGCACATTTTAATCAAAGCACCAAGTGAGTGAGTCTAGATGACTTTACAAAATATATCTGAGGCGAATTTTGCAGAGCAACGTCTGGGTATCAGGTAATTAAGTGAAAAGGGAAATAACCTCCCAAGGGGTGTAAACAAGCACACTAAGTCAGTCTCATTTCAGTGTTATGCTGAGAGGGAAAAATGGATTTCTGAGTGGACTGCAGCTAGGGCTCCTTTTTCCAACGTCGAGTCAGGTGGCGAGTGTAGGGGGGTGGGGGCAAGTGTAGGGGGGTGGGGGCGAGCTGTGGGGCCATGGCGCCTCCTGCAGGTTGAAAAGAAAAAAACTACCCTTGGAGAGAGCCTTGTCAAATGCCCTCAACTAGGAGAGGACGAAGACTGGCAACTTCTTCAAGGTCACACGGCACTCAGGGACACAGCTAGGATCAGACACTAGCTTTCTGATTCCTAGTCTTGCGTTACTTCCAGTCCACCTAGCCAGTGCTACCCAGATGTCAGCTATTAATAAAAACGAATGCAATAATAATAATTAAAACAGTGATAGCCGACATGTATGAGTGTATGTGTTACCAAACAAGGGTCTCGTGTCTGATGCGCAGAGAGAAGAAAAAAGCTTTATCTGCAAGTCAACTGGTAAGGAGACAGGAGGAAAAGCTCAGATCTGTCTCTTCCGATCCAGGATTTGGGGCAGGGTTTTAAGGGGTGGCAATTAAGGGTTCACAAGTGTTACTTGTCAGTGGTGTTTCACAAGTTTGCTTGTAAGTGGTGTATCCAAGGTTTAAACTTTGGTTCTGGATAAAAACAGGATAGGACCAAGGTCTGTAATTAAATATGTGCTAGGTGCTTCATGCTTTGTATCCAACTCATTAAACTCTCCAAGGACCTCACTATTTTTCCTCAGCTTAGAGATGAGAAAGCAGAGGCAGAGAATATTTAAGAAGCTAGCTCAAAGTTGCACAAGCAGAGAGTGTCATAGAGCGAGTATCAGATACAGAGAACCTGACAGGCCATCAAGCTGAGCTTGGGCCGGCCTGGAGTTTCCATAGTCCCTGGGTGTCTAAAACACTTTCCAGGTTCCTAAGATGAGCCTGGGTACCTCCGCCTGCAGGATCTTGCTTCCAAATACTTTGTATGGCTTTGGGACAATACTGATCCTGATGAATAACTCAGTCTTTTTCTCATTTTCTACAAAAGCATAACAAACACCAAAGCTAGAGCAAAAAAAAAAAAAATGCGGAAAGAATTTGAGAGTGCCACAAACTTTGGGTTCACAAAACACAACACTCTCAACAATCCACCGAAAACCATTTATTAGAGATTTTTCTGCAAAGGACCAGGAATTTTTTTTATTGCTTTTCTTACAGGAATTTTTTACTCTTTTCTCTTACATGGGTCTCAGCTGTGGTTTACCAACCTGGGGCTTATCTCTTCCTTAACCCCACCCTCTTCTATCCCTTTTCTCTCTCATTCCATATGAGGAGAAAACGAATGACTAATTCCACTGGACATCCATGCCTTTGGGGTCTCACCTTCTGTCCTGAGCAGTTTATCAAGATATTTTCTGAGACAGAGACAATTTCCTTCTCTGGGAGGGATTCTGGAACTAGCTGCTAAGAAAATTCATTATTCACTTTATGACACCAATAAATATGAGGTCTCCACTTACACCTTTAAGCCTATACTTATGTTTATTTGCACAGCATATGATTTCCATATGATAATCCATGCTTGGAACCATGGAAGTCAAGCTTATTCATTTATTGTGTCTCCTCGAAAGCAGATTCTTTCTTGACTTTCACTCCAGAGGTCTCATAATAATGCAAACTTTATTCTGACTGAGGTTTCAGGCTGTCCACCTACCTCCTGATCCCAACCTCTAAGGAACAACTCTCTCAGCACATATAGTAGAAGCTCCTTGAGGGTAGAAGTAGTGTTTGGTTTAATTCTGTATTCTCAGAATCTGGCATAGAGACTGTATACAGAAGGCATTCATTCATTCACTCATTCATTCATTCATTCAAACATTTTATCAGTACCTGCTATGCTCTAGGTTCTATTATAGGCTTTAAAAATAAAAGAATAAAGAAGATATATTCCCTAAACTCAAGGATGAGCATATATTAGAGGTTCTTGAAATTTGGGGGATATGAGTCACAGTGACAAATTGGTGAAAGCTTTAGGTCATCTTTCCAAAAACTACACAGCATTTTGGCATAATGTAGATATTTTGGTAGACAGCAGCAATTCTCCACTTTTTTTCTGTATCATGCTCTTAGCCATGCAGCTTAGCAGGACCTTCCCACCAAAGGTGGGGTAGGGTGGGGACCTGCCACACCACTTGGCTTTGAGCTCATCTACATAGCTTGCTTTGGCCAATGGGATGTTAGTAGGAATGACACAAGCCAAAGTATGAAATGCGCTTGCAATTTGGTGATTGATATTTTATGCTTCTGCTACCAGCATGAGAAAAACAAGCCTAGGCCAGCCTGCTAGTCCAGGAGGGAGATGAGAAACATGTGGAACAGAGCCCAGCTGCCCCAGCAAAGGCTGAACCTAGATCAGTCAACAGCCAGGTATCCCCAGAGATTTAAACAAGCCCATTCAAGATGAGCAGAACCCTGGAAGAACTCTGGCTAATTCCAGGCATATAAGTAATAGTCACTAATTGTGGGAGATCACTGGGGTGTTGTGGTTGGCTGTATTCAGTATTCTTGTGACAGTTGATAAAAAATTCTAAATGTTAAGGGCTTTTTGGATAGCCTAAGGGTCTGTAGTCCCCAAGTTGAGGACCCTTGTTCTCTTGGGGGATAGTGAAGAACACAGGAATTACAGCATCGTGTATTAAGCATTACAGTGGGGTAAACATAGGTGTTTTGGGAGCACCTAACAACGGCTTACTTTGCAGGGGAACTGATGTCCAAACTGAGATCTGAAGGATAGGCAGGAGTTAGTCAACTGAGGGTGAGAGGAAAGGGTTCCAGGAGTGAGAATTAGTAAGCGCAAAAACTATGGGATGAGAGAAAACGTGACCAGTTATTTTGGTGGGACTGCAAGTGTTCCACTTTAAGTTCTTCAAAAGCTGAGAGAAGAGCCCTGGACGCTTAATTTTTGAGGCTGTTAATATAATAAAAAACGAAGATATGTTAAAGAGGGTACAAAAATGTAATAGAATTTAAATATTCTTCGTGGAACAAATGAACAGTCTTAACATCAGGAGGAATGCAATGTCCCTATGTATAGCCTTATTTGGATGAAACATTAAATGCTTAAGCATGTCTTTCATGAATGTGAGAATTAGGCCTACTGGCTTTCCTGCACTCCCAACCCAAACTTCGTCTAAAATAGAAGGTATGAAGACAGAGGAGGTGTGGCGAGAGCTGAAACTCAATAATTTCTTGTTAAACTGTATTAAAATTAAGTGAATAATTTTCAGATGTCTACAGGAGAAAATGCACCTTGGTTCAGTGAAGGTCCTTTCAAAATGCCCCCTCGTGGACATATACTGGAAAGCCCTGAACCTCAGCTACAGGGCTTGGTACATGAGTCCCCATCTTAGTCACCAAGAGGCCTCCAGCCATCCTGCCAACCCCTCAGAATTGGCCCAAGTTGCTCATTACCCCACCGTGAGGTTCAGAGGTGACAACAGTGTCGCACTGCCACCTAGTGGCCGCACCTGAGAAACCATATTCTCCTCGGATTTGGAAGCCCATCATATGGCTTTTCCTGGGAAAGTGCTGCTGGTGACTGAAAGGACTTAGAATTTCTCTCTCTCTCTCACTCTCTCTCCTCCTCATATATATATATATATATATATCATATATATATCATATATACACATATATATCTGCAATTATTAATATCAATGTTATTATTACCATGATACTGTAGAAATATCTATTTCCTTGAAATTAATTGAATTGTGTAAAATGAAATTTTTGAAGATAATTAAGAATCTATTAATCTAAGAATAATTAAGATAATTAAGAATCTAATTAAGAACAATAAACACGTACTAAGTTTTTAATATATGCCAGCACTGTTCTGTGTAACGGGGACAGCATGAAGATATGAAAATGACGAAGATGTGGTCCCTGCTGTAACACATGTCCAATCCTGCAGGAGAGGTAGGCACATAAACAGCCAGCTCTCGCATGCTAAATGGAGTGCTGGCTATGACAGAGCAGAAGCAGCAGCAATTCATTTAGATGTCTGTGGTTTCCCTTAACTCTCTTAAATAAAATTGTGATCCGGACTGTGATCACTCCTACAGGGTTTGACCGCAACTACGTTGTTTATGAGCCTTTCTCTGGCACCTCAGAGAGTTCCTGGCCTCCTCAAATGGTCAGTGGAAAACTTCATGAAGTTACAGAATAAGCAGAAGGCCAGAGAGGTTGATGTCAAGGTTCAAGCTGGATGGCCTTGAGCAAGTTACTTAACCTCTCTGTGTCTTATTTCCCTCATCAGTGAAAAGGAGGTTGTTAATAATAGCACCTGTTTCATGGGATTGTTGTGAGGATTGAATGAGTTTATGTAAGGCACTTAATTTATAACACATGTTAAACTCTCCATGCTTTTATTACCAACTCTGATCTGCAGAAATCCTCTTGACTCTTCATGAGGTCTGGATCCAATTTTATAGACTTTTAGGGATACTCTATTATTAAAGCTTGGTTCAACCCTGTTTAAAACTACATTCTCATATATGATTCAGCATCCCTCACCCATCCACTTAGGGCACTAGAAGTGGGGGGGTGCAAAGAGGGGAACCTGGTCAACTTCTTTCTTTCTTCTCTCCTTAAATTTTCTCCTCCATTATCCTCTGTGACTCTAAATCCCACACATTTTCCATCCCAACTCCTTCCCAAAGGATGGCTCTGAAGGTCAGCTATCCAGCCCTTTGACTCCAGTTCTGCCTCACTTGTCTCCAGGTTGCCATTTTGTCATTTGGTTTGCTAGACCACGAGATCCACTTTCGGCAGGGGCTGCCTTGGTCACTACGACAGCCCAAGGGCGTGGTGCCTGGCATGTATGGGTGTTCACGATGTTCGCCATGCTTTTCCCTTCTCAGGAATGGGACACAGATGAGATGAATATTTATAACCACGTTCTGACGTACTTAGACAAAGTAATGAAAAGGATCTGCACATCTTCCAAAGGGAGCACTATGCATCTTCCAAGAGGTGGAGCACATGCCACCTGAAAGTCCCAGTTTAGGGCCCCCGTGCTCATAGAGGATGTTTACTACTCTTTTGATAAATATGCCTCTAAAAATGTGTTGGGGAGAAATTCATTTCTTTGTACCCTAATGAAGCAAAGCATCTTATTAAAATGAGACTTTTCCTGTCTCCAAGTTTCAGCTGAGGAGAATAAGTGAGAACAATTAGTGCCAAGTAGACCCATGTTGAAGTGCTAGGCCATATATGTAGGCCTGGCAAATAGCATTGACCATATCTACTGCTGCTTTCATTAGGCCACTATTCATCTTCAAGCTATGTAGGAGAAAGCCAAGATTCACAGGAACATGAAGAGATATAAAGTGATGAGGTCTTCGAAGAGAGGTATTGGTACTCAGTGTGGGATGCTTTCCATACATGGGTGGGATGACAGAGAAGGGTGCTTTGTGGCCACCATCCCAAGACAGACAAAGGGCAAAGGCTTCAGAAGAACTACTGGGAGGGCAGTATACAATCTTCCTGTGAGGCTGAATGGGAACCAGACTCACACTTAAAGAGTCTCCAGTCAAGAAGCTATGGCTGAATAAAGAGGACTGCAATCGGAGCAAACTGCACTTCCACTGAGGATGAGACCAAGAGCCTGTGCTCAGTGGTCCAGATCATAGTCTGGAGGCAGGAGCCAACCGTGAACCTTTTAGAAGACCCCCAATATGTCAGATGGTAAGAATTTTTTAATAGTTTTATTGAGATATAATTGACATGAATAAACTACACATATTTAAAGCATACAATTAGATATGCCCAGAAAAGCACCTCTGCAATCAAGATAATGAACACATCCAATACCTACAAATGTTTCCTTCTGCAGCTTCGTAATCCATCCCTCCACCCTATCCCTACTCCCCTACTAAAAGGCAATCACCAGTCTGCTTTCTGTCACTATGAATTAGTTTGTATTTTTGACTATTTTATATAAATGGAACCATAGTATGTATTTTTTTGTTTGTCTTCTTTCACTCGGCATAATTATTTTTAGATTTATCCATGTCATTGTGCGTGTCAATTGCCCACTCCTTTTTACTGCTGAGTCTACTCCAGTGTATGAATTCCCACAGTTTGTTTCTTCATTCATCTATTGATGGATATTAGAGCTGTAGGTGACAGGAATCTGACTCATTATCTTCTGCTCCATTATTTTTAGAAATATTTCATTGTCATGTGTTTTGCTTTTATAATCAAAACACAAGTAAATTTGTTAAGAATAGAAGAAGAAAAGGAGCTTAGCCATGAAGGCTTCCTGGAAGGAGTGAAGTAATCTCAGCAGGGGAGTTGAGGGTGTGCCATTGGGTGCAGAAATGTCAAAAGAATGGAATCATAAGTAGCCAGTTTGTGATGGCTTCACCAAATTTAAGGGGCTGCACTCAGAGGGCTCATTGAAGAACTCACAAACGTGCCACGTGGAGCATGTCATCTGTACACCCACCACACCCAGTTAAACTGTCACAAGAGACTTTTCTGTCTTTTCTCTCCTCCCCACTTATTGCCCCAACACAGGAGGGCCCTAAAATGCCCTGCTGGAGGGTTGGGGGAAGTAAGGTGGGAATAAGAGAAGAAGCAATCACAACACCTTGCCCAACTGCTGATTTCTCAACCTGAAATAGACCAAAATGAAGGAAGGAGAGTCTGGAGTTTATATATTAGACTGGATTGGGTTTTTTTACATAACAAATTCTCAATATATAGCAGAACAAAAGACTCATACTTTATCATTCTTCCACGTCTGATGAGTCCTTCTTGATGAACATGATAACCATAGTATATTTGTTAAGCCTCGTCACTTTCATCCTTGCAATAGCTCTATTGAGGTATCCCATTTTACAGATGGAGAAACTGGTATTCACAAATGTTAAATTCCATGCCCAAGATCGTGTAGATAGAAAGCATCAGAGATGAAATCAAACCAACTCCTGTTTGGTTCTAAATATCAGAATCTTTCTGATAACAGTGCCACTGTGCGCTGTTATTGATTGAGATGAAGAGTACAGTTAGTGTCAGAATTTGAAATGCTCTCTCTTCTGAAATGCCAGCTGGTTGTCACTAAGAGGAAAGTCCAACAAAGAGACTGTCTTCCGAGATGTCTTATAAACTAATAATACTTACCTTAGGGGATTTTCCATGATACTAGGTCTGATATCTGATACTTGGATGTGACAAAATCTGAAAAGTGACTCGTCTCTCAGTAGAGACACTTTAACCAAGCACAAAACACTAACGTAAAACCTGAATACAAATTCCTTCATGCACAGTGAGAAATTACAGACACTGAGACCTAAAAACTCTAATTCCATAGGATTAGCTCATTCTCTCTCTGTAGGCAGACTCCAAGAAAAGCCAAATCACAGTCTGAAAGTTTCTGGAGTGCCTGGCATCACAACGAGGAGAATTTGATACTCCAGTGCTCAAGATGAAATAGCCTGGCATTTCCATTTCAAAAGAGGAATGGTCTTGCCAATGGGACCAGAGACATTTATAGTAAGTGGGCATCCACTCTACCTGAATTAAGTGAGAACTTCCAGGCACTGGTTAGTCTCCCTCTTCCCTGGAATGTGCTTGGATGGATACTGTTGATATTTGTCTCTAATACTCCCATTTCTATTTGCTCTCAGAGTTGACCAGTCTTTTTTGTGATGGACACATTCTCACTTAATGGTAATTTATTCATCTGGTGACTGGAGGCCTGCCCACCTGGGAAGTGTGCCTTTTCCTTCAGCTAACTCTGCATGTCTTTATTGTGCTTCATTGTGTTATCCTACAGCTTAACTCCCACAAGGCACTCTTACTTCCTTCACTTTCAAATCTGGAAAGGCAAATGTCTACTCTACCCAAGGAGGGATGACAGAGGGAAAGATGGGTACAGTCTTCATCTGAGAAGGACCTTCTGTACTTGAATATTAGATTTTAAAAGGAGAAAACTAATTTAATTAAGATACATACAAGCATTGGACACAGAGAACCCCAAAGGGAAGAGATGGGCATTAACTCCCAAATGCTTAATAGGAGTTTGGTTTTATGCGAGAGGCTTTTAATCTGTACAACAATCCTATGAAATAGCTATTAGTAGCCCACTTTACAGTTGAGAGAACTGAAACTCAGGTTAAGTGACTGCTACTTTCAAGAGAGCTGGCATTTCTACACTAATGTGTCTGACTCTGATATTCTACTGGGAACTCGAGAGTCAAAAAAAAGTTCTAATGCATGTGGTGATGTTTTGTGAGCTGCCAATGAAGTTACATGGGTGCTGTGTCTGAAATGGAAAGGAAAAGAAAATTTGAAAGGAATCATATTTCTCAAATAGAGGACTGCTTTTTCAGCTAAAACAGGAGTAACTTTCTAGAATGTTTTGCAGAGTCTCTGATATCTGACCAGTTGCATTTCCATAGGGACATAATTTTAATCCAGCCAGACCAAGTCTTCCTAATACAAATCAGTTTAGTAGCTCCTTCACTTAATCCCATTCTAGATTATCAAGGCAATGAGGTCAAAGGCTTCCAGGCTCCTTCTAACATAATTTTTTTTTTCAAGTGTTTCTGTTGGAAGCCCATGACTGTGGTTACAGTTTTGCACGGAGCTCACCCACCCTGTAGACAGTGAATCTTTAAAGAAATAATAAGCTGCTCAAAGGGACAGGGGGAAAGCTTGCTCTAGGTCATGGCCAGAAAGCAATTCATTGGGAATTCTCCAATTCCTCTCATCACTCAGACCCTGAAAATTGCTGTCCTGGCAGTTCCCACTTGGCAGCTCCCAACATACTCTGTACTTGGCTTTCTGATCCTTGTCATCTTATGCTGTGAGAAAAGAAGGACAAAAAGAAACCCTATGGGGATTCCCACTGCAGAGAACGAAAGGATCCAAATATGGTGGAGAAGAAGCAAGAGAAGACAATGGGTCATCATCATGGCATACTGCTTGTTCTAGAGTCCTGGCCCCAGGTCACTTCTGCCGCCAAGACAAGTTTTCTCTCACATAGAAGCACTCTGGGTATATTCAGTTCATGGTTCCAGGCTGTCACTATCTGAAAGGGAAGGAAAAGAAAAGAAGAAAACAGCAAGAAAATAGGCATTCATCAAGTTTTTATAAGAAAAACGTATTTAATTTTCATTTAATCCTCTAAATAATACTATTATTATCTGCATTTTATGGAGGAGGAAGCTTAAATACTATAGAGAAGTTAGAGATGCACTCTAAGTCATAGACCTCATGGGGTCTAACCCAAGCCTGGAGGGGTAGGAAGTCTATGCTCTCTGTGTTCACTAAAGCATGGATACAAGTCTTAATGTACCAATCAGAGGAAGAAAGTTTACAAGCTTACTCACTTAGCACCAAAGTTTCTTAAGCCAAAATGAGTTATTTTTAAAGAATGCTATATGTCCATATTTTGTTCTTTCTCCCCCTTTAGTCAAGAATGATGGCCCCCAAAGTTGTTCATGCTCTAATCCCTAGAACCTGTGAACTATTAGTTACATGGAAAAGAGGAGTTAAGATTGCAGATGGAATTATGATTGCTGCTGGGCAGATGGCCTTGAGATGGGGAGATCAGCCTGACTGATCCAGGTGGGCCCAATGTCATCACAAGAGGCCTTAAAAGTGTAAGATAGACAGAAGAGAAGGTCAGAGATAGAGATATGACAACAGAAGCAGGATCGAGAAGCTGCTGTGCTGCTGGCTTTGAAGATTGGAGAAAGTGCCACGAGACAAGGGACGTGGGCAGCCTCTAGAAGCTGGAAAAAGACAAGGAGATGGATTCTTCCCTAGAACCATCAGGAGGAATGCAGCCTAGCTGACTCCTTGATTTTAGTTCAGTGAGACCAGTGTTGATCTTCCAATCTACAGAACTGCAAGTAATAAATTTATATTGTTTTATGCCACTAAGTTTGTGTTAATTTGTTTCAACAGCAATAGAAAAATAATATAGCACATGGAGAACCAAATAATGTAGCAAGGGGCTAGCTTGCATGTTCTGGAGAGCAGGTGGGGGCCACGAATCTTAGAGGAAGACCTAGGTTTGAATCCTCACCTGACTGACTGCCTGAGATAGCTGGATCCATCCATCTCACTCATAATGGGCTGATCTTACCAAAGAAAATAAATAGTCAAGTCTTTTAGCTACAATTCTTAGTTAGAAATGTTTCAGTTACCTGGAACATATTCCTATTCACTGAAGCTTAAGTAAAAAAAGAAGGTTGTTTAGAAGCTGAGCAAGATTTATGGAACCAGAAAAATCAGTGGATCTCTCCCTTTCCCTCTCCCTCTCCCTTTCCCTCTCCCTTTCCTCTCTCTTGCTCTTTCTCTGCTTTTACATGCATATCTTATTTGTTCTTCTATTTTTGCAGACACTTTTTGCTTACTCCTCTGTTTGTACAAGGCTTCAGCACAGCAATCTGTAGATGGTGGCCTCTGTTCCAGTGACCTTTCAACTTTCCAGCTTGGTTTCCCCACAGCCAATTGATTCATTCTCCCCATCCTTATCCAAGTGCTTACAATATAGAGAAACTGATAAGCCCAGCTCTAATCTGATATTCTTGCTGACTCTATCAGTCATGGTCAGCATGAAGGGGCTAGGAGCAAGGGCATTTGCGGCAAAGGCCTGAGACACTTAGAGCTGTGGGTTAGGCAGGATCTTTAGAAGCCATTAGGGAGCAGGGAAGAAATGATTGGCATCTTCAGGACATCTACATACCCTAGGGAGGGCCTTATCTTTGGAAACAGAATCATATCACTTCTGTTGCTTGAGCTGCCCTCCTCCCTGCACAGGCCAAGTTGAGCTCCTGTTTTCCTCTGTGACAACATTTTTTGTTCCTTCATTCTATGATTGACACACTCTTTTTAATACATTAAAATATTCAACCAAGTTACATTCTAATATTGCTAGTCTTGGAAACATTCTGTATATTTCTGGTGACTGCTTATTTCAGTTTAGTTCTCAAAGGAAAAAAATGATTGCCTGGTTTTTAAGGGAAGGGGTACCTCATTGTCAGCACCATATTCTGATGATTATAACAATTAATAATAATAATAATAATAAACAGCAACTATATTTAGGATTAGAGTTCAGGAACTCAATACTTATAATAATTTAATGTGGTAGAGAAGGTAAGTGATCATGAAAATGAGGCTCAGAGAGTTAGAATGATTTACTCTATGTCTCACAGCATTGTGTGATGTTTTGATTTAAAGAAAATAATAGTGTTCATTAACTGAAAAGTAATACCAGCTACTCTGTATTTGCTAATTCTAATCCTCACACTAGCCCTTCCAGGTAATATGTTGTGCAAAGTCCCACAGTTATAGAAGCATGTGACCTGAAACCCCAGCCCAGCCCTGCAGACCCTATCCATGTCTCTGAAATCTGAGAGTGCCATAGATGAGACCTTCCTGTCGGTTCTTCAAGGCTCAACTCAGACACCACCTTCTACACAAAAATCTTCCCTGGCTCTCCATGCACTTAGCTGTTCCTTCTCCAGGATTCCACCAGCAATCAATTCATCCACAAACAATTATTGAGGGCCATCCACATGCCAGACATAACACTGATGTGTGCATACACATGGGATGAATCAGACCTGGCTTTGACCTCAGGGAGCTTGAGTGTGGTAGGAGAAGGAAGTGCGAGGAGTGTTAATAAGAGATACAGAGCTCGGAGGGAGTGCCCCGCAGAGGGGCAGAGGCCTAACCTGGAAGGCAGAGACAGCTGGTTTCCTGAAGAACTGACACTTATGTTGAGACCTGAAGGCAGAGTACTGTAGCAGTGGGTGGAGAGGGCGTCAAAAGGCATTCTAGGAAGGAGCATAGCAAGGGCAAGGACAGAAGAGAGAATAGCATGTCTGGGAACTAGAAGTTTTCTGGGGTGACCAAAGCATGAGGAACAAAGGGGTGAGAGGCCAAAAGAAGGCTAGAAAGTTAGCCAGGGCCTTTAGGCTGGATTAGGAACCTGGTGTTATATCCTAAAGTCAAGGTGAGCCTGGGGGCGGGGATGGGGTAAACATGATAATGCCGAGGTGTGAGCTAAAATCATTTGGCTGTAAGGGATAGAAACCAGCTCAAGGCAGCTCAAGTGAAATAGGAGAATTTCTTATAAAAATTCCAGAAATTTAATGAACCCAAGAGCAGGAATATTTTTCAGGAAGGACCTACAGTCAAGATCTGGAAAACCTTCAAAAATCCAAGAGTTGGTCTCTCTCCATATGTTGCTTATGCTGCTCTGTATGTCTACTTCATTTTCTCTCTCTGTTTGCAGCTTCTCATCCTCTGCTTTTCCAAAAGCAGGGTAGACAATGGCCACTCTATAGCCCTCAGGTTATAAAATTATACTTCTAGCCATACAGAGAGACACACCGTGTTTATTAGTCCCAATTCAAAATTCTTGGAGAAAGAATTCAATTGGGTTGGTTGGGTCAGAGTGTTTACCCCTAATTCAATAAGCTGTAGGCAGACACAAAAAGCTCAAGGCCTCATCATACAAACATGGCTTCCAAGAGGTAGGGTAGGTCTCAGAGAAGAAGGGACTCTGGCTCACAGACTCACAGACCTCAAGGGGCAACTACTATAGACATAATCAGATCTGAAATGTACACAGATCACCGATTCTTCCCTCTAGAAGTATGACAATGGCACTAGAAACACAAGAAAGTTATCTCATCCAGGCAAGGGAAGGTGAGGACTTAGGTCAGGGTGGTGGCTGTGAGACTGCAGAAATGCTTAAGAGATCTTGAGGAGTTAGAACTAAGAAAACTTGATGACCAGGTGGACATGAGGTATAAGAAAGAGGAATGCCAGGTGATTGTGAAGTTCACCCCTGACCAACTGGGTAGATGGTTATGTCATTAATAAAACATGCAGGGCATTCACATAGAAAGAGTTGGGGGTGGATGTGGTTCAGAGAACAATGAATTGTTTGGGACAGGTTAAGTTTGAGGCAGCCTGTGAGATGTCCAACTAGACGTGGCCAGTGGGCTGGTGGACACACAAGTCTAGAAGAGAGGTCTATTGCCCTCAAGGGACTGGCAGAGGAGTGGAGCCTAAGAAGAAAAGGGATTTAGGGCAGGTCCCAGGAAATTCTAGCTTCTCACCATTTGGGTAGAAAAAGAAGCCCATAAGTAGACTGGAAGGAGCTGCCTGAGAGATGAGAGGGAACCAGGGATGTCATCTAAATGGACATTTCAGAAAGAATAAAAACGCTGTCTTTGACAAACACCACCAAGGGGCAAGGGGAAATGACTCAAAAGGGTCTGATAAAATAATTTGTCTGTTGTATTCATAGACACATATTTTGTTAGTGTGTCTATTTCTCTACTAGATTAGAAACTCCTTATAAAGATGTTTTCATGCCTTTATCCGAGCAATTATCCCAGATGCTTGGCACAGAGCAAAGCCTTGATAACTGTTTATTGAATGAATTAATATGCCATAGACATTCAAAGATATTAAAATCACTTCTGGATGAGGTAGAAGATATATTGTGAGTCTTTAGTAATTTACAATAAATAAACAGGGAAGTTGATAGCATCTTTGAAAAGGAAATGCAGTCTTACTGCTCTCCTTTATATGAATAAGTCAAGGATGGCTTGCAGGAACTGTCTAGCTGTAATAGCGATCACCTCAGTGGCCACCATCTAAAGAGTGTCTTGGGTGCTTGAAAACAATTTTATTTATGTGCTTTTAGTATTCAAATTGTCTTTGCATAATGAAATCTAATTATCTCCAAAGTCAAGGTCATCTGCAGTCCATTCCATGCCTGAATTATCCAAAGACTCTTGTCGTTAATGGGATTTTCTTCTATTTATGAGGTGCAGGTGCAACTGTGTGTATCTGTGGACATAGTCAGAAATCAGTGCTTGACCCTGGCTGGATAAAAACAGAGACAGATGGAAAACTCTAAAAATCACTTCTCTTTGTTAGAAATGTAAACATCTACTAATTCACAAGGTGGGTAATGCTTTTCCCTGAGTACACGGCTATCACCAGGGATAATTAAAATACTCAGCCATGGGCACGCCAGAGGTACAGATGACTCAAAAAAGACACTAACGATGATGCTATGTCAGAAGGCCCTGCTGTACCAGACATTTAACCTTAGTTGATAAATGACGGGGAGGTCCAGGCAAAGGAACCTTATGCCAGAGCAGGAGTGAGGCCCTGGGATAGGGGTATGGGGAAGGGGCTTTGGACGGGGGCTATTTGCCAGTCAGTAAGGAGTATTTCAGCATTTCAATAATTGAAATGGGTGTACCTACGTATACTTGCTGACTACCAGCTCTAGGCAGCAGCTCAAGTCATCCCAGCTCAGGCTTTCACAGTCCTACTTTTTTCACAGATAAAGAAATGGAAGTTTAATGAGAAAAGGTTTAGATAAAGGCCCATAACCCAGTGACAAGAGAACTGGAATTAGAACTCAAGTCTCTTTATTCTCAAAACCAGTGTTTGATTCTATATCATCATCCCGAACTTTTCTATAGAACTGTTGTGAGACACGCATACTTGTCACTAATGAGTGTACTAAGCCAGAAATCGTTCAGCCATTTTACCGTTGTAACAACAGCCATATGGGTGGAAAGAGATGCCTTCCTCCATGGAAAATCCATACCTTTTTATTATGGAATTATACATTCTAACAGAGGCAGTTTCAAAGTTCTCTCAGCAGAAAAAAAAATCTGAAATATTCTCCCAGGGTGAACTCCACTGCAGGTGATCTGTCTGTTTCGTGACAAGGAGGACCCATCTCAGTGACTTTTTCACACACTTAATATTCTAGGTATGAGACACGATAATTAATTGCATATTCTTATAAACTGGGTGACAATTAAAGCTGAGGTTGCTAAGCTCTTCCGAGAACACTCACCTTATAAAATGTAGTTTTCATGTTTTGTGACAATGGTTTGAAAAAAAAGCACATAATGACTCCTTGTGGATGAGGCCCCTGCTAGTTATGTTTTAATTATTAACCCAATTAATTATATGGGCGAAGCAATAGGTAGTAATTTAGCTCTTTTACTGCCACTTAATTTTTTTCTCCCTCAGCCACCAGGCTAGGAAACTCTTCAGAAACAGTTTAAAGAATTGTTCTAGAATATACCTAGCCACAACAGGGCCTTAGGTGTCTCTAACCTTATTTCTCTGAAACTTTGAGGCAGGAATGGGTTGGAGAGTGGTCAGGAAAAGAAATGATGTGCCTTGGTTAACTGTCACGATTTGGGTACGTTAGAAAGAGACAGCAACGGGCATACTTGACCGAGGTGGGGACTAGCTCTGAATGCAAGGCTGAGTGTGCCAAGCCCAGTGTTCACACAATGCAGTTACTTCATTCTCAATCCAGAAATTTGGGAAGGAAGATGAAAAGGATGAATGACCTACTTGGATTGGGAGGATTTTTCTGGCCTCTCCACCTAAGAGATAGAAATGTGGATTCAAGACTTTTTTTAGTTAATACTTCTTCCTTTATTGCTTTTGTAGAGTTTTACATGGTCCTACTTTTCAGATGCAGCCACTCGATTTCACTTAGAAAGAAAATAGAATCAATTTAATTGTGCTACCTCTCTGACTTACAAGTGCTAGACATAGTAGGGAGTACCAAACAGGATGGAGAAAGGAAAGAAGGGGAATTGTGCAGAGGAGTTGTGACCCTAGGGCTTTTCTCTGAAGCCACATGGTTAGGAACATGGTCATCTTCAAAGGTGATTCAGGAAGCCACCTGGGTGTCCAGCCTTCAAGTCTAGACACTGAAGCCGAGGTTGGGAGGTAAGGCTTAATTCTAAACCCAACCAAGGGGAGGTGCTAAAGCTAATGAGGATATGTTTAGTACCTCAGTTAAAGTGGTTTTTAAAAGTGGAACAGGATTAACATTTACACTTATGACTTTTGTAAATATAAAAATATGTGTATGTATTTAACAAACACGGGTCATTCTATACTTTTCACTGTTTTGTAAACCGTTATTATTTTTATTTAACAGTATATCACAATCCTCTCTTTCTGTACCAATGTTTCTTTTGTCATTTAGTGGATACATAGTCTTAAAACGTATTTCATGAATTTCCTGTCATGAGACATTGGTTTCAAATTTTCTCTGTAATACACAGCATGAAGCTGAACACCTATCTTTCGCACTGACTTGATATACTGCTGTAATCACATACTATAGCCTACATATACCTGGGTTTGCTCTATTCTATTCATCCTTCAAGATCTTTATACATCAATCTCATATTGTTCTCATTGTTATACCTTTGTTATGTATTTCTCCACCCCTCCAAAACTTTGATTCTAATTTTTAAATTTCTAAGCTGTTCTTGTACACTTTCCATTCCAGATACATTTTTTTCTCAATTTGAAAAATTCAGTGAAAAATTTTGAGGGTTCTTATTGGGTTCTCTTTGTATTTTTTATGTTAATTTGTGTAAAACTGACCTATCAACATTATTGGGACTTCCTGCCAGGAACATGGCATGTCTCTGTTTATTCATGTTGTTCCTTGTGTTCTTCTGAACAATTTTATAGCTTTTCTTCAAATCAAAATCCTGACATTTTCTAATTGGTGACTCCTAGCATATATACATATTCTAAATCACATGATGTGATAACCACCTGCTTAACCTACACAGGCAAGCATCTGGTCCAATCAATGATACATGTCTCCACTCCTCTCTCAGAAGGGTTGTGAAGATCAAACTGGCAAGTACCTTCTTAATCTACATTGTCCAATGCAGTCATCACTTGTGTTGGGTGACTATTTAAATTAAAATTAATTAAAATTAAACAAAATTAAAAATTCAGTTCTTTAGTCACATTAGCCACCTTGCAGTTACTCGTAACCATGTGTGGTTAGTGGCCATGTATTAGGCAGCACAGACAGAAGACATTTGTGTTATCACGGAAAGTTCTAGCGATAGCCATGTTCTCAACAATCAAGCCCAGTCCAAATAAATAGGCAAGTTACATTATTATTGCCACTGCTGGAGTTTGGAACCTTCATATACACAAGGAAAGGCATTCATTCACATGTGCCCACACACCAGCATATGTCAGAGCACAGGCCTGCCTAAGCATTCACATTTCACCACTACATCTAAAGTAGTCAAAAAAGCAATGAAAACATAATTAAACTCTTGAAAATAGGGGCAAGGGTCAAATAATTATTGGTGCACTATTTTTAACAAATATTATTGTCTAGATCGTAAATGCATAGTCTTGTGAACTTTCTAATTACAGTGGCAAAAAAATATGAGTACTATATTCCTATAAAATTACTAGTTTGGATTAGCCATTCATAAAAAGCTATGCTATCTTTTGGATTCTAATATCTTTTACTCATGTCCTGTGAGACTAGGACTCAAGGCTGTTAGCAGGAGAGTGTGGGGAGGAGCTCTAGGGGAGCTGCCACAGTTGGAATCATGCTCAGAGATGCCTGGCTGGCTCTGGTGTGATTCAAGGAAAGGTCAGTCATGAATAACATGTATCCCCCAAGGACTTAATAAAACAGCAATTGACAATAACAACAATAATAATCCAACATTTATTATGTGCTAAGGCTTACATTAAATGCTTTATATACCTTACCACATTTACTCTTTGCCAAAATACCAATGAAGTAAGTATTTGGCATTATTCCAATTTTACAGATGCAGAGACTAGGCTCAGAGAGGTTAAGTAACTTGCCTGAGGTCACTCAGTAGGTAAATATCAGTCAAAGCTCAAACTTAAGTACAGCAATCCCCTCCTATTCAAGGGGGATATATTCCAAGACCCCAGTGGATGCCTGAAATTTCAGATAGTACTGAACCCTATATATACTGTGTTTTTTTCTTATATATACATACCTATAATAGAGTTTAATTTATAAATTAGGCATAGTAAGAGATTAACAACAATAATTAATAATAAAATCAAACAATTAGAACAATACACTGTAATAAAAGTTATGTGAATGTGGTCTCTTTCTCTGTCTCTCTCTCAAAATATCTTATTGTACTGTACTCACCTTTTCCCTTAACAGAAGCACTTTACAGCTTTTCTTTGGCATATCTGAATGGCCAGCATCACTAATCTTGCATTTTAGGGCCATTATCGAGCAAAATAAGGGTAACCTGACCACAAGCATTGTGATACCTTGACAGTTGATCTGATAACTGAGAGGGCTACTAGGTGACTAATGGGTGAAAAGTTTTTACAGCATGGAGATGCTGGACAAATGATGATTCACATCTC
>NW_011888825.1:2903170-2974500 GCF_000151845.1 Pteropus vampyrus | reverse complement strand
GCAAGTTACATTATTATTGCCACTGCTGGAGTTTGGAACCTTCATATACACAAGGAAAGGCATTCATTCACATGTGCCCACACACCAGCATATGTCAGAGCACAGGCCTGCCTAAGCATTCACATTTCACCACTACATCTAAAGTAGTCAAAAAAGCAATGAAAACATAATTAAACTCTTGAAAATAGGGGCAAGGGTCAAATAATTATTGGTGCACTATTTTTAACAAATATTATTGTCTAGATCGTAAATGCATAGTCTTGTGAACTTTCTAATTACAGTGGCAAAAAAATATGAGTACTATATTCCTATAAAATTACTAGTTTGGATTAGCCATTCATAAAAAGCTATGCTATCTTTTGGATTCTAATATCTTTTACTCATGTCCTGTGAGACTAGGACTCAAGGCTGTTAGCAGGAGAGTGTGGGGAGGAGCTCTAGGGGAGCTGCCACAGTTGGAATCATGCTCAGAGATGCCTGGCTGGCTCTGGTGTGATTCAAGGAAAGGTCAGTCATGAATAACATGTATCCCCCAAGGACTTAATAAAACAGCAATTGACAATAACAACAATAATAATCCAACATTTATTATGTGCTAAGGCTTACATTAAATGCTTTATATACCTTACCACATTTACTCTTTGCCAAAATACCAATGAAGTAAGTATTTGGCATTATTCCAATTTTACAGATGCAGAGACTAGGCTCAGAGAGGTTAAGTAACTTGCCTGAGGTCACTCAGTAGGTAAATATCAGTCAAAGCTCAAACTTAAGTACAGCAATCCCCTCCTATTCAAGGGGGATATATTCCAAGACCCCAGTGGATGCCTGAAATTTCAGATAGTACTGAACCCTATATATACTGTGTTTTTTTCTTATATATACATACCTATAATAGAGTTTAATTTATAAATTAGGCATAGTAAGAGATTAACAACAATAATTAATAATAAAATCAAACAATTAGAACAATACACTGTAATAAAAGTTATGTGAATGTGGTCTCTTTCTCTGTCTCTCTCTCAAAATATCTTATTGTACTGTACTCACCTTTTCCCTTAACAGAAGCACTTTACAGCTTTTCTTTGGCATATCTGAATGGCCAGCATCACTAATCTTGCATTTTAGGGCCATTATCGAGCAAAATAAGGGTAACCTGACCACAAGCATTGCGATACCTTGACAGTTGATCTGATAACTGAGAGGGCTACTAGGTGACTAATGGGTGAAAAGTTTTTACAGCATGGAGATGCTGGACAAATGATGATTCACATCTCGAGAGGGATGGAACAAGACAGCACAAGATTTCATCACACTATTAGAATGGTGTGCAATTTAAAACTTATGAATTGTTTATTTCTGGAATTTTTAATTTAATATTTTCAGGCTGCAGTTGATCACGGGTAACTGAAACCTTGGAAAATAAAACCGTAGATAAGGGGGAAGCTACTGCATGCCTGACTCCAGAGCCCAGGCTTCTCACTGCTCCGGCTCCTTGTGCCTGATCAGGTTGGCCCCAGACAGAGGAAGCAATCTCGCCTGCTCCTTTGGGAATGGAATGCTCAGGCCCTGGTCCTGGCCCCTGATCCTTCCCAACCATGGCTCCAACCTGAACTACAGGGGCCTCACACAGTGTGTAGACACCCCTATATATCTTATACATACACAGCCTATACATCCAACTCCATCCATTTGCCTTTTCCAATACCCATGAAAAAAACCCATGCAGGCCCTGGAAGCTGGGTCAAGGCTGCTTGGACAAGGAATTCCGTGATCCGAGTACCCAGAGTACAGTCTAGGAGCAAGGAGGATGAGCTCTCAGCCCCAGAGAATCTTCCCCTGTGAGGAGGGGCACTGGAAAAGTGTCAAGAGAGGGTCTTCCAAAAGAATTGTTACTCAAAGGGGGCCCTGAGACCAGGAACACCAGCACCCGTGGGAGCTCATTAGAAATGCGGATTATCGAACCCTCACCCCAGGCCGACTGAATCATAAACCTTGGGCACAGGCACCAGTAATCTGTGTTCTAACAAGCCTTCAGGTGATACTGGTGCTCACTAAGGCTTGAGAACACTGATCCAGGACAGCTCTTGCTACACACGTGTAGTCCATGGGCCAGTGGCATAATCATCACCTGGGAGCTTGTTAGGGATGCAAATTCTGCAGACCTGCTGAATCAGAATGCATGAAGGCCAAGCTCAGCAATATTTGCTTTAACATCCTCTCCAGGTGATTTATATGCACACAGAAGTTTGAGAAGCACTGCTTTAAAGCAGGGGTTCATCTCCCCGTCCCACTTTACTGCTGCATTATTAGTAAAGGCCGTTTTCTTTCCAAAAAAAAGTTCATCTCATATTAGTTTAAAGGAGAAAAAAAGGAATTTAATAGCTTATGTAACTGAAAAATTTATGAGTAGAACTGACACCATTAGATCTGTGGCTAACTACAGTCCACAGGTGAAACTGCCCACCACCTGTTTTTGTAAATAAAACTTTATGAAAACATGGCCACGCCCATTTATTTACATATTGCCTATGGCTGCTTTCACACTGCAACAGCAAGCTGAGTAGTTGTGACAGAGACGTTAGGGCCCACAAAGCCTAAACTATTCACAGAAAGTTGGCTGACCCCTGCTTCTCAAGCATGGTGCCCAGGACAGGAACTCTTTCCTGCCCAGATGTAAGGAGGGTACTGAGTGTGAATGACACCCAGCCTGTGGGCTGTTATACCTTGTTCATTCAAGGGCAGTAGAGCCAGTAGTTTTAATAGCCAACAACATTTCTTTAACTCCACTCATTTCTTATACATGCACACACACATTTATGTATGTATATATATAGAGAGAGAGATATATACACATATATATGCAAATATGTGTGTATACATGCATGAACATATATGTACATGTATATAAATATTATATATAATTAGATATATAAAAAAACTCTTTATGTTCAATTAATGAATCTTCTGGTGCAGATTCGTATAGCAATATTTGTAGCACTTTACCTACTACTCCTAGAGTGAAGATTCCTAATTAGGGGGTGTGGCATAATAGGAAATAAATATTCGGTCTTTTCCAAATATTTAGGAGCTGGTACACAGCTCCTAAAACCATTGGAATCTCCAGAGTGATAGGAGTGCCTTTTGCATGCTAATGAGGGGACTGGTGATTGGGGACCCCTAGGTAGCTTCAGGTCTCCAGCATGATTAGAGGGTTGGAACTCTCAGCCCCACTCCCTGACCTCCCTGGAAGGAAGAGGGACAGGAGATTGAGTTTAATCACAAACGCCCAATGATTTTAATCAATCATGCCTCTATAATGGAACCACCATTAAAAAATTAAATTAAAATTAAAAAATAAAGGTGGTCAAGAGAACTTCCGAGTTAGTGAACACATCGAGGTGCTGGGAGAGTGGTGCTCCTGGAGAAGGCATGGAGGCTCTGTGCCCACACACCCCACCTCCACTCCTATACCTTGCCCTATATGTCTTTCATCTGGCTGTTTCTAAATTGTGTCCTTTATTATAAACCGGTAAATAAAAATAAAGTATTTCTGTGGGTTTTGTGAGCCACTCCAACGAACTACTGAATCTGAGAGTGGAGTTAGGGGAACCTCCGATTTATAACAGGTTGATCAGAAGTATGGATGGTTCAAGACTTATGACTAGCATCTGAAATAGGGGGTGAGTGTCTAGTGAGACTGCACCCTTAAAGCTGTGGAATCTGACCGTCATCTCAGCTAATTATTGTCAGAATTGAACTGAATTGTTGGACACCTAGTGGATGTCCAGAGAATTGGAGAACTGGTGTTGGAAACTACTTCAGAGGGTGCCTCAAACGTTAATTTTACTTGACGTTATTCTAGAGTAATTAATTTATACACACTGCTAATTCAGCAGCATTTGAAGGTAAGTTATAGGACACTATCACTGCAGCTAAAGAACTTGTAAAAATGATCTGAAGTCACTGGCATTGTTGGAGTCCATATGAAGCCACACCACAGACACTGTTGTTACATAAGATCTTTCCTCTGCTTCTCTGAAGCTATTTTTTAGATGGCAGGTTTCTGGAAATTGATGGGAGAGCTGAGTTAGTGCAGTAAGGATGAAAAAAAAATCTACAAGACAAGTTCAGCCAAGGCAATCCTTGGAGCCAGAGGCAACCATGAGATTATAAACCAAGCCCAAGCAGAAACACAGTAAATAGCAGAAGTCATAAGGAGGGATTTGAATTTCTAAAGGATTCTAGAATAATCTTACCTGGATTTCAAGAGGCTAGGAGACCCCAGGTCATTTTAGGACTTTCAAAAGTCCTTTACATTTGGAGGCTCCCAATCTTACATCATATTAAACTATTAAAATTTGCCCACATTGAACATAATTTATATATATAATTTATATATATATATATATATATGTAAGTGTTAACTTGTGTCTTAGTAGACTTAATTACTTAATGTTACCTAGACAAAGTTTTAACTGATATTTTCTTTCTGTGTGTGAAGACATTTTTTAAAATCCCAATTGTTTCTGCAGGTCCTGGTGAATCTTGCAGGGCCCTGACACAGGGGAAGGCCCTGAGTGTGTGTCTACATGCCAAGCCTACCTGTCTGGACTGAATGGAAAGAGACAGTGTGTGACAGTTGCCGGCTTGGCAAATGCAGGGGTCAGGCTTGAAGGTCGTGTCCTCTTCAGGAGGGAAAAAAGCAGGACGTCATAGCTGTTTAATTTTATCATTATTCTTAGGACAGGGGTCCAGGATGCTACAAACACTGGCTGAAATTGTGTAATCTATTTTGAGAACCTCACCAGGGAGGACAGCTTGAGCCAAACAGGTCCACAGAGAAATTAGTACAAAAGGAGAAATGAATGTCAATTAAAACCAGCAACTGGCTTTGCAGGATGGGATGGGGGCTTAATGGGATAAATAGAAAATGTCCATCCTTTGGGGGTATAATCCATTGCAACAGTCCTCCTCAAAGGCCTTGGTGATATTCTCAGCAAAACAAATGACCTCATTAATTAAATGGGTTAATACTCTCCCCATGCCCTGCTTAATTGCTATTCTAACTTTTAGGAGAGGCATTTTCAAGCCAAATTGAACACTCAGGGCTTCCAGTAATCAATGCCACAATAAGCCCTGTATGCTTTGAAAGTGGTTAAAGATAACTGTGTAGGATGTGCTGCCCAGCTTTTCTCCACCTCCTGAGGTCCCTGTGTGAGCCCAATTCCTAAGTGGCCTGCCCCGTTGGCTTCATCTTCCAACCAGCTAGAAATCTAAGAAGTCCTTCACCATCATCTTCTCCCCACGGAAGACATTTTCTTTTCATTTGAAGACATGCTTTATTTCCATTTTATTTATTGAGTATATTATTATTTGAAGACCTTTGGTTCTGTTCTAAGTATAAGAGAGAAAGCAGTAAACATTATAGAATAAATCATGACTCCATGGGGATTCCATTTCATTTGGTGAGTTTCTGCTACAACCTTGTTTGAGTGTTGTTTGTTTGTTTGTTTGTTTGGGAAACTGTTCTTTTTCTGTCGTATGCTACCCAGCATTTATTCCTGTTGAACTTGAGGACAGGAATCCTTTCTTGTTCCAATTTGTTTCTCCACTGCCTAGGATAGTACTTAGAACATATAAGTTGCATCAGTTAGAAATGTGGCTGTAACAGAGACCAAACCCCCCCACTACCACCACACACATAAAATACACTGGTTTAAATCAGATAATGATTCATTTTTTTCCCATTATTTAGGCCAGAAGTAGGAAGTCCAGGGCTATCGTAGTGTCTCCACGATATCATCACTGTTCGAGCTCCTTTTGTTTCTATTCCAATTTCTTTACTGCTTGGTTCCATCCACAAGACTTCTTCACTGCCTCCAGATGGCCACTGCAGCAATAACAGTTGCACTACCAACCCAGATAGTCTTAAAGAAGACGAAAAGACAAATAAGTCAAGTGTGCCACCCTTTTAAGATCTCCTAGAAGCCCTACCCCATGTCTTCTCCATATTTCATTATCCTGAACTATGTCTCATGGTCAAACCTTTCTTTAAGAGTGGAGTAATTTTCTGCAACTTTAAGTAAGATGATGTATATCAAAACCAGTTTTATCATAGGCTAATTGATATGAACAAGAGTTAAGTTTGTACAGCATCTTATTAATGTTGTATCAAAACAATGTTGAATGAAATGATGTTATTTGAAGACCTACTATATGTCCACAAATTCTTGGATAAATCTCCTTTTGAGAAGTAGAGTCTAATTTCTCTTCCCTTGAGTATTAACTGTACTTAGGGATTTGTTTCTAGTAAATGGCATGTGGCAGAAATAACAGTGTGTGATTTCTGAGACTGGGTCATAAATGGTGTCATGGCTCCTCTCTAGGATCACTCGTTCTGGGGGAAGCAAGCAGCCACATTGTGAGGACATACATGCAAGCAGCCTCACAATGAAAGGAGAGGTTCCTGTGTGGAGGAAGTGAGGCCTCCAGGCAACCATCAGCATTAATTTCCCAGACTCTGTGGAGCTAGAAGTAAGCCACTCTGGAAGCATGTCCCCAAGCCTCAGGCAAGCCTTCAGATGATTTGCCAACATCTTAATCACAACTTCCTAAGTAGCTCTGAACCAGAAACATCCAGCTAAACTGTTTCCAAATTCTTGACTCACAGAAACTATGTGAGATAGTAACTTTTTATTGTACTAATCTGCTAAGTTTGGGGGATACTTTGTTATACAGCAATAAATAATGAAGATAAAAGGAGACTATGAAATATAGATTTTAGTCAAGACTGTAGCAGATATTGCTAATATTTCACCAAAATTGATTTATTACTTCTTTGAATACATGGCTAGCCTACATTTCCCATTTTCTCTTGCAGTTAGATGTGGCCATATGACTAAATGCTATCCAATGGAATGTGAAAGGAAGTTATATATACTTAGAAAGGAAATAGGAAATAAGTTTATAAAATATTTGGGTGGTGGTGGTGATGTTTGGTGTAGAGGCAGTAGTAGAGTAAAGGCTGCCTCTACTACTACACTGCAGTATTCAGGGTTCTGGGAAAAGATGGGCATATTTATTTTCACTGCAAGTTACAGAAATGTCCTTTCAAGTGACTTAAATGATAAGGACATGGATTATCTCACACAAGAAGTTCAGAGACAAGTTGGATCCAGGCCAGTATGATATGCCTCCCACTCCACTTCTCTGTAATTCTCTGGGATCTGCCCAGCACTGGGTATGGCTTCTCTTTTGGTCATGCTCTTTTCTGTGGTCACTGATTGGTCCTCCCACCCGTGGCTCTTTGAAGAGTTACCATGGTCTAAGATCTTGATGGTCCGTAGTTTTGCTTTTGTGAAAGAAACTAACACTGTCCTCTTTGGATGTGTAATGCCCACAATGCCTGCAATGCCCCAATGACTGAATACTGTGTTAACCTCAGACCAACAAGGATCAAGAGTCATTGGAGTACTGACATGAGCCCTTCCATGTGGTGCGTGTACTATTGTTCTTGGTTAGAACTCATCTTGGCTGATGTTCTTGGGCCCTGCCTACTGAAAAGCCAGATTGGATAAGAACAAAAGGCATGCCACTCGAATGATAGAGCTAAGAAAATAGTCTTGAGAAGAGAAAGGCTTCTCCACCATCTACCACTATCTGTGTCACCCACCACCCCACACTCAGTAATGAAAAAGGATTCCCTGGTGTGAGAGGAAGGAGGAGCATCAGAAGGTGTATTGCGCTGCCATAACAAAACTCCATGACTGGGGGCTTAATCAACAGATTTTTATTTTCTCACGGTTCTGGAGGCTGGATGTTCAAGATCAAAGTGTCGGTAGGGATTTTTTTCTGGAAGCCTCTCTCCTTGGCTTGCAGATGGCCACCTTCTCTCGGTGTCCTCACACATTCTTTCCTCTGTGTGCATGTGTTCCTGGTGTCTCTTGCTCTTCTTCTAAGGAAACCAATCCTATTGGATTAGGGCCCCACCCTAATGACATCACTTAACCTTTATGATCTCCTTAATGGCCCCAATAGAGCTTCAACATATGAACTTGGGGGAGGAGGGGATTCAATTCACTCTATAACAGGGAGTAGGGAAGAAAACATAGACTTTGAGAATTCTAGAAATGGGGACCCTATCCACTGCCTAGCCTGAGGCCCATATTGATGAAGAACTCAGCTACATTTGGGAGGAAATATGGCGGGGGAGACTGAAATTCTTCCACCGTGTAGAGCTTTAGAAAGGGGAAGAGAGGTGACCAGATATTAATGAGAGGTGGCTGTTCCTATATCTAGAAAAATACCACCACAGATGGCTGCCGGACAATTCTTTGTGCTGCAAAGCAGTAGAAGCAATAAGATTTCTGAGGACCCTAGAGTGGAGTAGAAGTAGAGATGAGGTCCTCAAACCTGACAAGGTCATAAAAGTGAAACTAGCAGAGACACGGCAAGGACCTGCTTGGAAGAAGGAGGTATGGATGATTTGATGTTAAAATAACCTTGCTCCAGGCCCTGGCATCCCCCAAACTCAGAGAAATCCCAGAAAAAAAAGTGGAGAGGAAAACCAAATTGATGAAATTAAGTTTCTGTCACCCAAACACAATGGTGGCTCAAAATAGAAATCAAATTGTTATTTTAAAAGAAAATAAAAAGATGGTGATAGTCCTGGCTTCCCCAAGTAGACTGAGATCTAAGCCCAGGCCAGTGGGTAGGTACAGGTCAGACAGTCCTTGAAGCCCTGCCAAGGAAGGTGAACAATTATTAGTCAGTCGGCATTGGAAAAGCACTGTCCATGACTTAAGAACTAATACTTCCTTGAGGGAATAAAAAAGTTAGCTATAGACTAGAAGAAAACAGTTGTAAGTTATATATCCAGCAAAATGTATAAAGAAATCTGAAAACTCAATGATGAGAAGCCAAACTAATTTAGAAATGGGCAAAAGACATCAGCAATCACTTCACCAAAGAGGTTATATGGATGGCAAATAACCACATAAAAGACATTCAGCATCATTAGCCATGGTGCAACTGTAATGTAAAATAAAAATATGATGAAGTACCACTACATACCTATTTGATTGGCTAAAATTGAAAGAAAAAACGCTGATAATGCCAAGTGCAGAGCAATGGCAAATCTCATACATTGCTGGTGGGAATGCAAATGGTACAGCTGTCCTGAAAAACAGTTTAGCATTTATAGTTAATTACATATTTACTATGATCCAGAAGTCTCACTCCTAAAGAGAGAGAAAAAAGAAACTATGTTAACACAAAAAAACTACACTGTAATATTTTTAGCAGCTCTTCTACACAATTGCCAGACACTGGAAACAACTGAAATGCCCTTCGTCAGGTGAATGGATAAACAAACTGGTATATGTATCTAATGAAATACTAGTCAGCAATAAAAAGGACACACCTATTGATATGTGCAACTCCTTTGATGAATCATGAAGTCATTACGCTGAATGAACAAAGCCAGTATCAAAAGTATACATACTGTACAACATTCTTGAAAAGACAAAACTATAGAGACAGAAAACAAATCAGGAGTTGCTGAGGGGAAGAGAGTAGCTGTAAAGTGATAGCACCAAGGAATACAAGAGATTGTTCTTTATGTTGACTATGATGGTGGTGAAACAAAGCTACACATATGTTAAAAGTCATAGACCTGTATATCAAAAGAAAAAAAAAAAGGCGAATTTATCATATAATCCTTTTTTAACGCAGTCATCCCTGGGAAGGGGTTAGCCTTTTGTGTCAGCCCAGCTTGTGTTCAACAAAAGTGTTTTGAATTAGAAAAAAAAAATAGTTAATGGTTCCCTGTCTGGAAATCCTTTGCTTCCTCAAACTTGGAGTAGTTATCTATAACACACAAGTCTTCTGCTGGTGGAGTGACCAGCAGCATATTAGAGGTCTGAGAGGGACCTAGGATAAAGGGAGGTGGAGCCAGTGAGTAGCAAAGGTGCACAGAAGACTGGCCAACTTGGGAGACCTCTCCCCAAATATTCTGGAGGGAGGTGATTTCTGAAAAAGGAGGACAAAGAACTAGATCATTCTGTTACCTGGGTAGAGGTTATGTGTTAACAGTTGTTTACATCTATTTACCTGTCTATCTGCCCTGCTAGACTGTCAGCTCCCTGAGGGCAGGAACAGGATCTCATTCACATTTGAATCACCAATATGCCCAGTCTGGCACATAGCAGGTAGTCACGATTGTTTGTTGAAATAAAAACATTAAAAGAACAGGAGGGAGAGAGGGTGGGACGAAAGACATCTGATTCTTCCTGTGGTAATAAGGTCAGATGAGGGCACCAAACAAGATAGGGGGACCCTTGAGCAGGATAAGACACAGGTCCACACTAAACTTCATCAAAGCTTCATCCTCATTACCCAAGGCATGGGAAGGTACCGCCATTTTAGCAAGAGAAACTGGGGCCCAGAAATTAAATACATTGGATATAATTTCTTTGAAATCTTTTCCAGTTCCAAAATTTTGTAAAACTAGTATTATAAATAGAATACTTGGTTAGAACATATACTGCAAATTTTGGACTAGATTCCTTATATTCACAACCAAATGGGAATTCATAAAAGGAGAAAGTGAAAAGTTTATGCTTTCCCATGGTCTATTTCCCTCCTTCACCTGATCAACACCACCATTATCAATTTTGCCTCTTGAACCAGCATGAACCCCTGTCACCACCACCTCCATTGTCACCATCTCTACCTCTACCACCACCTTCACCAATACCACCTTCACCACCAAAGCTTCCATCTCTTCCATCATTTTTTCCCAGTTTCTATGTGCCCTTCAAGGTTCATCTTTGCCATTATCTCCTTCTGGATGCTTCTCCCTTCCATCCCAGTTACCACTCTAGGTCAGTCTGTTTTAAAATGATCCTCCTCTGTGTTCTCAAAGCATTGCATGGACATATCTATATCTAAGAGTTTTCCCTTCTGGTTGGAAATTGTTAGTTTAGTTGCCTTTCATTCACCACATAAGTTGTATAGTTCATCAAGGGTCGTCTCTTTTACCAGTGCTTAGCCTAAACAGTGCCCGGCATATAATAGACCCACAGTAAATATTTGATAAAGTGATGAATACATGAATCTTTTAAATTATTCAAAAGATAGTCTTAATTATTTGAAATTTTGAAATTGTGGTGACTACTGTTGTGAGATTGTTTTTGTCAGCAAACATTGCGAAGTTGACTTTTCCAACTTTAAGTTCAATGTTAATTACCAGGCCGGAGCCCTCAATTGCTGGTCAAAGCACCAATAAATAATTGAAGTAAACTTCAGATAGCAACACTACCTAAAATATACCACTAGGTGGCAGCCGCACACAAAGAGTAGGCCGCCCCTGCCCTCTGACCACACCCCCATCTCGGGAAGTCCAGGCTCTGAGCTGAAGAAACCAACCTACCCAGCCCAAGTCCAGCTCCCTTGAAGGACTCAGGCCACCTGAAAGGAAGGGCAGGTCATGGCAGGTATTATTCGCCCTGGGAACCACTCCCTAAAAATGATGTTCCTTCTTCCTCTGCTCCACTCTCACTTGTTCTCCTAAACTCTGTAAGTCCCTTCATCCTTCATGTCCCCAGCTCCCTCATCCCTCATCCTCACATTACAAAGTTCTCATCACCTATGTAGCACCCCATTCCCTACACAGGACCCAGCCCTGCAACCATCTCTACGCTATCGGCTCAATTAATACATACTGAGAAAGAGACAGTGTCCCCTTGAGTGTTCCCCAAGGAAATTAAGACATCTTTTGAACTGTCATATATGTGAGGCAGAAGAACACAAAGAAGAAGACAGAGAGACAGAGCCAAGACAAAAGAGCATCAAAGGAGACAAGAAGAAAGAGAAAACCAAGATGGAGGTGGCTGGAAGAAATGGCCTTAAGAACATAGCTCTTGGTTCAGAAAAGATATGCTTGACCCAGCCAGAGAGACCAGTTAGGGAGATACCTATACTTAACTGGGTTTCTCAAGAGAACCAAGGGGCCAGATCAGGAAACTCTTAGGGCCAAGGAGTCCCATCTCCTTGCTCACAGCACCCCTGATGGGAAAGGAAAGGAGGCAAAGAGTAACAGGGGAGGAGAGCAGGTGGAAGGTGGTGGCTCCTTCCTGGGGCTGCCTGATTTGAGTACTTGCTTTGCATGACTCTCCTGAGCCCTGGAAAACAAAGGTTTTTCATCTGCTTTAGAAGGAGCCTAGGACCTTGTGGACCAAGGGGCCTCCTCTCTCCCATAGCCACCCGATCCCCAGGAGCTGGAGCCCCTCCCTCCAAGCCTGCCACCCCCCTTACATCCTCTGTCTCTGATCTTGCTCTGCCCTTGGGCACAGTCTGAGATAGAGGCTCCCTGGGGTGGAAGCAGAGACTTGCGCTGAACATGTTCTCTAAGAGTGGTGGTGTTTGGGGGGGGTTATATTTTTTGTTTTGGTTTGGTTTGGTTGTTGTTGTTTTAAGATTATGAGCTGCCATGATGGCTTTTAGGAGATGACAAAAAGACATTGGAGCAAACAGAATGAAAGATAAGGGCATAGACACCTCTTCATTGGACATGCAGCCCCACAGCCAATGGTGCGCCCCCCCCCCCGCTCCCCTCCATTGATGGCACCCAGCCCAAGCTCCCTCCCCGCATTAGAAGTACTGCCCTTCTGGACTGGCCTTGGCAGGAGATACCCAGGGCCTGGTGGACACTCCTGCTCAGGCAGACCACCTCTGAAGAGGACTCAGAAATCTGCAGTTCCTCTGAAAGTCCCTATGTGTGAACCCCTGCGACCTGATGTGAGAGGCAGGGAGGGGAGGATGGACATCACTGAATTTTGAGTCTTCAGCCTTTGTGCCCTATCCCAGCAGAACAAATGAGAAGCAAATAGAAAATGTGGTCCTGCTTGCGTCATGAGGCTACCATGAGGACCAAATGGCAAGCAGGCAAAAGGCCTCTATAAATTGTAAGATAACTAGTAAATGTTCACTAGCCATTTATTCCTCATTGACTGAGCACTTCTGAAACCAGGCACTATACTGGGATCTCAAACTACCGCGGAAATTGAGACAAGACGAGGCTCTTGCGGAATAGAGGAAAATGTTAAATGATTCATGAGGAAGCAGCCAGCCAAGTCCAGATTGTGGGAGTTCTCTAAGACGACCTGGTTCCATCAGTAACTAGATAATATGAACAGAAGATGGAGTGGCTACTATGGATGAAATGGAGCTTGGGAGATGGGCTACTAGGGGATCTGACACTCGTTAGGATCCTGCTTCATGGAAACCTGACCATAAAAAGATGTTTTTGGATCAAGGACACGTGAGAGTGGAATGGGTATTAATATTAAGGAATGTTTAAATATCACGTATGATTATGATGTGTTCTGGTTATTATTTGTAAAAAGAAGAAGAAAAGGAAGAAAGAAGTCCTTATCTCTCAGAGATACACATTTCCGCTTGCAAGAATTAACAAAAGATGAAATGTCTGGGATTTGCTTTAGAATACTGAGGGGAAAAAAAGAGTAGTAGGGAGACAAATGAAAAAGAATGAGCATTGATAATCATCGAAGCTGGATTGTAGAAACAGAAGAGTTCATTAAATAATTTTTTTTCTGAAGGGGTGAGGTGCAGACAATCAATCATCCAGAAGTATAATAGAAGAGAAGAGCAACGGCGAATACCCAGAGGAGCTTTGAACCCCGCCGGGGCTCAGGGGAGGTTCCAGAGGGGGTGAGGCCAGGTTGGGTGGGTTAGCTAAATGAAGCTGGGTGGAAAGGGCATTCCAGGCAGAGAGAGCTGGCATGCACAGGCAAAGAGGCTCCACGTGTCTTCATGAACGTGACCGATTCATCCTGGCTTGCTTGGAATTGGCTTAGTTTGGGCATTGAAAGTCTTTTGTCATGTCCCAGGAAATCCATCAGTCCTGGTTGGTCACCATGTTGTACCATCAGGACATGGAACATTGGGCTAGCTGGGTAAAGGAAGCACAGTTGATGTATATTTATTTATTTTTTAATATATGTACATTAATATATTTATATATATATATGTTAAGCACTTGCTATATGCATTTTATTATTCAATCCTCATAAAAACTCTTCTTTTATTAAGTGGATGTGATAATTGCTAGCAATCATCACATCCATTTAATAAATGAAGACATTAAGTCTCCAAGAAGTTAAGTAATTTGTTTAAAGCCAAATATAAGGATAGCAATCCACCTCACATGCCTACCTCATAGGGTTATTTGGGGAAACAGGAAGTATTATGCATATAAAGTACTTAAACTAGTGCCTGACACAGAGGGAGTGCTACATGAGAGTTTGTCTTACTGATGGCTATTTGGACACCATACTGCCAGGCCATACAGAGGGTGGAGAGAGCATAGAAGTCTGACCTAAGGAAAAAAATAAATGATTTGATTATTTGCATTGCAAAATAATTCACCCCAGGGTTCCTTCACAAGCCAGTCCTTTCAGTTAAACAAACTGATTGAATATAAAGGCAGAGGTGTCTAAGCAGAGCAAGCAACATCCTCAAAAGCCTTCTAGTCATGTTCCCTGGGACTGGAGCCCCCTGAGAGAGAATGCCTATCTTTCACAGAGAAAAAGCCACTCAGCTTGACCCTCTCACCGCAAATTAGTAGATAGGCCGGCCCTCTTAGCTATCTGCTTCTCTACCCATTTATCACACATCTACCTCTGCAGTGCCTTCCCAGTCTGGAAATCAAGATGCCAAAGATGGAAGAAGCTCACTCCCTCCTTAGCCTTCGGCTCCCCTGGATCACTCCTAGGAGAGCCTGCCCTATAAACCACAGAGAAAGGTCCTAATGTACCCTGACCAGCAGCCAGGACTTCCCTCACACCGTGGCTAACAATCAGCAAGAAGCCACAGCCTCTACCTTTCGATTTAGCATGGAGAAGGGCAGGACTAGCCTGGCCTTCAGGATCTTGGGCAATTTTGTTGGCTTCAGGGTATCCCTCAACATCTTGAGAATGGGCAACTCAACACATCATACCCAGCTTCTGCAAGCACAATTTGATAACCAACTGTTTACGAGCGGAAAACCTCTTCTCCACCAGTGCAGTGATTTGCATTATTCTCTTGTTATCACCATAATATGAAAAGCCACAGGGGCATAATCAGGAAAGATGGGAGAAGCAAGAGTAGACATGCTCCCTTGGCCCAAGTTCAGAGATGTCTGGGCTGGGGTGGGGAGGGTGGGTGGCCTTTGTGCTCATCTTACCTTCTGCTGTGGGGTCCTGGCATTTTTCACATATGGCGCCCACTCATAGGCATTGGGAGGTTCCCAGATGTTGCCATCTTACAACCGAGGGTGTTAAAAAGTCTACACATGCCCTCTCCCACATCTAGAACAAACGGAGCTCCCATATGTCGTTGTCGAGGCTTGTACTGGACAGAGCTAGCATAGCCCCTGAATAATCCACTCTCTGGTAACCCATCACCATCACACATTCCACCGACCCAGAAACTCCAGGTCTCCTGGTTTCTGAGCGTGGGTCAGATAAAGGAAGCAGCCCTGCCCAGTCACCAACCTAATGCACCTTCCACCAAAACTTGAAGACAGATTGCAGAGAAGCTTCATTAATTTTTCACAAGATTCATCTAATAGTGGCTGAGCAGAGATGAGACAAAGCCACATTAGGAGTGCAGGCACCAGGAGCCTGCAAAGGGTTAACCCATTAGCCCATATCCTGGTGAGCTCATCCTGGCTGGAGCCTGCTCAGTGGCTGGTATCCTCCCCGCACCAGCTCCTGGATGGGGCCAGGGAGGCTTTCTTTAACTGGGATGAAGAACTTGAACAGAAACTCATTGCCGGCTTCCTTCCCATGCAAGCTGTGTGTGATTCCCAGGTCCCCCATCTTCCCCCTGGGACATCAAGACAGTAAGTAAGGAGGGGATCAATCCCCTCTGCCCTTCCTTCCACTTCCCTGGAGGAACAAGCTTGTTTTAACTTTGCTTTAGAGTGTGTTGAGCCTTTGATCTGGAGTTGAAAGGCAAAAGTGAATGACAGGCAAAGGAAAGGGGGCTATACCTTGGGAGGGAGTGAACTAGCTGCCAACAGGCAAGAGAGGACGACTCAGTGAAAATCTTGGGAGAGGGGAAGCTGTGCATGTATAGCATCCGGCCTTCACCCTTGGTAGCCATTGAGGGGAAGGGCGAGGCAGGAACCACGCTCACAAACCTGAGCAGAAGCAGGAGCAAAATTGCCAGACAGTGAAGTGCAAGGCCACTCTCAGATCATGGAGTGCCCAGACTGTGCTCCTGGGCATCCCATATCAAGCCTCAGCATCTGCCCATCTCTCCCTGATGCAGGTGTGGCAGGCTCCCAGGGCAGGTGTCAGGAAAACAAGGTGCAGCACGCTGCCTGGGGCAGTCTTCATCTTAGAAAGGGGAAGCAAGACAGGCACATAGAAACATGGTAAAAATATGTTGGGCAAACATGTGCGACAGGGACCATACCTCTAGGTAAAGCAGACGTTCCTACCTGGGCTACTTTTCTATCTTATTACTGGACAGGGCCTGGGCACCAGCTGTGTGGCACAAAGACAGAGGTGAATGGCACTGTCCAGGGGAGAATTTCCCTTCCTAGAAGCTCTGTGAGCAAGTGACAGATTGTGACTGTGCCGTGGTGACAGCAGCAACATATTCAGAAATGCTCTGGCCTCTACTTTATCAGCTCAGGCGCTGGGCCTCACTGACCTTATCAGAGGGTAGCAGTCACCAACTGAACATCCTGTTGAGGGGAGGGCAGCAACGAGCACTGACAGCTGGGTAGGGTGCTGTGGGGACTCCACTGGAAAAATAGCAAGATCCTCCACATCTCGAGAATTAAAAAACAACAACAACAACAACAGCACCAACACCTTGGTCTTTCTCAGGAATAATGAATCATGTTATTTCTACCACTTGCATCTTGTGGCCTGTCCTCCCCTCTTCTCCCTTCAGCTGACCGTGCTCTCTGGGGCCCAGCCTCCTCACTCTGAAGCAGTGTGTGCCCTCTTTCTCCTCTGCTTTCAGTCCTTGCAATTCCCAGAATAGTCTAGCTCCTCTCGAGAAAGAGAAGTTTGGGAAGGGGTAGATAATGCCAGGCCCAAGTGCAGCGGGACCTCTTATAATATCAGGGTTGCCAGATATATTACAAGGATGCCAGTTAAATCCAATTTCTCATAAACAACAAATACATTTTAATATAAGTATGTCCCATGCAGTATTTGGAAATTCTTGTACGAAAAAAGTATTCGTTATTCATCTGAAATGCAAATTTAACTGGCATCTTGTCATTTTATTGGCTAAATCTGGCAACCTATTAATACCAATGATTTTTCGTCACAGTCAAAGGAGGCTGGGGAATGAGTGCTGAGGTAAAGAAGTGCGAGTAAGGGGTGGCAGGACACTAGGAAGGAGCGTAGTGAAGAAAACGAGAGGGGAAAAGGCAGGACTCCATGCTTGAGACAGCACAGTAGGTACGATATAGAAAAGACCAGGATATGGGGTCCAGCAGCTCTGAGCCTCAGTTTCATCATATGTAAAATGGGAATGATAGTAAGACTACCACCCTCTTAGAGCTCTGAGGATTAAAAGAGACACTCCACATGAAGAAGGTTGCATGGACCAGGCATTTTCTGCTCCACTGGATGATGGTGGTGGTGACTTTGTGGCAGCTCTGTCACAGGCCTTTTGCTGTTCTGCTGGTGCTGGCTCCAGGGTCCCCAGCTTCAGGCCCCACAAGCTCAGCAGCTCCACCCAGCAGTTCTGGGCCTAACCCAAAACAACTATTACCGCAGTTCTGTTTATTGCCCCGTTTTAAGTGTCCTCTCCATTCACTTTTCCCCAGTTTGAAAAAAAAAGAAAAAGCAAAACTGTCCCAAAGGGGAGCGGGATAGACCTGAACAAATGGACTCCAAAACTCCCCTTCAGATCCTGGCTCAATATGCACTTGCTGAGTAACTATGGGCAAGTGACTTCACCTCTCTGATCCTCTGTTTCCTCACCTGAAAAATGGGGTACTATACATCCCTTCTTCAGCACCTGGTCCAGAAGGTTGGATGAGGCAATACAGATAAAGCATGCAGCATGGTTCCCAGAACACAATGAGTCCAATAAATGGCAGTTATTATTATTGTATGAAAAGTGTCGACCCCCCCTCCCCCCGCAACACATTGTTTCTTCTGCTTCGGAAAAGCTGTTCAGGGTACCTTGGGGACTTCAGAAACATCAGCCAGAAGGCAGCCAGTCTTGGCAAGGCGTCATTCCATTAGAAGCCAAGGAGGGAAGGAGGAGGGAGCTGGTTAGCGGATCCCCCTGCCTTCTTAGTTTCCTTTTATGCTCCCTTGTTAGCTAGTCCCATCCTACTATCCTCATTCTAAAAACAAAACTGTGTATTGTTGACAACAGTTGTATGTGAAGGAACAGGAATGGCGACTTGACAGTTGCAATGATAAACTCTCCTGCCATAGCTCCCCTATTTATTGAATCATTTAACAAGTGTTGACTGAGTCCCTAGCTTCAGCATAGTGCTGAGCTACTTGTCAAAGAGCATAGAAAGCTGAGAAAGCCCAGCCCCTCCAGGAATCTGAGAGGGAATGAAGAGCTTCTGATCCTGTAAGTACAGACACCTATCTGGTCACCTCCAGGGCAATAATTCACTTAACTTCACTTTCAATTGCCACGCTCGTTAAATGGTGCATTTTGGACACTCAAGAATCTACCAGAGGGAAAAGTATTTGGTCCTTATTATCTTGGATACTCATTGTTGCCCACTAGCTTGCATACTCCCCACATACCACCAAACCCTATGTTGGGAGATGAATATATGAGTGTGTGAGAAAAAGCCAAAATTTCCCTCTCAGTTTTTTCCCCTTTCATTTGGGACATCTCTTCACCTCATTTCTTAGAGATGCCACTGAGTGAGTGAATGTGTGTACTGAGCTAGAAAGTGTGCGTGACTAGAGCTCCTCTGTGGAGAGATACATTGTCTTATTCATCTGTAACTCCCTATCTAGCAGAGGCTGGCACACAGGAGTTGCTTGAAAACTGTTGCAGTGTCAGTGAGCACTGTTAACTGAGAGCTGTTTAGCAACGTGGAAATGAAAGATCAACAGTCAAACACTGAAAAGATATACGTAGGCAGGGTCTCCAAGTAAGTGGGCAATTAGAAATAGATAAGTAGACCAGTGCTAACAAGATTAAGAGACAGTCCCTTGAGTCTCTCCCTTCAGATGCAGTGTTTCACTAACCAAATCCAGTCTTTGTTTTGTCCAGGGTCACACTGGCTTCCTGAAAGTCTGTATTTTCCTTCAAGGATGGTATCTTTCCAGATATAAGGTGAAAAAGATGAAACTCTTATTATTCTTGTCCCTTCTCGCTCCCATTCTGCCTCCCTCCCTCCCTTTCTCCATTTCCATCCCCATCCCCAGCCCCAGCTTCATTCCCATCCCATCCCCATAACCATCCCCATCCCCATCCCCATTCCCATCCCCATCCCCATCCCTATTCTCACCCCCAGCCCCAGCCCCATCTCCATTTCCATCTCCATCTCCTGTCCTCAGTTCCCAATTTCTGCAAGAAGCACCTTCTCTTCCTTTCAGGATCAACTCCTACTTGGAATTAGTTACAGTCTTTCACATAAGAGCCACATGACTCACCTCACAGAATTCCCTTTAATCAATGTCTCTACTCTATTATGGGGTCACCTCAATTTTACCCACACTTCTACTTTCTTTGTCTTGGGTAATATGTTTCCTGCCCACACCCCTACTCTGGTCCCCATATTTGGTCATACGGCTTCAACCATTATCAACATTCTGCCATCCGTGGTTTAGCTATACTTCTACCTGCTTCTCACCCCGACCCACTCAATGATTAAGACTTTTACAGTTCTTTTTTCTGGAGTGTAACTTACATACACGGAAATGCATAAATTTTAGCGTACCATATTGACAAATGGGTCCCCCCATGTATCCCACATCAATACCACTAGATAGAATGTTTTCATCCACACCCAAAAATCCCAGTGAGCTCCTCCCCACATTTACAACCACTGTTTTGAGTTTCGTCATCTTGGATTACTTCTTAGAAGGTTCTAAAATGTCATATAAACAGAAACATACAATATATGTACTCCTGTATGTCTGACTTCTTTCACCCAGCAATCTGTGAACTCATCCACGCAACGTATGTGTATCAGAAGTTAGTTTATTTTTGTTGCTTAGTAGTATTCTACTATGCTCTTTATCTTTTCTTCTGCTCGTGGACATTTGGTTTGTTTTCTGGTTTGAACTATTATAGAAAAAAACTGTTATGAATATTCTTAAACAAGTCTTTTGTGGACATAGGTTTCTGTTTCTCTTGGTCAAAAAAATATCTAGGAGTGGCATTGTTGAATTAAAGGGTAGGTGTATGTTTAATTTTATAAGAAACTATCAACCTTTTCCCAAAGTGAAAGTGCCATTTTACATTCCCACCAACGGTGTAAGAGAGCTCTGGCTGTTCTACGCCTCACCAACATTTGGTATTGTGAAATTTTTAAATTTTAAACCATTTCAGTGAATGTATGGGTGTATCTCATTGTGGTTTTAATTTGCATTTTTCTGTTGAATATCAATGTCAAGCACTTTCTCATGGGTTTCTTGTTCATTTGTCTTCCTTTGAAATGGGTTTGTCCAAATCTTTTGCCCATTTTTGGAATTGAGCTGTTTCCCCCTTGAGCCCTTGAGCCTTTTGAGCCACTCTTCTGCTTGGCCCACTTCCAAGTCTGGAGGTGTACTGTTGCTTTATTTCCCCTTCTAATAAAGCTATTCTTTTCTACTGTAAAAAAAAAAAGAAAGAAAGAAATTGGGCTATTTGTGTTTTCATTAATCAAATGTAGTAGTTCTTATATATTCCATATATAAATCCTGTGACAAATATATATTTTGCAAAATTTTTCTCCCAGTGCATAGCTTGCCTATTTTCTTCTTAGTAGCTTTTAATGAGCAGAAGTTTTCAATTATGATGAACTCTGTTTTTTTCCTTCTTGATTATTTCCTTCTCTGTCCTGTCTAAGAAATTCTGTCTGCCTCTATGTCACAAAGATATTCTTCTGTTTCCTCCTGAAAGCTTTATAGTTTTAGCATTTATGTTCAAGTTATGTCCATGATCCATCTTGAATTAATATTTATTGATGGTATGAGGTGAGGTCAAGCCTCACTTTTACTCATGTGAATATCTAGTATTTCTGGCACCATATGTTGAAAGGACTTTCCTTTCTTCATTGAATTATTTTGGTGCATTTGTCAAAAATCAATTGTCCTCGGTTATTGTTTGGCTTGCTGGACTGTTTGCTAGAGCTAGCAGTCTGATTTCCTACAAGTCTGACTTATAAATAGTAGGCTGGCTTCTGCTCTGGTAACTGTAGAAGTAGGGTTTGGTTTCTTGGGCTGGTTGCTGCATATTGTGGGTCAGACTTCTATTTTTATATATGGGCAGGCCATTGTCTACCTGTATATTCAGCCTCTCATTTGTTATAAACATTTGCAAACATATATAGAAGTAAAGACAGTAATATAAAGAATTGCCATACATCCATTAATTAGATTTCATCATTTTTATTATTTTTGTCATATTTGATTTAAAGTTTAATATTTTCATGTGATCATGACATCACAACATTTCATCCCTGTATATTGTTTCAAGATGCATCTCAATATCTATAAAGATGTTTTCTTATGTGTCACAATATCATCATCAGACCAAGCACAAATTTTAAATTCTTAATGTCATTTAATATCCAATCCATATTCAAACTTTCCTAAAATTATCCCACAATGTCTTTGAACAATTGGTTTGTTCTAGTCAGATCCAAAAAGAGAAACATATTGCATTTAATTATATCTTTTACTTATCTTTGTTCAAACATTTTATTGATGTTGAACATACACACAGGAAAGTAGTCATATAATAAGTATACAGCTCAAATAGTACACACCCATGTCACCAGCTGTAGCTAGATCAAAAGTCAGAACATTACCAGCACCCCAAAAATCTCTACTGTGCCCTGTGTTTTCACATACTACCTAGCAAAGGTAACCACTATCCTAACCCCTAATAGCATCAATCATCTTACAGGTTTTTAAATTTTATGTAAATGAAATCTCTTTTTATGTAAGTGAAATTTTATGTAAATAGAAATGTGTCTGGCTTCTCTTGGTAAGTGTCCTGTTTGAAGATTCATGCATATTTTCATGAGTGGGTTGTCATTCTTTCCTTCTTATTGCTGCATAGTCTTAGACCAGGGTGCCAACCTGTGGCCGGTCCATTCTTAGTTGTGTGCTACAAATAAGTTCCACCCACTAAATCTGCTTCCTGACATTCCAAACATGACCCCTAGGGGAGAAGGACCTATTCTCCCTTCTCAAATAGCTGTCCTAAAAATTGAGCCACCATTCAAATCTATCTTTAGTCCAAGAGGCCCAAGGTCTCTGGCCTTCGCCTCTCACCTGGAGACCCTTACCTTAAGTATGTCTGCAAAGACCCTTATTTTAAATAAGGTCATATTCTGAGGTCCTGAGTGGACAATTCAACTCAATACAGGGGGTGAGGAACACTTTGAGACATTCAAACCAAACCTCCAGAAACTTAATCTAAACCTGAAAATGTGGCTCTTCTCACTGAACCAGCTCCCCAGGTGTTCCCAGGTCCCTTACAGAGCTGTAGCACTGGGGCTAAATCTTTTGAGCACCTGCTAAGTGCCAGGTGGTGTACCATTGGACACTGTTGGGTGGAAAGGGAGTAAACTAAGCCTTGGCCTTGAGTTTGCAAGGTAGAAGAGAGGGAAAGGCCAACAGGCAGCAGTGATTTTCCACCAAATCAATTTTGCCCCCCAGGGGACATTTGGCAAAGTCTGGAGACATTTTTGATTATGGAAGGGGGGAAGTGCTACTTGTATCTAGTGGCCAGGAAAGTTACTAAATATCCTATAATGCATAGGACAGCCTCTATAACAAAGAGTTATTGGGCCCAAAATATCAATAGTGCTACTGTTGAGAAACCCTAGTATCGGAAAAGAATAGAATCTTTTAGAATTTTAATAAAATAATATAAAACTCATACTGCCCCTGAGTTGGTGATTTTCAGAAAACCTGGATTCTCGGAATTCAAGCTTGATTCACTGCCTAAAGACTTATCTAAAGTAGTTTAGAAGTCCTTCAGTCCAACTTCTTCATTCCACAGATGGCAAAAAAAAAAAAAAAAAAAAGGACCAAAAAAGAAAATAATTATAATGACTATCAGGGACATTTCTTGAATACTTATGTGTCACATGATGCAGTAATGTTTTGTGAAATTTGAGAGTCGCCACAACCCTATGAGGCAGATACTCCATTATTAGTATTTTATGGATGGAACTAGTAAGTCTCCTGGGGAGTTAAGTAACCTGCCCAAGGTCCCAGAGTTTGGAAGAAGCAAATTGGGTTCAAATAGCAGTTCCTCTGATATCAAAGACCTGGATCTTTCAGTCACACACAAGCACTATAAGTAAGTTTTGTGACTTGCTGGAACTGTGAAAGAATGAGTCTTCCCAGTATAGTATTCATTTCACAACCTGACCTGGCCTGCCACTCACTATCCCGAGGACACACCCCAATTCTTTAGTACATCAACTAAAATAAAAGTTCCCTTGCTTTGGGATTTCACGGGCTATTATAATTTGGATGATAGATAGATAGATAGATAGATAGATAGATAGATAGATAGATAGAGATAAAGATAGATAGATGATGATAGATGATAGATAGAAAGATAGAGATAAAGATAGATAGATAGATAGATAGATAGATAGATAGATAGATAGATAGATAGATAATAGAGATAAAGATAGATAGATGATGATGATGATAGAGATAAGGATAGATAGATGATGATGATGATAGATATAGATAGATAGATAGATAGATAGATAGATAGATAGATAGATAGATAGATAGATGATAGATAGATAGATAGATAGATAGATGACAGATAGAGAGATGATAGCTAGATTGTAGACAGATAGACATCTACACAGGATGGCCAACCTTTTATCTTAGGAAGTACAGATACTGACAAAACCAATGATCATCTTCCATCACTGTCATTTCATAAAATAAAGAATATTTCAATGCCAAACAAGAACATAATTTTAGAGTAAAAATATTCTTTCCAATTAAATAAATGTAACATTATGAAAAACTTATAAGTGTTCTTATTTCTCTGTTTTATAGTGAGCCACTATACAATTACTGGTCTATGTCATTCCATATTCACTAAAAGGTTAGTTTACTGCAGAACAAAGCCCCACAATGAAAAATTCTGACGTTCTCATAGGACTCAGCTGGATCAGTATGGTCTAGTGCAAGGAGCTTCGAGTCCAAAGACCTTGGCCTGAATCCCAGCGCAGCCACATAGGAGGTGGGGGTACTTCTGCCATTCTCCTGAGTCTCCCTGAGCCTCAGCCTCTGCCCTCAAAAATGGGAATAAATGAATGACATCCTCTCAGGGCCAAAGAGAATGGGTGAGGTGCTCCTGGTAAGGCCCAGTTGGTCTCACCTCCCTTTCTCGGAGTCCAAGAATTCATTATTTCCGGCAATGGTCCCGCTTCCAGTTGCACATTTCCTGTTCATGATCTGATGGCCGCCTTACATCCAGAGGGTGGCTCTCACGGAAGCAGGTTCTTCCTCTTCCAGACCTGCTCTTTTCTGGCATAACTGAGATCTGTGGCACTCCTACTTCTCCATCACAACGTCTCCAGCATCTGAAGGCCACGAGCCCTTCTGCCCTGAATCTTTACTGCAAAGAAGTGAAAATGGCTACCCAGTTTGAAAATCCTACTGAAGATGTCAGAACATCCATTTAAGAAAACAGTTGCAGTAACAACACAAACTTTCCAGCTAGGGTTTCATAATGCATTTTATGATCCCTCCCCTAACCCCAGCCCACAGAGAAAAAGGTCACTTTAAAATAACTATTTAGCTTATGAAATACACCACAGGATCAAAAGGGAAGTGAACACCTGGTGCCTAAACTTACAAAGCATATCCATCATATTTTTCAGTTTTTGGAAACAGATTCAAATGTCTTCTTTCTGGATGAGTATATATAAACATGAATATCTACATTCTAAAAGCATGGCAATTTAACAATTCCTATTTCCTCTCTGTCAAAGGGGAAGGCTGTGAAAATGCTCTTCTAGAAAGTGGGAGCATTATGCTTCGGTAAGGGTGAGAACACTAGTCCAGTGGTTGAAGCCTGAGCTGCTGTGAGGTATGCAGGGAGTGGGGGTTAAAGAGATCAGTTCGAAATTACCATCGTAGCAAGTGTTGAAAGAGAAATCATTCGCTAAAGGGCCCTCCTACATGTGGAAGTGCCTCGGCAAAGAAGAAACAGTGGGTTCCATAGGGTCCGGGCTTGGGAGCCACCAGCTCCAGACATCATCTTTGTCCCAAGCTATCTTTCTTCCAGTGCTAGCATCACGGTTCTCAAAAATGCACCTCTTCTCCATAATTGGGTCTGGCCTTCTCTCTGTTTGGGGTGAGTGGGGGCGGGGATCCATTGTGACTGGGAAGAATAGACTACCTTCTTCCCTAACAAATTTTCATTCTTATTCACAAGAAAGATATTAGTAAATGCTTATTTGGGTGAGGCTTGAGGTAGCCCGACAGGAAACATAAAAGAAGAGACCAGAAGAAGAGCCTGGGAAACCTGGAGGAGGGAAGGGAATGCAAGCCAAGGACTAAAGGCAGTTAACTGGATGAGAGAGAAAGAACAGAGGCTTGAGAGAGCACTGCTTGAGAAAAGTTATCACAGGCAGGCAGGGGCCCTGCAGAAAAAGTGAGAGAGTTTGTGGATTCAGGAAACAGGAGGAGAGAGTGGCCAGCATGGTCCCAAAGAGCAGTAACTACCTGAGCTTACACAGAAGAGGCACTAGGCTTCCACTAGGAAGAACAATATAAGTGGTGTATAAGCACCGTTGTAAAGAAAGCTGGATATACTGTTACTGATCAGTGGAAGGGAAGGAGGAAAGGACGGATGACGTGGAAGAGGGAGGGGAAAGAAAAGCTATTCATTTACTTACTCATTCAATTAAAGCTATACAGGATCTCTAGGGCACAGAGCACTGTCCTAGACCCTTTGGAAATAATGCAAAGATGCTTCAGGGTGATGATCTGGGCTCTCCCGGTCTCCATTTCCTCTCACACACACAGAAAGTATCTAATATCAAGAAAGTATCTAAAATCAGTCATTCATCTCTTGTTGCCTTATTGCAAATACATAGGCATTTGCACTTGAACCCACATTTCTGATTATGGAAAGTAAAGTTTTAATCCCACCTTAAAGGTATTTGAGCCAGCAAGGCTTTGGTGGACTATTTGGCAAAGAAGTAGTGCCAATCAGCAGATCTGAAATTGCTCTGCACAAGTGACCATCTGCCTCCTCTGCGTGGGGACCAGGGGATGAGAGCACTCTGGTGACTGAGGGGTACACAGCCAGGCTCTAGGTGAGAAACTGGAATAGACAGTTGGGCTTGACTCCATACACTTACAGGCCAAAGAATGGGAAGGTGGGAATCTGATGTAATTTATATGGTGGGGTGGGGAAAGAGGCATTTAGATATTAGATCACACTCTGAACCTGAAGCATCACTGTCCTGTGCTACAAAGCATATAAAATCCCAGGCTGCACTAAAAGATGTTGTCTGGCTCATACATAGCCTGGTGTTTTAAGAGAAGGGCACACTGGGTTCAAATCCATCCTGTTGCAGTTTATTACCTTGTGGCAAATTGCTTCACTTCTCGAAGCCTTAGCTTTCTCATCTGTAAAATAGGACTAATGCTTAATTCACAAGGATATTGTGAGGTTTCAGTTTGATGAAGGAAGTGTTTAGTGCAGTGCCTGGCACACAGTGTGCACACATACACAAGTTTATGTATAAAGTATCACTACCCTAATGGGCAAATGATACCATTTATGGAGTGTTGGCAATATGCTAGACATTGTTCCAATGCATTATGTGTCTTAACTCTTTTAACCCTTCTGAAAAGCCTACAGGTAGTAGTATTATCGCATTTTATGGCAAGAAAACTAAGGTACAAGACATTAAGTAACCCACTCAAAGTCACACAGCTAGAAAGCAACTGAATCTGAAAATAAGATGTCATTTAATAAACTCTAGATTTTATTTGTTTGCTTAAAGGGCACCACTGTTCTCTGTTTTAAATATCAAATAAATATGAGATAATATTTATCTTTTACAAGTAAAAACATATCAGCTCAAATGGTTTCTTATTTATGTGGATCTCATCTAATTTTCCTTTTTGCTTCAGCACTAAAACTCGGTATTACCTTCCACTGAGAGCCAGGCTGGAGTTGACGCATGCTGAGAACAGGAAGGCTGTTTGAGAATTCCTTCGGCTTAGCCCTTGCTTCTAACTGTTGTGGGTACCAGGTGCCCAGTCCCGAGGAGCTGTGATGATGGAGGCTCTCCCCAAAGTACTGGAGGTCGATGAGAAGTCTCCAGAATCCAAGGATCTGCTGCCCAGCCAGACTGCCAGCTCCCTGTGTATTAGCTCCAGAAGTGAGTCTGTCTGGACCACTACTCCCAGAAGTAACTGGGAAATCTACCGCAAGCCCATCGTCATCATGTCCGTGGGCGGTGCCATCCTCCTCTTCGGCGTAGCCATCACCTGCTTGGCCTACACCCTGAACCTGGGTGAGATAAAACTTAAGGTCCTTAAGATGATAGGGCCTGCCTTCCTGTCCCTGGGACTCATGATGATGGTGTGTGGGCTGGTGTGGGTACCCATCATCAAAAAGAAACAGAAGCAGAGACAGAAGTCAATGTTCTTCCAGACTCTCAAGTCCTTCTTCTTAAATCGTTGATGGCGGCCTCATCTTCTGTACCCCCATCCCCTGCCACCTCAACCAGGAGAAGGAGATCTGATGAACAACATCCAACCTCCCGTCTCCTTGATGGTGGGGCTTGCCATAAAAATGATCCAGGCAAACCCTCTTCTCGTACCTGTGGGAAAGAGAGAGCTCAAGGCTCCACCCTCTATGCAGCTAGGGCATATTGCTGAATGTATCTCATTTAGTCTTTGTTATTACTGATGCTTCCCTTAGATCCTGGCCACAGCCATCCCCGTACATGGCTTTCATTCCCTGTCATGCATCCAGACATCACTCATCTAACTCTTTCTGCCAAGTACTATGCATGTTGGGAAATTTCTTGGGGTAGGCTGTGCCCCAAGGAGAACCTCATGTTTACAAATCTGAGTGCCTGAGCTGGATTCCACATTCGCATCCTTCTAGAACCAAATTGATCCACAGAGGTTCTTCACAGAGGGGAGGAAGGGCTGACTTCTGACCCACTGAGTTTGCCAGCCCAGCTTCCTTTGTGGGTGAGAGACTGATGCGTTGCAAGATACCAGACAAGTCACAAGTATCAAACATTCCAAAAAGTAAACGGTGAAGGGCGATGGAAAAGACACTTTCCAAGAAGGCATATTCCTGGACATAGCTCCGGGAGTCAGCCAGCCAAGGAAGTTCAGTTCTCAGTTATATACTATTTATACCAGAGGCAGTCCTCTTGACCTTCTAACTCCTCCTTGACTACTCTGCCCTCTGAACTTGCCAGCTAGCCAATGACAATTGCACGTTGCCCTAACTTCCTCTTTGCCTTTAGCTTTGATTCTAGAACACCAAGATGGAGAGCTGTAGAGAGATTCTATAAGATTGCCCTCTCCTTTACTTCCATCAAGAATCAAAACCAAGACTATTAAATTTCACATTTGAATAGCCTGTAGGTTTCCAGAGATGGAATTCACTTTTGAAAATTCTAACTCCTGCTCTCCTTTGCCCCAACCCCACCGAACAAGCAAACATTTATTGAGTGTCCTGCTTTAGGCCAGGCCTTGGACTGGTAGCAAGACAGACATGGTCCCTGCCTCATTTTATTTCCAAAGTGAGAGATACGGTTAAGCCAACAAGCCATTGAAGTACCCTGTGCTAAGTGCTTGACTGGGGAAATGTGGATGGGTGTGAGAACTCAGATGGGGCACCTAACCTTAACCCAGACTTGGGAGAGGAAAGAGATTGCCATAGGCTGTGTCATCCAAACTTGAAACAAAAGGAAAGAATTGAGCTCTCAAAGAGAACAAAGGAGAGGTATTTCAGGCAGCAAAAACTGGATGAGGGAAGGGAGACCATGATAAAATTAGAAAACTGTATAGCAACTTTCCTAACCTCCAGAATGTTTCTTTTTATCTTCTTTTGTGGCCTCCTTCTCACCTGCTTCCCCAAGTGCCTCAGTGCAGCTTCTCCAAGGGCACATAGAGGACCTCCTAGGATGTATGGGAGAAATAGGAAGGGGGTTTCCAGAAGGCCTACCAAGAAGAAAGCATCCATGAAGTAGGTGCCCCAAAAACCTGGGGCTTCCTGTAGTAGCCAGAGTCCCTTAGGTGACAGGCCAGGAGGGATACCTGTGAGAAAGCTAGCCACCATGCTGCCATAGGCCAGGCCCCAGGACCAGTGGCAAGCGTTTGGTAAAAAAACTGTGAGATGAAGGTGTCCTGCACTGACTCCCTTCACTCCTCAGCCTTCTGGCCTCCTGGTCACCATGGCAACCTCTCTAACAGACCTTCAGGTTATCTCCATCCTTCGTGGTAGTTCCATATGCAGCATCAGAACCTCACCTGTTCTCTTTGCATTATGGAAAATTCCATGGGGGCAGATATCCACCACATGGGAACATCCCCTACCCCTCTAACCTAAGGGTTCAAGGAGACTGTGGACTTTGAGCTTCACCCAGAATGGCCATGCCTCTCATTCATTCATCGTGGCTGGGTCCTTTAGCCCACCTATCTGTCCCCTGCACATATATGGTCAGGATAAATCTTGGGGGTGTAACAAGTGCTATGTCACTAATTGTAGTTTCAGGGCCTCAAGTTACAAGACTTGTAGGTCATTTCCTTTCTCTGGCATGAAGGCAGATTCAATATCAGCCCTATAATATCACTTCTACATTCCTTGATTCTTACATGGGAGAAAACCGGGTGAACTTCCAGCTAGCTCATTGGCAATCCACACTTCTGTGTCTCAATTCATCTGCCCAAATGCTTGTAGTCTGAGCACAGCTGTGGGAGGATGGCCCAGGTGGATGTTGCTAACACCTATGTCTCAGTGGAAGGAAGTTTGGGGACTGCCCTGAAACTAGAAAGTGTTCAAGTTCTGGACTCGCATTGTAGTCTGCGGCAGTACTTGTTCACATCCCTGCTCCTCAAGCTAGTTTCTCAGCAAGAAAAGTGAGAAGAGGGCTCTAAGGAAAGATTCCCCAAACATCATTTAACCCCACTGAGATCCTCATATGCGTATGGGCCTAGGAACACACCAGCATCATGCTGAGGGGCTTTTGCCAAAGAACATCACTACATGGAAACTGAAGTATGGGCATGCCTGATCTGTGACTGTAGCCCAGGTCAGTTGCCACATTTCTGGGAAGAAAAAGCATCACCACCATGACTCCTTTTATGCCTGTGGGTCCAAGGACAGGACCAGTGTGTTCGGCTAACTGGATTATCCCACCCACAGCTATACTGTTTGGGAGAGTTTGATTTAATCTGAGGTCTAATGGAATTGTTGTAATGTTGAATTCAACATTCTACTTATTCTACTTAACAGTGTCTACTGTGTTTTCATTGTGTTCCATCAGAAATTCCAAGACTATATCCACTAATTTATCCTTCTAAACTGCCCCCCATCACCACACGTTCTCCTCTTCCCCCTACCCCAGGGAGCCATCTGGGAGAAAGGAGACAGTGTGGGTTTCATGATTCTTCAGGTGCCTCATAGGGGCTGATGACCATATGCTGAGATGCTGATGGGACAGACAGAACAGAAGCTCCTGACTCTTTCCATCCCCACAAACCCAGTATTGAGACCAAAAAAGAGATAAGAAAAAAAGCATCTTCCATTACGAATCAGGGGTCCAGAGTGAGGCAGGCAGCTATCCCAAGGTCAGCTTGTCAATTAATGTCCCCATAATCTCAGGAAAGCAAGCACAAGAAAAAGTGGCAATTTAGTTCCCAGGCCCTCCGTGTCCTCTTTCTTTCTCCTAAGCCCTTTTTTGCTCCTGGTCTAGCCTCTCTGCTTCTCTATGTCTTAAATCCTTGACTTTCTGGTTGTTCTAACTTGCTCTTTCCTCAGAGAAAAAAGAGAGGAGATGGTGATAGGTCTGGACTTAGCAAGCAGTATTTTATCCCTCTTTCCATGCCTGCAGCATTGTCAGTCATTACTCCTCACCCCTTCTATCCTCCATATCTATTACTTTGTCACTATCTCCAGCCCTTGGAGATCAGAGGTCCCTAGAAAACTGAAACCCAGAGCACCAAACATGTCTGATATTAAATGAGTACAAGAGAACTGCCTAAGCATGGTGAGGCTTCTGGACAATAACGATGGGGAGCCACAGAGGCTTGGGGTGCTGGGGGAGGGCTACGAGAAGGAAGCAGGGGAGAGACGATAAGTGTACTTGGCAAAGACATTCTGGAGTGGTGCATGAAGAACAGAAGAAAGGCCTGGGCTGAAAATAATAAACATTTCTTGGGTGTTTACTGCATGCTAGGGACTGATCTAAGTAATTTATGCATTAACTCACTTAATTCTTTCCAAAAACCCTGTTCTGAGGTACTATTGTAATCACCATCCCCACTTTACAGGTGACATAAGTGAGGCGCAAGGACACCATGCTAGGACACCGCCAAGCTAGGATTGAAATCTAAATGGCCTGGCTCCAGAGGCCACAACCATCACGTTCACTTCATTCAGCTCTCTAAAGGCCTCTGAGGGGCAGCAGACAGCACTGGCCTGCAGTGTGGGACAGACAGGGGTGGAGTTGGGGTTGGGAGACAGGCAGGGAGGACAAACCAAGCAGGGGACCAGAATACCACCCGGGAAAGTGGCCAGGAGCCAGAAAGAGAAGACAAAAGAATCCAGCAGCCAGAAAAGAGCCCAGCACTCTATGTGCCAGCACCATGCCAGGGGCATTCGTGTAACTTTTGCTTGTCTTCCCTCGCCCCAAACTAGTCTTTTGTAGCTCATTTTACAGAGGAACAAACATGGCTCAGAAAAGTAAGTAACTTGTCCCAGACCTCACACACAGCCCATAAGCAACGGATCAGAGAGAGGCCCAAAACTGCCTGCAGAGCCCAAGCATTCTCACCCCCTAAACTCCAGGGGTGATTGGAGGCAGGAATGGGGGTTTCCGGTCACCAGCATGAATGACACCATTAGAGCAGAGTGGCTTTGGTCCCACAGGCCAGCCTCTCCTGCTGACCAACAGGAGGATTTGGAACTGCCTGACACTGGCTATTATGATTGCACATCACATCCTAGGCCAAGTTCATTACCCGCTCAAAAGTTCAAAACCACCTCCCACAGGAGTGCTCAGAACAAGGGCAGCAGTCAAGGTTCAGTATCACTTCTCCTGGGTGTGGAGCTGCTGAACTCCTAGTCTTCCTTCAGGGAGAGGTCCTGTGGACAATTTGCCCTACTCTCCACTTCTCAAAAGATCCTCCCTGCCTCATTTAAGACTAGAGAGGAGTCTCTGATGAGCCTTGGGCCTGATCCCTGCTTGACCCTGATAAACTGGGTTGTCACCCATCTAGGTTCTACCTCCTGCCCACAGGGAGTTCCTGTCTGAAGTTTCCGTGGGGGTCTGCTGTTCCAGAGGAACTGTACTCCCTTCTCCTGTGGATGGCAGGTACAAGAAGGCAGGAGCCCAGGCCATCTCCCAGTCTAGCTCTCCTACTCCAAAGAGAGGAGGCTTTGGCAAGGGTCATCCACAGAATGAAGACCGTATCCTACTGCCCAGCAGGGCCCTCTGGCAAAATCATCAAAGTGACTGCACAGAATCAGAGGAGCAGTTGCTGGAGGCCCTCTGATAATTATGTAGACCAAGTTGGGCTCATTTTTGATCAGCAAAGAAATGTAGACAAAAATAATGGTCATCTTCCTGTGGGGGTCCACTGGAAGGAGACTGGGAGAGGAGGAAAGCATTATGGCAGCAGTTGCCCAGCTCATCTGTCGGGCCCCTACCCCTAGACCCTCCTTTTCTCTGATCCTTTTCCCAGACACAATCTCTGGATCCACCCCTCAGAGTAGCCTTTAGTCTGGTATTTCAATCCCTGGAGATATGACCATGCATCTATCTACAAGAAAACTGGATTAAGACATGTTTTGACCTCAGGAAATAAGCTAGTCCATAGAAGAGGGAGCCAAGGAAATCATCAATTATGATGCAGAGTGACAGAGATGAAGGGAAGCAGCGGCGCTATTAGAGGGCAGAGGATGGACACCCAAGTCAATCGGGCCCCAACCCATCTTTCCAGCTTTCTGGAATAGCGCCATGCCAGGTTTTCACATCGAGTGGGAGGGAGGAGCCTGAGGCCAGGGGACAAGGACAAGAGGGTATTGGGAGTGAGCCCCCTTTGAATATATTTACTGCTCTATCTCAAGGTCTTGCTTTTCACTGCTTCCTCTGAAAGCTTTCCACCATAGCCTCCAAATGTGGTGTAAAGATGCTATTTTTGAAGAATAGGCTTGGGGGGGTCACTTTCTCCACCTGCCTACACTTCCGTCCTGAGACCCTTCCATCAAGAAGCAACTGTGTAAGTCTGTCTTTTCCTGGAATGTTCTCCCCCTGAAGTGTCCGTTTTAGACTTCTCTGAATAATTTCTTTCATGACGATGGCTTCAGTTATTCTCTGTGTGCTGGTGACTCCCCAAATCTATCCTCATATGTCTAACTGCCTGTTGGACAATGTGTAAGCTTCCAATTGCTGCTGTAAAAAAAAAAAAATCATAAATTTAGTAGCTTAAATTGAAAAATACATTTTAAAAATTGTTTAAAACATTTCGTAGTTTAAAACAACCAAATTTATTATCTTATCATTCTGGAAGTCAGAAGTCCAAAGTTATCTCATAGGACTCAAATCAAGATATCAGTAGCGTTTTTCCTTCTGGTGGCTCTAGAAAGAAATCTGTCCCTTGCTTTACCCAGCTTCTAGAGGCTCCGCATTCTTTGGCCTGTGGCCCCTTTCTCTACCTTCGGAGCCAGCAATCACATTGGTCTGACCTCTACTTCTATCATTACATCTCATTTCTCTGACACGCCTGCCTCTTGATTGCACTTATAAGGTCCCTCATGGTCATATTGGGCCCACCTGAATAAAACAAGATAATCTTCTCATTTTAAGATCTTTGTTTTTGTTTGCTAGGCTACCATAATAAAGTACCACAGACTGGGGGGCTTAAACAACAGAAATTTATTTTCTCACAGTTCTGGAAGCCAGAAGTCCAAGATCAGAGTGTCGGCAGGGCTGTTATCTTCTGAGGCCTTGCTCTTTGGCTATTAGACGGCCACCTTCTCACTGTGTCTTCACATAGTCTTTGCTCTGTACATGTCTGTATCCTGATCTTCTCTTCGTGTAAGGACGCCGGTCGTAACTAGATCAGAGCCCATCCCAATTGGTCTTTAGTTATCTCTTTAAAGACCCTGTCTCCAAATACAGTAACATTCAGAGGTATTAGGGGTTAGCACTTCAATGTGAATTTGGGGGAGTGGAGACGCAATTCACTACTTAACTGAATCACACCTGCAAATTCCCTTTTGCTGTGTAAGGTAACCTATTCACAAGTTTCCGGCTTTAGGACCCAGACATTCTGGGTGGAAGGGGCATTAGTCTGTCTGCCACAAAAACCTTCACCTTCATATCTCTAGCAGCTTAAACTCAATCTGCCTCAAAATGGGATTCATCCTCCTTCTCCTCCTATGTCACCCATCTCAGGGAATGACACAACCATTAACCACCATTTCAGCAAGTTGCCCAAGCCAGAAATCTGGTGCTCTGGGGAAAATGTCAGAGACCACTACTTGTCTATCCAGTATCCTTTCCACATCTTCCCTTGTGATAAAACTTCTATTTTATTGGAAGCGGTAGTATGCTCAGCTAAATTATGATATTCCTCAGCCTCCCTTATGAGAAGAGTTAACCAATGAGATGTATATTGAAATTATTAGGTGGAGGTAAGAAAAGCTCCTCATCTTCCAGAAGCACTTTTCCCTTCACCCTCCCTTCTTTGAATGCAGACTTGATGGTTGGGACTACCTTGGAACCGAGAATGGAAACCATTGTCAAGGATAGCAGAGCAGAGAGTTGGAAGACTTCTACAACACTGGTGACATCTAGGGAGATACTGGACTACCTAACCCCACCTCTTACAGGAGATATAACTAAAGCCTTATATTAAGTCCATTATTTGGGGTCTGTTACTTGCAGCCAAATATAATTCCTACATTTACAGGTGACAAGTCTAGGAAAAGAGTTATTTTCTTCCTCTAAATCCAAATACCATTTTATTAGATCCAGAACTGATAAACTTGGAATGAAGACTATCATAAATAAGTTCCAAATCAGTGCAATTTATTTGTTCTCCACCTCAAAGCATTCTCTGAGTTTCTCAGGAGAAAGAAGGGGGGTGGGAGTGGTAAGAGCAGCGTGACCATGAAGGTTCTAGACTTCTTGTGCCCCATGGGTTGTAGAAGGGGGAAAGAATGGCGTTCACACAGGGCACTCATCCTTGTCTGTGACCTGTCAGGCTGCCCCACTCGTTTTAAGAGCTGAGGCAGGGGTGAGTGGGACAGGGCGGTAGGAAAGGGCTGATTGTATAAAACTAGCCTCGTGAGTTGGAGGAGACACCTGGGTGCTCAGCTCTCTTTCTCCCAGGTTTCAGGCCCCACACTTGTCAACATCAAGGCAACTTAAACTTCTCTAAAGTCTAGCATTCTGTATTGGTTGAGTGTGTGGACTCTGGAGACAGCCCACCTGTGCTCGCGTTTCACCTGGGCCTCTACAGCTCTTTGATCTAGACAACTCACTTCACTTGTTTATACTCCCATTTCACAACTGCAGATGGGATTAATGAAAGTGCCTACCTCCTCCTGAGCATTAGCTGGGATAACCCACATAAGGCTTTTATATATTAAGCCCTGAATAGTAGTTATTATTAATATAACAGATTACGTAAGGGAGTCTAGGCAAGATTTGGATATTCTCCTAAATTGTTTTATATAAGGAAAGACTACAAGTCTGTACAACTGAGTATGAGATGATTAGGGGAAAAAAAGAGAGAGAATTGGGGGTGGGAGGTTACTATATACTCTGCAGTTTGGCAAATGGGAGACTGATACCAGCCAACAACTTTATTCTGACATGTTTGACTCCTCCCTCTTCCTCTGCCTCCCAAACATCCTTAATTAATCACCAAGGTCTGTCGTTTCTACCACCTTAACATCTCTCAAGGATGGCAATTCCTCTTAGGGCTGAGGCAGCTCACTGTTTAATAAAATGCATTTTCCCCTCCGCAGTGAGGAGTGAAGTCTCTGTCCCACCAGGTCCACATGCCCCAGAACCCCTTGCGTCTAGGAGTGAGCAAGTGCCAGGCTCAAGGAAACATAGGTGAAACGTGACTGCTAGGCTGGGTCTTGTTGGAAGTTCTTCTCCACACTCCCTTCTCCTAGCTCTGTGCCGAACCACAATATGCCAGGAGCCTAACCCTGAGTCATCCAGGTAAGTGTTATGGACTGAATGCGTCTCTCTGAAATTCCTCCCCACTACACCCACCCATGTGCCATGTGAGTACACAGGGAGAATACAGCCATCTACAACTGAGGAAGAGAGTCTTCATCAAACACCGGTCTGCGGCACCTTGATCTTGATCTTGGACTTCCAGCCTCCAGAACTGTGAGAAATAAATGTCTGTTCTGTTTTGTTATGGCAACTTTAACTGACTATGACAGTAAGGAAAGCCCCATGAAGATCAGAAACACCACATTGGACTGGTATATAAACTAGAAATAAATTTCTACTTTGCATAGCTGCTGAAATGTTGGGATTTGCTTGTTACAGCAGCTATACAAGTGCCATTGTCACTGTCACTGCTTCCACTGGAGGCTGTGTAATCCGTCTTCTTGATTACTTAACCACTCTCTAACTCAGCTCCTCTCTCTGTCTTATTCTCCTCTAATCCATTCTGCATCCCATACCAGGATGATCTTTTTCACAAATGCAAAGTCTTAATAAGCTTCTTCCTTCCCTATTGTCCATTTGCACAGTCTGAGTTCCCCGCTTGCCTTATGAGGACTCATCTCCTCTCACACCATCCCTAGCAGCAAGCAATTTCAGTCTCCATGGACCGTCTTTCAGATCCCCTTCCCTACCTTGCTCCCTCATCTCTGCTCTTCACTCAACTCTGATCTCTCCTCCTGAAACATCCTCCCTCTCACTGCCTCTTGGTTTATCTGACTCCCACTCACTCTTCTCTTGTTTCCCATCACACTTTCTCCTTCCACCAAACTGCTTATGATCATATATCACAGTTGCCCAAGTCAAATCCAGCTTGAAAAGTGACCACTTATTTGATTAAAAGCAGTTATAGTCATGGAAAAATCAGAGGCTTTGGCACTAAACAGACCTGGTTTCGAAATCTGACTATAAGCTAAATTTCTACACTATGTGACTTTCTACACTTCTATTTCAAATTTCCAGTTGTGTGTGAGAATGTTAGTTACCTCATTAGGTCCTTGTCAGGATTAAATAGATTAAAAGAAGGTGCTGATAATACATAGTAGTTGTTCAGAGTGTTGTTCGCTGTAGTTTTCCAAAGTGCTAAAAAAAACGCAGTAGGTGTTCATAAAAGGCAGATACTGTTTTTATTATCTTTATCACGGGAAAAGAGAATCTTAGGCGACAGACATAATACAGGAATTCCTAAATCTCTGGTTACAGTAAATGTACACACGAGCGTATAAAGCCATAAATAGACTCGTTCAGGTAGGACCTAGATATCTGCTTTCAAAGAAATGCAGCATTTTTGCAACCAAGTACAGGGCTCTCCCCGCTGCATCACTATAATTATTAGAGAGCCTCTTCCCAGACTAATTCACATGTGCACATTTTCACTTAGAATCCTGGTAACAACCTTGTACAATTCAGGTAAGAACCCCAAGCAAATAATTCTGGGAACAGTAGCCAAACTCCACTGGTGTTCATTCACTGGGAGAGGGAAGAAAAGCCCTGTGAATCAGCCTGTGGTAATTGCCCGTCCTGGGGGAGAGGGTGTAGCTCTTCTCAGGGACTGTAAAGAGTAAGCAGACTAATGACGGCGCCAAGAGTGTGTGCCCATGCGCGGCGCCAAGTATGTTTGCCCATGCGCAGTCAAGGCCAGGGCAGTCGCTGGCAGGTTCACCCCAACAGAGGGATGAAAGGGAGTAAGGCCGACTCCTAGGAAAGTGGTACTGGTGAGAAGAGACAGGCTGGGGTGGGTGTGGCCAGACAGGCTGCTGAAGAATGAGGCATGCCTGAGCGGGAGATGGAAGGGACAGACAGCCAGAGGCTGAGGCCAGGGGTGGGAAAGGCCTGGGATGGCTTGCAAAGCCCTTTCCCATGGGGATGGACTGTGAAAGACAACATTGTTCCATTCATTCATTCAACCAATAGTTATCGAGCACCTCGTAAATGCTGAACTGGGTGCTGAGGAGAAGGAAATCAACAAAATGGACAAAAATTCTTGCTTTCTGGAGCTTCCATTCTGGGAGGAGCAGACAGACCATAAACAAGGACATAATCAAATGGACTTGATGGTGTCTGAGAGTGACGAGAGCTGTGAAGTCAAGAAACAGGGTGAGGGGATAGAGGATGGGGGAGGGGATGGTGCTACTTGAAACTGTAGTTGTGGGAGGCCTTTCTGGGGCAGAATAGTCCAGCGGCGGGAAGGGGACAGCGAGGGCTGAGAGGGCGTCTCTGAGGAGCAAGGGCTGAGGAGGCCTCTCTGAGGAGGGAGGAACTGGTGTGTTGAGGACTCCATCCTTCCTCTTCCCCGGCCCTCTCTCCTCCCTTGCGTGTGGCTTCCACTCACCCTGCTCTGAAGGGGGCCTTGTGAGGCACCAGACTGACCAGCCTGCAGCCTTGCTGGGTGGTGCCTCTCTCCTCATTCTGCTGCTATCTGCCTGCTCCTCCATCACACAGGTCCTTCCGGGATCCTCTTCCTCCTTGTGCCCATTCAACCCTCTGTCCTTCTGCATGAGTCACCCTTTCCAGTCACCCCACAGCCACCCCCACTGCCCACGCCCAACCCCGGCTTCAATTAGTGTCCCCCAAAATCAGCAGATGCTGCTGAAAAATGTGCTGAGCTCCGAACAGCACACCTTAATGTTGGTGGTCCTGACAGCTCCATTTCAATGGTCCTCAACTCACACAAAACCAGTATCAAAATAAATTCGTTGTGTTTCTCCACAATGCCCCTCCAAATCTACAGTGTGTCCTCAGTTTCAGCAGAGGGTGACACCAACATTCAATCCAGAACACTGGGCTAACCTTCCTCTCCCACACTCTCTGTGTTCAATCTCTCCTAAATATGTCCCATGATCCTTTCCCTTTTCTCCATTCCCAATACCACTGGGTTAGGTCTCCAGCCTCCTTACAGTTCTCTCTCCCTTCAGGCTTGTGCTGCTCCGATCTTTTATTCCTGTTTTGACAACAGCGCTTTTTTGATCATGCCACCACTCCTAGCCCTGCCCCTGCTCCCGTTCTGTAACAAGATGAGATTAACACTTATCCATTTGGCACAGGCCTTCTGGGGAGTCCCACTCCTATCCCAGGCTCATCTATATCACTGCCACTCATCCTTCACCCCAGACCTACAACTTAGTACATCCCACTATGTCATACCTCTGCATCTTTCCCCATGTTCCTTCCTCAGCCTGGACTATTTGGATCCCTTTTTCCATCTAGCTGGCTCCCAGCTCATGCATCGCCTCTTCCAAGAAGTCTTCCTTGAAGCACGCTATAATTACCTCTCTGGCACAGGCCTTGCTGATTCCTTTTGCTTCACATTTAGCATGTCCTCTCATTGAACAACTCTGTGGTACACAATGCTTGTTAAGTGAATGAATGAGTGGTGGCAGTTTGTCCTTACAACTACACTGCTTCCATTTTACAGGGGAAGACACTGAGAATCAGAGATACTCAGTGACCCACCCAGGTTATGACCAATCTAGTACAGACGGAAAATGGACCAGGGAGTAATCTGCTTGACCTTCGTTCTATTCTATTCCCATTCCTCATGCTCTTTCCTTCTCCAGCAAGTGAAAGCAGCAGTTTGGCTCAGTGAGAACAAACCTTGCTGAGGACAAAGAGGAAAGAGACATTCCACAATTCTCGTGGGTTTAGGAAAGTAAGCCCCAAAGAACCCGATGTAAGACCAAGTATCCTGAGCCTTGGGCCTCCTGCTCAGGGTCTGGTACAGATGCCCAGGGAAGCGGAGGATCAACCCCCCGCTGGGTAGGCAGCAGCCTGCTCTGTAAATGCCATGACAGATGGGTCTGAGCAAAGGCCCTGGTCCCTTTCTGCTCCCCACTGTTCCCTCTTCCTACTTTCCCAACTTCCTCCTTGAGAAACCATCCATCTGTCCTTAGACATCATCACCAGGGGAGAGCCCTATAGCCTCTCAGAGCCCACAGGCATGAGTGCAGAGAGTAAGTGACAGGGCTGGACTCTGATCTCTGGTTAATAAGGGGTAGAATCAGGCTTGAAACTGGGTCTCTTATCCTAATGCCAAAGCCCCCTCTTTGGAGTCCCAGGGTGCACAAGAGAGCTAGTTTGGATACAGCCAAAGAGGGAAGGCCCAGCGCTTCTAAGAGATGGATGGTGCTGTCCAATATGGTAGCAATACTGCCTGCTCCCAATGAAATTAAAATAAAATTAAATATAACTAAATATTCAGTTACTCAGTCACACCAGCCACATTTCAGTTGCTCAGTGGCCACATGTGCCTAGTTGCTACCATATTGGACAGCACAGATTACAGAGAATTTCCATCACTGGAAAAAATTACACTGGGCAGTGCTGGTCTATATTGACATAGCTGAGAACCCACTCAGGAATGGGACTCTTCAAACCAACTCTACATTACATTATATAGATACTATACTAGATACTATATTATATATATACTATGTATTATATTCTGTATTATATACTATACTACATGCTATATTATACACATACTACACATAGCTTCTATTCCGTGTTCTCACTGCCTCCCCAAATTTGGCAAAATAAAATTCTTTCTCCTGTTTTTCTATTTTTTTTTTTATTTTCAGCATTTATCTTTAATTTCTTCCTTTTTCCTACTTTCTTTAGTTCATATTGCTTTTTCTTCTAATGTCTTAAGATGCATAATAAGTAGCTTTTAAATAAAGTTTGTAAATTAAAATATAAAGTTCCAGTGATGAATATGTTCTAGAGCTCTGTTGTATGACACTGCCTGTAGATAACAATACTGTATTGTGCTCTTAAAAATTTATTAAAAGGGTACATCTTACATTACATGTTCTCACCACACTAAAAAAATTATTAATGATTTAAATTTTTAATTAATTATAATAGTATTTAGCACTTCTAAGTCCTTAAATATGCTTGGCTATGACATATGAAATTCTGAAATTTCAGTGGGATATTTAAAATCTCACTGTAGTGGGATTTTTTCCAAATCTTCCAAGCAAGGGTATTAACTCTCTTGCTGGATTTCCCCCACCACCAGTCCCCTCGGGCCCCTCCCTCAAGGCCAGCACCCCAGATCTCTGTGAATCAGGCTCTTCTCAGGGTCTCTAGGGTTCTTATTCTTGTCCTGGACTCTCCATCTTTGGCTCCCCAGCTCTCACTCATTCTTTGGGGAAAACATTCCCATGCTGGTTTCCTCTGGCCAGGCTTAGAAGAGTCAAGGTACTTGCTCATCTCCCTTGGGCCCATCTGCCTGTAGCTCCAACAAACATGGGCTCAGGGGAACGACAAGCAAGTACATTGCAGAAGGGAGGAGAAGACGAGGCCATTTTCTCAGAGCACTCCCCTCCACTTGCTCTAGCCCTGGGAAGATATTTAGCAGACTTGATCTTTCAACAGCGTTCTGCACAGTTGACCACTCATTTCTTTTTAAAACATTCTCTCTCTTCCTTTGGATTAAAGGTACAATAAGCTCATGGTTTCCTCCTCTCTGTAAATGTTCTTTTTCTGCCTCTTTTGCTGGCTCATCCTCCTCTACCCAGCCAATACATGTGGGAGATTCTCAAGGACCCGTCTGAGATCCTCTTCTCATATTGTGCTCTATCTCAAGGACTCTTGAGTAATCTCGTCCTTACTAGGAATTTGTTTCTGACTCACAGATTCATGTCTGTAGCCTAGAGCTAGAGCTCCCAACCAATGTATCCAAACCCATTACACCTAAAACCGAACTCGTGATTTTTCCACAACACGCTCTCTTCCAGTATGTCCTGTCTCAGAAGTCATCATTAGCACCCAGCTTTATAAATCTGGTATTCATCAAGGACCTCTTCCTTTTCATTTACCTCCATGTTGAATTTGTCACAGTGTTCTGTCAATTTCACTCCTTGGTTATCTCTCAGATCGACCCACTTCTTTTCATTACCGCTGATACCAACGGCAACCATGCTTACTGCTTTGTCACATGTCAATTTTTTGCCCCTTAATCTGTTCTTTACATGGCAACCAGAGTCTTCTTTTAAAAATATGGATCACATGACCTTCTGCTTGGAACACATCAACAGCTTTCCAATGCTCTTATGAGAAAGATGGCTCTTTACCTCCTTTCTTCCTCTTGTCCCGGCCATACTAGCAATGCCGCAGCTTCGAACACACTCCTGACTCTGCCTAAAAAGCTGTCACCTCATCTTCAACCTCTTCACCTAGTTTCACCTGCTTAGCCTTTAGATCTCAACTTAAACATCAGTTCCTTAGGGAAGCTTTGGTCCATGTCTTCTTTTTCGTGTTCTCATAGGATAGAAGCCTTTCACCTTGGACCACTAATGTCTGTTGTATTTATATATTCATTTACTTGATTGATTAACATCTGCTTCCCTATGCCCTTTCTCCACCTTCCTCTAACCACTTTAAGCTCCCTGAAAGCAGACATTGTATTTCTCTCGCTCACTTATAGCTGACTTAGCAGCTTAAGAGAGCTGAGCCCTGGGGCCCAGCAGAGCCTACTGGTGGAGGGGCAGTTAGTCCTATAGCTCTGCCCTAGAGTAGGGACATGGAGGCACCAAGTAGAGACCCTGGAGCTTGGCCCTGGCCAGGCAGGGAGAGGAAAGGGATTACGGACAGCAGAGCCTTGTGTAGCTTAACCCTAGGATCTTGCAAACAGGCTGTGCAGCTGATTGCTCCTGAGGCAGGCAAGTGACAGCAAGAAAAATTGTGAGACAAAGAAAGATTCTAACACCAGACCCAGCAGATAGCCTGGTGATGACGCCTTAGGAGTTATAGCTCTGACATCTCTTACTATGTGCCCAGCAACGAATTCAGGGATGAATGCCCGCAGAAACAGATGACAAAACCAAACGAGTATGGCAAAAAAAAAAAAAAAAAAAAAAATCCAGAAGACCATTTCCCTGAGTGATTAGACTTCAAGGTATTGTAGAAGCATTTTGCTTTGGAAAGGTTGCTGTAGGGGTACTATTTCCTCAGAAACAGAGTGGAGAAGGAAGAGAGGGAAAACCCAGAGGGATTTTGAATGTATCTTGGCAGAGTTGGGGGAACTCTGGTGAAACAGCCTCAGCTTTCTCAATAACCTGGGAGTGCTCAGGCATTATAAAATGAATCTAGAAAACAAACACTAGGTATTGGGTTATAAGAAGGCAGAGCTGCTCCCTGTCTGAAAGAGATGCCCAGCCTAGTGAAGGAGATGGAAACTCAACAAATTACTTCCTTAAATGTAACAAGTACTGTTTTAAAAGTAACTATCAAATTAAATAGGAATCCACTTCTCACTTATTAGGATGGTTATTATCAAAAGAACAGAAAACAAAGTTTTGGTGAGGATGTGGAGAGGTTGGAACCCTTGTGCATTGGTGGGAGTGTAAAATGGTGTAACTGTGATTGAAAACTGTATGGCAGTTCCTCAAAAAATTAAACATAGAATTACCACATGATCTAGCAATTTCACTTGTGGGTATATACCCAAAAGAATTGAAAGCAGGGCCATGTACAGATATTTGTATACTAATGTTTATAGCAGCATTATTCACAATAACCTAAAAGTGGAATCAACCCAAGTGCCCATGAATGGATGAATGGCTAAACAAAATGTAGTAGATACATACAATGAAATATTATTCAGTCTTAAAAAGGAAGAAAATTATGACACATGCTACAATATGGATGAAACTTGAAGATATTATACTAAGTGAAATAACCTAGTTACAAAGGGATAAATCACATGAGGTACTTGGAGTGGTCAAGTTCACAGAGACAGAAAGTAGAATGGTGGTTGCCAGGGAGGGCTAGGGGGTGAGGGGATGGAAAGTTACCCTTTAATGGGTACAGCTTCTCATTTGAGGAAGATGTAAAAGATCTAGAGATGGATGGTAGTGATGGTTGCACAACAGTGTGAATGTACTTAATGCTACTGAATTGTTAAAAAATGGTTAAAATGATAAATTTATTTGTGCATATTTTACCACAATTAAATAATTAAAAAACAACTTTTTAAAATGGAACACTTCATGAATTTGCGTGTCATCTTTGTGCATTGGCCAAGTGAATCTTTGTATTGTTTCTCTCACTGTAGTGGGATTTTTTCCAAATCTTCCAAGCAAGGGTATTAACTCTCTTGCTGGATTTCCCCCACCCCCAGTCCCCTCGGGCCCCTCCCTCAAGGCCAGCACCCCAGATCTCTGTGAATCAGGCTCTTCTCAGGGTCTCTAGGGTTCTTATTCTTGTCCTGGACTCTCCATCTTTGGCTCCCCAGCTCTCACTCATTCTTTGGGGAAAACATTCCCATGCCGGTTTCCTCTGGCCAGGCTTAGAAGAGTCAAGGTACTTGCTCATCTCCCTTGGGCCTATCTGCCTGTAGCTCCAACAAACATGGGCTCAGGGGAACGACAAGCAAGTACATTGCAGAAGGGAGGAGAAGACGAGGCCATTTTCTCAGAGCACTCCCCTCCATTTGCTCTAGCCCTGGGAAGATATTTAGCAGACTTGATCTTTCAACAGCGTTCTGCACAGTTGACCACTCATTTCTTTTTAAAACATTCTCTCTCTTCCTTTGGATTAAAGGTACAACAAGCTCATGGTTTCCTCCTCTCTGTAAATGTTCTTTTTCTGCCTCTTTTGCTGGCTCATCCTCCTCTACCCAGCCAATACATGTGGGAGATTCTCAAGGACCCGTCTGAGATCCTCTTCTCATATTGTGCTCTATCTCAAGGACTCTTGAGTAATCTCGTCCTTACTAGGAATTTGTTTCTGACTCACAGATTCATGTCTGTAGCCTAGAGCTAGAGCTCCCAACCAATGTATCCAAACCCATTACACCTAAAACCGAACTCGTGATTTTTCCACAACACGCTCTCTTCCAGTATGTCCTGTCTCAGAAGTCATCATTAGCACCCAGCTTTATAAATCTGGTATTCATCAAGGACCTCTTCCTTTTCATTTACCTCCATGTTGAATTTGTCACAGTGTTCTGTCAATTTCACTCCTTGGTTATCTCTCAGATCGACCCACTTCTTTTCATTACCGCTGATACCAACGGCAACCATGCTTACTGCTTTGTCACATGTCAATTTTTTGCCCCTTAATCTGTTCTTTACATGGCAACCAGAGTCTTCTTTTAAAAATATGGATCACATGACCTTCTGCTTGGAACACATCAACAGCTTTCCAATGCTCTTATGAGAAAGATGGCTCTTTACCTCCTTTCTTCCTCTTGTCCCGGCCATACTAGCAATGCCGCAGCTTCGAACACACTCCTGACTCTGCCTAAAAAGCTGTCACCTCATCTTCAACCTCTTCACCTAGTTTCACCTGCTTAGCCTTTAGATCTCAACTTAAACATCAGTTCCTTAGGGAAGCTTTGGTCCATGTCTTCTTTTTCGTGTTCTCATAGGATAGAAGCCTTTCACCTTGGACCACTAATGTCTGTTGTATTTATATATTCATTTACTTGATTGATTAACATCTGCTTCCCTATGCCCTTTCTCCACCTTCCTCTAACCACTTTAAGCTCCCTGAAAGCAGACATTGTATTTCTCTCGCTCACTTATAGCTGACTTAGCAGCTTAAGAGAGCTGAGCCCTGGGGCCCAGCAGAGCCTACTGGTGGAGGGGCAGTTAGTCCTATAGCTCTGCCCTAGAGTAGGGACATGGAGGCACCAAGTAGAGACCCTGGAGCTTGGCCCTGGCCAGGCAGGGAGAGGAAAGGGATTACGGACAGCAGAGCCTTGTGTAGCTTAACCCTAGGATCTTGCAAACAGGCTGTGCAGCCGATTGCTCCTGAGGCAGGCAAGTGACAGCAAGAAAAATTGTGAGACAAAGAAAGATTCTAACACCAGACCCAGCAGATAGCCTGGTGATGACGCCTTAGGAGTTATAGCTCTGACATCTCTTACTATGTGCCCAGCAACGAATTCAGGGATGAATGCCCGCAGAAACAGATGACAAAACCAAACGAGTATGGCAAAAAAAAAAAAAAAAAAAAAAATCCAGAAGACCATTTCCCTGAGTGATTAGACTTCAAGGTATTGTAGAAGCATTTTGCTTTGGAAAGGTTGCTGTAGGGGTACTATTTCCTCAGAAACAGAGTGGAGAAGGAAGAGAGGGAAAACACAGAGGGATTTTGAATGTATCTTGGCAGAGTTGGGGGAACTCTGGTGAAACAGCCTCAGCTTTCTCAATAACCTGGGAGTGCTCAGGCATTATAAAATGAATCTAGAAAACAAACACTAGATATTGGGTTATAAGAAGGCAGAGCTGCTCCCTGTCTGAAAGAGATGCCCAGCCTAGTGAAGGAGATGGAAACTCAACAAATTACTTCCTTAAATGTAACAAGTACTGTTTTAAAAGTAACTATCAAATTAAATAGGAATCCACTTCTCACTTATTAGGATGGTTATTATCAAAAGAACAGAAAACAACGTTTTGGTGAGGATGTGGAGAGGTTGGAACCCTTGTGCATTGGTGGGAATGTAAAATGGTGTAACTGTGATTGAAAACTGTATGGCAGTTCCTCAAAAAATTAAACATAGAATTACCACATGATCTAGCAATTTCACTTGTGGGTATATACCCAAAAGAATCGAAAGCAGGGCCATGTACAGATATTTGTATACTAATGTTTATAGCAGCATTATTCACAATAACCTAAAAGTGGAATCAACCCAAGTGCCCATGAATGGATGAATGGCTAAACAAAATGTAGTAGATACATACAATGAAATATTATTCAGTCTTAAAAAGGAAGAAAATTATCACACATGCTACAATATGGATGAAACTTGAAGATATTATACTAAGTGAAATAACCTAGTTACAAAGGGATAAATTGCATGAGGTACTTGGAGTGGTCAAGTTCACAGAGACAGAAAGTAGAATGGTGGTTGCCAGGGAGGGCTAGGGGGTGAGGGGATGGAAAGTTACCCTTTAATGGGTACAGCTTCTCATTTGAGGAAGATGTAAAAGTTCTAGAGATGGATGGTAGTGATGGTTGCACAACAGCGTGAATGTACTTAATGCTACTGAATTGTTAAAAAATGGTTAAAATGATAAATTTATTTGTGCATATTTTACCACAATTAAATAATTAAAAAACAACTTTTTAAAATGGAACACTTCATGAATTTGCGTGTCATCTTTGTGCATTGGCCAAGTGAATCTTTGTATTGTTTCAACTTTAATATATGTGCTATTGAAGCAAGCGCTAATATATCTATTTTTAATTAAACAGGAATAAGAAAAACCTAACTTGATTCTCCAAGGATGTTGGGAAGTACTGGCATGATGATTGGGAGCAGAAAAAGAGGGAGAAATAGTATTTGTAAGCAGTGCATACCTACCAACAGGACCAGGTTGTAACCACAACTCTGTTACTTGTTGGGTGAAGCGACTGAATCTCTCAGCTGCTCTTAGCTTTAGAGTAGGAGCAGGGCTGCTGGGAGAATGGCTGATGCTGAATGAGGAAGGAAGCCTGTTGTACGTGGAAGTGCAACGCAAGTGTGTGGGAATAGGATTCCCTGCTAAAAAGGGGGCAACAGCATCAACGTGCTGAGAGGGAAAGTGATGAGCAAGGGAAAGGTGGCCATGGGGGCATGATCTTGGGGTTTCATTAAAAGTAATGAAGGTTTAGAGCAATTCTGTGGAGAATAAGGAAGGCCAGCAGGAAGGGCTAAAGGGTGTGCTGAGCAGCAGGGAGGACCCTCTGAATTACAAGTAGATGGATTCTAGAGGCCAAACAGGACACTTTGGGAAACTCTCAAGAGCCCCTCAACCCAGTAACCTAACAGAAGAATAATACAGAGAGCTGAAAATTGTCAGATGCTCCTAAGAAAAGAGTGAATATATTCCTCTAAATACTGAAACTTGGCCCCAGCCTGGGAAAAAGTGGGGGAGTACATGAAGACTGATTAGAGATCATTGATCTAGGTCAATGTTTTTCTAAATTCACATCCCTGGGGGTATGTAAAATGATTTTGGCTGGCACACATTAAAAGGCATAGTCACTTTGATTCTCATCCAGTCTTTCCTATGACTTCCAAGATAAAATTTCCAATTGGTGCCATGAATCTATTCCCTCTGAAACCTGTGGATCGCACGCTTTTATTTGAGAAAGTGAAAACAGGCCTCTCAGATTCAGTAACTTCAATAGGCATCAGTGTCTAATTCAGGAGTTGCCAAGACTGGCCCACTGCCTGGTTTTGTAAATAAAGTTTTATTGAAACACAGCTATTCATTTATATATTGTCTATGACTCCTATGTTACAACATCAGATATGAATGTTTGTAACATAGGCCCACAGAGTCTAAAACCTTTAATATCTGGCCCATTATGGAAAAAGTTTGAGGACTTCTGATCTGGTTTACATATTTTTATTTTCAGTGTACATATTCTTAAATATTTGCTGTCTATTATAAGTGATATCAGTTTTCCACAGATGGTAACAATAATTAATTGAATTAGTTAATTAGCAAAAAAATTATTTAAAGAAAAAATTAACAAAGGACTATCATACTAACAAATTAATATAATATATAATAGAAGTAGACTGCAGTTGTGACAGAATCCTGGGGGTAGTACATATATGACAAGACTTGATAAACACTGAATTATGAGAATAGGGAAAGTCAGGAGATTTGAGAATGATGAAGACAAAGAGCAGCGTCAGCAGAGATGAGAGATTGGGAACTGGAATAACATTTCATGAGAAAAAAGAATTGTATATGTCAAGGATGGATTTGTAACCATCAAGGATGGATTTGTAACCATCAAGGATGGAGAGAAGGCTCAGCATGTTCTAACTAGACCAAGGGGGTCAGGGGAGGCAGGGGCTAAGGAAAGGCAAGGGGACAGGGAGCTGCAACCAGGTAAAGCCAAGCTTGATAAAGGGGAGAAAATGATGGTGCAGGAGAGCCAGTGGAGGATCCCTTCCAATCTGGAGTTTTCCCTACAGAAGCATCTTGGAGGGAAGAATGTAAAGTATTCACAACAATCACAATAGTAATACTATGTTACAGCATGCAGCATTTTATACCTATGAACTCACTTAACCTTCACAGTAACCCTGTGAAGTAAAGGATTATTTTACAATGAGGAAATTGAGCACAAGAGGGCAAGAGGCTTGCCCAAGGTAGCACAGCTAGTGAGTGGCAAAGGCTGGTGTGACTACACTCACCTAACATTTGAGACTACCACTCAGGAGGTGACAGGGCCTTGATCATTCACATAATCATGCCTGGTAACTGTGACTCTGGGTCAGCTGAGCACCTGACTGACCAGTCCCTGTCTTAGTCTCAGCCTGCCCTTTAGGAGCTAGGTCATAGAGAGGTTATCATCCTTGTGACATCACAGGAGATGACAGATCATGACGATTTTGCCATGGGAGTGACAAGTTCTCAGTTGCCAAGAGGAAGCAGAACTGTGAGGCAGGAGCAGATGGACCAACCTCTCTGAGCCACTGGGGTGCCTATAGCCCCAGCAGCTCCAAGAAGTCTCAGAAGTAGAGGGACAGAGGGGTTCTAAGGGACCAAACCTGAAAGTCACAGGCCAGGGGCTAGGCACCCAGCTGTGCCCTACACACTGTGTTCATGCTTCAACTAGCACAACATGTGTCTACTGTTTTACGTTTCCTTGGTTTGTAACATTTTCTATCATGTTTATAAAAATACATAATCTGAAATGATATCATTTATGTATTACTTATTTGTCTCCCCCTTCCAATGTCAGTTCCGTGATGTCAGGTTTTGTATTTGATCCTGTTCCTGCTGCCTGACATATAACAGGTGCTCAATAATATTGGCCTAATTTTAAACTCCACTTTGGCTCCATCTTCTAACTACGCTGAGGTCGTTCAGGGTTATTATCACTGTGGAGGGTGAGCTCCCTGACTTAGTGAACAAGGTGGGAGCCAGCCAGAGCCCAGGTGCAGAGAAGGCCCTGCTTCTTAACTTGTCTCCCAGTGACACAGGGACAACCAAGGGCATCTCAATGTCCCAGGGGCTGAAGTACTCTTCTTGGTGTCTGGTGTCATGTTATGCCACCTTTAATGGGTACTAACTTTGTAATTATGTTGTTTCTGAAAGTTGGTTTTGTCTAAATTTTCTATCTGTACTATAGCTAAAGCTGAAGGAAGGATGTACAAAAACAAACAACCTTTTTAGCTATTGTTATGGGTTAAATTATGTCCCCAAAATTCATATGTTGAGATCCTAACCGCTAGTACCTCAGAATGTGACCTTTTTGGAAACAGAGTCATTGTAGATGTAATGAGTAAGATGAGATTGTACTGGAGCAGGGTGGGCCCCTACTTAGATATATCATAAGTGGTGTCCTTATAAAAAGGGAAAATTTGGACACAGAGATATGCACACTGGGAGAATGATACTTGATTACGAAAGTCGTGCAACTACAAGCCAAAGAATGACAAAGATTGCCAGCAAACCACTAGAAGCAAGGACAGAGGCGTGGAGAAGATTTTCTTTCACAGCTAACAGATAGAACCAATACTGCTGACACCTCGATCTCAGAGTTTTGACTTTCAGAACTGGGGCAGAAATCAATTTCTGTCATTCAAGCCATCTAGTTTGGGGTTCTCTGTTACAGCAGCCCCGGAAACCTCATACATCTATTTCCAACAGTGGATGCTAGACTTGACAAGTGAATGGGTCATGAAGGCTCTCTGTGGGAGAAAGAGGGTAGTGGCATCCTTCTTAATGAAACTGTGCAGAGGAAACTGGCCTTTGTCAAGTCAAATGTTTCTTGCTGATGACTGGCCTTTGGTCTAGGCCAGCCTGCACCCCAGGCATTTTCTGTTTCCCACACTTCTAATCATTCTCCCTGCTGCTCTTGTCTCGCACCCCTTCCTCCAGCCTGTCTCACTCCAGGGCTCGAGTCTCACCTGGCTTTCCGGCAGCCATTCTTCTCTGTCTCTCCCAGCTGTGTAAATATCTAGACTGCCTCCGCACACAGGAGATAGACCGTCAGGAAACAAGAGCAAGAAAGACTCACCAGGAAGGTGTGGAGGGCTCCTCACAGCCTGGGCTGTTTTCTGGGAGGCCGCAGTTAGCCATACTGAAGAACAGCCATGTATAGTGATAAGGGAAAGGCAGGGTGCAGAACAGAGTGCACACTGTGGCCCGTTTTCATAAGACAGAAAGGGGATATTTATGTTTCTGGAGGACAAACACCAAGGATTGGATGCTGATTAGCTCTGGAGATTGAAATTGTGAGTGGTTTCAATTTTGTTCCTTTTGCTGGTGAACACGTCATCATTTTTTTTTTCCAGCTGGAAACATGTCTGTGTGTGTAAATAGTCAAAATAAAAATGTTGAAGAAATGCAGAACCCAAAGGACCAGTGTTTCTCTGGGATGCTGAGGGTCTATAGTGAGTGAAGCTGACCTAAAGTGGGGTGCTGGGGAGAAGATTCCCTATTACCAGCTTCTCTTTGACGCATCATCTTATGTCAGATGAAAGTACAGTGACCAACCATGCCGGTTGGCCCAGGACTCAGAGACTTTCCGGCACGTAGAAATTTTAATACTAAATCGCTGTTTAAATATACACACACAGGACTCTGCAAAGAAACCTAAAAACCTGTAGATAGCCAGGCCAGGACATGTCAGCCTGCACAGCCATAGTAGGGGTGCTCAGCCTGCCCCTGCAGAGGCATTACTGTCCATTAGCTGTCCTTCCCTACTCAAAGCTGGGGGGCAAGAGAGTGGAAGAGCCATGGCTTCTCCAGTACTGAGTGGGGCAGTGTCCCTATATAGGTATCCAACTGTTTCTGAAGAAACACTAGGAAAAGGATGTAAATACAGGGTGGGAGATTGGCCTCAGCTACTTCTCACTTGGAGATGCTCCAGACTGGCCACCTGGCTTGAGCCAAGTCTTACAGCGTTACAGATCTTTAAATCCACTGCTTACATAATTCTCCCCTTCCCCAATACTGTTTCTGAAAGTTCTTCATTCATCCTGGCTTATTTTACATGTAGGAAACTAAATGTGAACCATCTTTTTATTCTCACCCCATGGGGAAGGCAAAAGTAAGAGTGGAAACTATTTCTTTCAGTCGTGTGGGGAAACTGAGTCACAGAGAGGTTTGGTGCCCAGTTTAAGCCAGTTATTCGGGGACAGGGACAGCCATCTGTAGCTGTGAGGAGGTGGCTGAAGACCGTTGCTGCATTATCCTTGGCTGATATGAGTGGCCTGGTGATAAGAGCATCCGTTTTATATATAACCCCTTAGTGTCCCTGAGACAGAAAGCAAATATGAAGTTTCTCAATCTAAACCATAGTCAGAGAACTAGGTAAGCATTTCTTGACTTTTGTCTAGAGCTGCCTTTCAGTCCACACCAGTTCACCATAGACAGAGGCCAAAAGTCCCTTCTCTCCCTGTTATCCTCACTCTGTCATCTCAGTCTTTTAGATCTCTGTGACGAGCCTTACTGACGGAAGCACAGGTCCTTGGGTCTCCAAGGTAGAGATTCTGAGACACAGCAAACTTCTCTTGCTAATACTGACCAATTCTTATAGCACATTTCATAATCTCTTTATGTCAGCAAACTCTCTTCCAACCTTTTACATAAAACCTCCTGTACCCATCAGGAAGAGTAGGGCAGAAGGGAGAAGGGGTATGAAAACCCAGCCTACCACATGAGCTGAAGAAATCATGTCCCAGAAACCTGGCAGGACTTGCCCAGAGAACAAGGCACAGGGCAGCCCCTCTTCCAGGCCCACAGGTTCAGTATTCCTAGTCCCAGGACATTGCAAATCCATCCAAAAGCACCCTGACTCCTCCTCTGCCATGTAACTTGGTTGGCCCCAGCGATGACCAGTCCCATGAACAGTGATGTCAGGGCGTTTTGGTCAGGATCATTACTGAGCCATGAAATAATTAAGAAATATCCTGCCCCACTGGCTGCCGTGGTCATAAAGGTAGATCCACGTGTACTTCCTTGTGGCTCCAGACAGAGAGCTCACTCATTTGCTCACACCCAGCCTGAAGAGAAGGCAGCAGGAGAAAGACAGCTCACTCGTTTGCTCACCCTCCCATGCAAATCACCTCTGGGAGTGCAGCTGGGCTCCTCACACTGCTCTGGGGCAATGCTCCTGGGGAGGCCATGGGGAAGATGCCACCCCGGGCGGTGTGTACTCTTCCTCGTCCTGGCCCTCCTGCTCGATGCAGTGGGGCTGGTGCTTTTGCTGCTGGGCATCTTCGCCTCCCTCAATTACTGGGACTTCTTGGTCTACACAGGGTCCCTGATCCTGGCTTTTAGCCTGCTGTTCTGGGTCATCTGGTATTCCCTCAACATTGAACTGCCTCCTGAGAAACTGGACTTATAGTTTGGGCGTGGGCAGAAGAGGAGGGATGCAGGCTTCCTGTGGACCTGGGGCTGTGGGCAGTCAAAGGAGCAGGGACACGTTGCCGCTCCCGCCCGGAATGTCCTGCCAAGGGAACAGGTGAGTGCACATAAGATCTGCCTGGAGGTGGCCAGGGAGGCTCAGATGACCAGGGGGAGGCATGGGTCTTCAGAGGCTGAATGAGCAAGTAGCCAGAAATTGCACCCAGCCAGGGTCTGTCAATCTGGCTCTGGCTGGCCAGAACACAGGGAAGGTATTTTGTCCTCTGACGACTCTTCCTCATGGAAACCAGAAAAAGGGTCTCCATGGCTTTTTCTACTTCTGATATTCCATGAAGGGTCCTGCCATACAGAACAGGAAATTATCCCTTCAGTTTAGATCTTGGGAGAAAAGAGAGAATCTTGATTGTCTGTTGGGGAGACTCCCTGCTGGGGAGAAAAGCCTTTAGCATTGGGATAGGACAGAAAGTTTCCCTACGGCTGTTTGTGCCCTTGCATGGATGCGAGTCGGGCTGCAGTAGGAGGAAACAGAGCAGAACCACCCAGAATGGCCCTTCTGACTAGCCTCCTCCCTACATCTGCCCAGGTGGGATATGTAGGACAGAGTCAGGACCTGCCTCCACGTCCACTCTCAGTGCACCCACCTCATCTCTCAGCAGTGCCCCCACCCTGTTCTCCTCACGTACCCTCCGGTACAATCAACACCCCTCCAAGCTGGCCTGGAAGACCCCAAAGTCGAGAGACCACAGCTGAACATTTCATTGGCCGAACTGTGCTTTTAAGCCAGGCCAGCGGCTTGGTTGATCACATGTTGATCACAAGGTAGCAAATAATTGTAAGATTTTTTTCACATGGACAAGAAGCCCAAAAGATAGAGCTGGTGTGGCCCCTAAAACCCTGAATTAGAGAGGGGCAGCTGTTCCCAGGGAACTGAAATCAAAGCCCTGGTTGGTTTAAGATCATCATCCCCTCCTCTTCAGGTAGGCAGGGACTGGCACTCAGGCACAGTTGGGCACTCCCTTTTGAGTGCTGGGTGTAAGATCAAAGGTCAGTACCGGATTGAAAATAATCACCATGTCTTTTCTGGGGAATTCTGTCTGACTCTCAGAACTGAGAGACAAGAACAGCAATTTAAAGCGGTTTCAGTAGGCTGAGGTGAACCTGTCCCTGGCAGATGAAAGAAAAAGATGAGAAGTCAGAGCTCCTGAGTCCCACTCTGAGCAGCTCCACTTGTTCACTGGGTGATGCTGGACAGACTGATGATACCCTGAGCCTCAGTATTCTCATCTATAAAATGAGGTTAGTATTACTGCCCTTGTTGTTGTTGCAAGGATCAGAAAAAGGTAAGGTACGAAGAGGCTCTCTGCAAGCAATGTGGTTCTTACTCATGTCAAGTATTGTTACTAAACATATAATATAGGGTGAGTAAACTCACCCAGAGTCCTAACTGGAAGTACCTTGGTGTACCTCAAATTGGTAGTGGTGATGGTCACTTTATAGTTAGCATCATGAAACGTCAAAGCAAGAAGGGACCCACACATTCACAAGGATGTGTCAGGCACTGCACAAGGCACTGGGAATGCCATGAAGAATAAGACACAAAAGATCTCTACCCTCTGGAAGTTTCCCATCAGGTGAGAGACAGACATTAAGCAAATACTGTCACTAACAGAGGTATAGTAACAGAGTCAGGTGAAGACTAGGAAGATGGGAACATCCCTCCATGGGAACATTCAGTGAACTAACCCAGGAAGTGGATTCTTTCAGGGAGAGGCAATGGCTTGAGGAAAATCCTGGGGTAGCAGGAAATAAAAGACAGCAAGGAGATTGAAGGGCAGAGGGCAAGTGCAGGAGAGGGTTAGGGCCCTGCTATAGGCAGATGCTAGATCAGGCAGAGCTTTGAAGGCCCTCTGAAGGATTTTGGTCTTTATTTTAAGAACCATAAGAAGCTATTAAAGAGATGTAAGCAGGACGATGATGATGATGATGATGATGATGATGATGATGATGATTACCAATTCAAGCCCATTTTGGTAGCTAAGTCATTTGCCCCAACAACACAGGGTCTCAGTGTGGGGCTCCTTGCCCTGCACATCTCTCCCTCATTGAAAAGTTCAATAGGCCAGTGAGGAAGAGCACAGGCCAAGTCCCAGACTATCTGATTTGAATCCAGTTTTGTTCCTTACCAGCTAAATTACCCTCTCTATGCCCTAATTTCCAAATCTGCAAAATGGAGATAGTGCTAATAATAACCCCTATTTCAGAGATGAAGCTAATAATAACATGTAACTCACAAGGATGTTGCCCAGATTAAGTGGGTTAATATGTGTACAGCACTGTACCGGTGATGACTAAATAAACCTCTGTCACATGCAGGTAGCTGGTGCAGTATAGAATGGTGAGACAGTCCTCCGGGCTTGGTATCCCTAACGCAGTCTGTTTCCGTCTTAAGACAATGCACGGATTTAAGATTTTTCAGGAGATATGAGAGTGAGAACTGTCCTAGAACACCAGACTTTTGTCTAGGCTCAGAGAGACTTCAAAAGCTGTGAGATCCATTGTATTCCCCATTAAATGCAATTATGTAAATGTCACTTTCACCGTTTCAGTCTCCAAATCTGTGTTCCACAGCATCCTCAAAACCAGCTGGCCTAGTTTTCTAGAATCCCCCACGCCCCCATCCCCTGCAATGTCTGGGGCTGGCCTAGAGTGACAGATTGTTGTAGGCTAGAACCCGGTGTTCAGGGGTCTGCTCGCCTGTAGGGATTGCCCACCACACACTATTTGACCCTGGGAAAGTCATTTTACTTCTCTTTAGAGTTGGAGATTTGGTCCTCAGGAGAGATTGTAAACCATGCTCTGTGAAGGCCCCTGACGGGGTTGGAGTGGAGAGAGAGTGAGCAGGCAGGAATCCAACACCCTATCCACCCATAACACACACGTGCACCCAGAACAGCTTGGTTTTCCGTGTTTTTATCTACTGAACTTTCACATAAGGCTTCATGTGAATGCAAGTTCTGATGCAAAAAGATAGTTCTGAAAACAACTTGTCTCAGTCCCCTTATCTTTGTGACCTTTGAGCTGGGTGTACTCTCTGACTATATTCATGATTTATGGGCTCTGCCAGTTCTCCAGTTCTCAAAGTGGAGTAAAAAGAAAGAACACAGGCTCCTTGAATTTAGAGTCTGATGCTACTATTCCAAGCTCGACCTTCAGAGTCTCAGAGTCTAGTTTGCTAAGACACCCCACCACCTTACCTCAGAGATAAGCAGATTACATCCCTGGCATGAAATCTGGTACAGCAGGGGTCCCCACCCCCTGGGCTGTGGACTGGTACCCGTCTGTGGCCTGTTGGGAACCGGGCCGCACAGGCAAAAGTGAGAAGGAGGGTTGAGCAAGTGAAGCTTCTTCTGTATTTGCAGCCACTCCCCCACACTAGCATCACTGCCTCAGCTCCACCTCAGATCATCAGGCATTGGATTCTCGTAGGAGCATCAGTCTCTGGTGCCAAACATGTTGGAGACCACTGTGGTTCAGAACTCAAGTAAGGACAAGGCAGGGGCTGGCTCCCCACAGCCCTCGGCCTGCAGCTTGCAAGGTTCCCAGGAGACTACCTGGCCATTAAACCTCAGAGGCCCCCAGGAGTCTCAGGAATGATTGGTTTGTTTTTATAGCCCGACTGCGTACCAACCGAGACATTATGCCATCTGATTTTATCATTTAGTCGCTATATTTTCTGAAGCTTTGTTTGCTCTGTGTTCCACTTGCTGGGTATTTCTTGCAGATAAAGTTCCCTGGCGAAGTCAGGGGAGGACTTTTGTCCTATAACAAGAGAGTGTAAGATTACACTCCCCACAAATACAGACACCCACATACACCGTACACATATCAACTCCCTCCCTCCACACATATTCCCCCTCATATACACGCACCTATATTCCCTTCACATATACCTCATAAACACATGCACATTCCCACAAACATACACACACACACCCCACATGCTCAGTGAGGAAGAGCACAGGCCAAGTCCCAAACTATCTGATTTGAATCCAGTTTTGTTCCTTACCAGCTAAATGACCCTCCCATTGCCCACACACACCCCACACACCCAATACATATGCTTTCTGTGCACAGATCCACTACATACTCATATTCTCCTCACCTACACCTACATATATATCAAAACCCCACATACATGCTTCCCTCCCCTTTTTCATACACATACTCATGCACACGCCAATACACCCGCGCACATAAAACCACACATTCACATAGCCTCTTTCCATCCGCCCTCTTCACACACACATATACCTTCACATCTGCTACACACGTGCCAAACACACACTCACATAAACACACCACTCCCCAGTAATCAAAGCTGAAATGCATAGAAGGCTCACATCTCCAAGCTCTGGAAAGTGAGGCTTGTTCCTCAGCATCCACTTTTTCCCACACGCAGGCTCTCTTCTCTGCGCATAAAGGGGACCCAGGGAGCTATAAAGCCTGCTCCAAGGGGAGCCAGGTTAAAAACCAGCATGCTGGGGCTGTGTGGAGAGCCAAACATTTCTCTAATCCATGGAATTTGTAATCCAGAGGGAGAGAGAAAGCAAGTAAGTATGCACCATCTCACAAAAGTGCAAGGAAAATGGAAAACTCATGTCCTGAGATAAGCCTTGCACTGAACTCTGAAGGCCAAGATGAGGAAGAGATCCTCCCACTGGGTGGGGAAGGGACTGGGTCCTGAGGAACAGGTAAGAACAAGATAGGCATGTAAAGCATTTGGGAAGAGCCTGAGGGAAGGGCTCTTCCCTCAGATGAAAAGAATTAAAGAGAGTCAAAAAAAAAAAAAAAAAAAAACAGAGAGAGAGAGAGAGAGAGAGCAGGCACGTGACAGCAGTTACTGGAGGACTTTGAAGGAAGATGAGGATTCTGACATTTGGAAAGCAAGGAGGATCCTTTGATAACTGTAGGGACTGGAGGATTATAGGACTAGGCTTTGCTTGAGGAAGAATAACTTGGTATCAAGTGCAGAACGGATTGGAGAGAAGCGGCACAGAGACAGGGAGACCGTTCAGAAAGTTCAGGTGGCAGGTGATAAGAGACTGAACTAAAAGAGACATGATGACCATGGAAAGGAGAGAAGGACGAGAGAGCATGAGTTGAGAACAGACAAGACCAGTGGAAGCCCCGTCCTGGTCTCCTACAGGGGAATGATGGTGTCAAAGGCTTCAGAAAGCAATGCCATCCCTGGAATGAGGGTGGTCAGGAGAAGGCACAGGTTTGGTTAAAATGATGTGTTTTCCTTTGCACATGCAGAATTTGAGATGCAAATGGTATTGTTACCGGAGAGTGGGGATCCTCTCTCGGTGCATTGTCCAAGTTCTTGATGTCTCGAACAAAAAATTGAACAAGACACCGAAATACAGCAGAAAAGAAAAGCTTTATTAGAAGGGAAAGTACACTTCTAGATGTGGAAGCGAGCCCGAGCAAGAGAAGCGTGGCTCAAAAAGTCTGGTAATAAAGCCTTTAGGGTTTTTTTCTCTATTTGCTGTGAGTGGTTACTTTTCTTAGAGGGGTGGGCTTCTTTGATTGACAATTAAGATTGACAGGACTCAGTGACTCATCATTTGCTTTCTGCGCATGTCCGTTCCCAGAATTCAGTCTGTTATAATGATATTAATGAACTACTGGGCATATGCATCATATTATAATGATGGTATAATGAGACTCAGGTGAGTTGAAGTCCTTTGAGTCTTCATTGCGCAGGTGCGAGTGACTGGCTTAAACTGGTACCTAATTCTCTGCCTACTTATTTCTTTGTATGAGTTACTTTTAGCCTAAAAATACCTTCTGGTTTGCTTAATTGTGGGTGGATTAGAGTGGACTACTTCTAGGATAGGATGACTTCAGTGTTTTTGCATGCAGACCTGAAACCCCCTAACTTTCCTGCCTAACTCTTTTCTAAGAGCCATGAAGCCCCTTTTTATTAGTATGGATGTTAAGAGATGCGAGGTCTCTTCTGTATCTTCTTCCTGCTGAGGGTCATAGGCCCTGCCTATTGGGATTTCATGGAGCTCTTTCTTCCTCTGCCTTAGTCAAGACGGGATCTTGGATTTTCTGCTGAAGTGCCACCTCAGTCCCTAGACAAGGAAAAGATACAAACTCGTTATTTAAATCACATCTATTAATTTCTATTATTGATTTGCCTATTAAGCGAGTAAAGGGAAACAGGCTTGGTTAATATATTTCTTAAAGAGTAAAGAAAAGACCTTTGGCCTAAAGTCCCCTCCCCTCTCAGACTCTAAGGGCTCTGTCTGGCCTAACATTATTTCTGTTAGCAATGGGCTGATGAACCTTATCAATAGCCAGCGGATTTGAGTTACCAGTTTCAGGGCAATATCGGGATTTGAGGGAGAGGGTCTTTTTCTAAAAGAAAGGAGGGAAGAAAACTTAACTAGGTTTACTAAAAAGATTAAGAACTCTGCAAGAGATGTCTGGTTTCATTTCCTGCTAAGAGATGAAGAATTTTACAAGCGATGTCCAGTATCAGTATTTATGAGCAGAACTAACCAATTGGCATTGAATGTGCAGATTTTAAACTCAGAAGGGAGATCAGGCATGGAGATGAAGGTAGGGGCTGTAGATATGAGTGTGGATGAGATTGCACAGGGTGAGAAGGTAGAGAGAAAATGGAAGAAAACACAGTGTGGGAAAATGGGGAATGGAAGAAAGGAAGAAAGGTAGAGAAAGGAACCCTGAAATTCTCTGAAAGAAGCACTGTACATTATCCCACCCACAACGATGTGAAGAAAATATTATTATTATTATTAGTGATTATTATTATTCTCCTTTTACAGATAAGCATAGTCAGGAGCATAGAGGTTAAGTAGCTTGTCCAACATAATGGAACTAGGGAGTGATGAAGCCAGATTGTGAAACTCGATGTATTGGCTCCTATTGTTCATACCCTTTCCACCAGACTTGGGGTTGGCAAGCTATGGCCCATGGGCCAAAGTTGTTTCTGTTTATATAAGTAGTTTTATTGGAACATGGCCAAGATTATTTATTCATGTATGGCTGCTTTATGCTATAATGACAAAGTTGAGTAACTGCAATGGAGATCATTGGGGCTGCTGTGCCTAAAATACTTACTATTTGGCCTTTTACAGAAATAGTTTGCTGACTGCTGGCCTAGCCATGGTTACTTTTCATAGAAGCCGAAATCAGAATCCTAAGCCATATTTGCTTTTGGGAAATGGGAGAAGGAAGGCAGATTGGGGAGCCCAAAGAGACATCCTCAGGAATAACAAGGGAGGTACATCAGGCAGGTGGCAAGGAGGATGAAGGAAGACAGGATATCAAGAGTGGGGGGAACTGACCATCAAATACCTCAGAGCTGTCAAGAAGGTTATGGCCTGAGGAAAGTTTATTGGACTTGGCAATAAGCCTTTATCATAAATGGTGGGGACAAAAATGAGACTAGTACTACTTACAGAGTGGCTGCTAAGATGTATGAGGAATGCAGATTAGTCTTCAACATACTTGATGATGAAATGACCGATGTAAGGCTCTGATGGTTTTTTTAGAGGAAGGAATACAGAAAATTGAACAGGATGGTAAATGGAAGAGAGGAGTCAATAGAAAGGAAAAGAAGATATTGAAGTTAGGAACAAAAACAGATGGATGTCTGGCCAAGTTCAAGGTGGAGGTGGGAGTGGACCCCAAAGTCCAGGGAGAGATTAACTTTGCCTGCAAGGAAGGCTGGAGAGAGGGAAGTAAGATTTGATGAGCCCCTCAGTATTTATTTGGCAAAATATTTATTTTATGATCTTATTTGATGTTCACAACTCATGAGTTAAAGATTTGAATTTCCATTTTACAGGTGGGAAACTGTGTCTCAAAGTGATTTCACAATTAACTCACAGAAATGATGCGGTTGAAGGGCAGCTCCAGAATTTAAACCTAAGTCCATCCAACTCCAAGAACCATGCTTGTTTCACCACACACAGGCTTGAAACGATGAATTCAAGTCTTGGGCTGATTCATTTCATCTTCATTTATTCAACACAGGTCCCTTCTCATGGAGAAGCAGCAAAGCAAAAAGATACCTCTCTTTGCAGCCCATTGTTTAACAATGTCCAGGAGGAACCAGGGGCTGTGAGGTGAAGGCTTTCAAAGCAGCCACAGGGATAACCATGAATGGCCCTGGATGCCAGGCTTCTGCAAGATTTCAGGCTTCGTCAAAGTTCAGCACCCACCCCTGCACCAGGCCTCTGTTGGAACTGCTGGCACCCCTGTTGTTTTAGGAAGGCCTGGGAAGCCCTAAAGTTATGCACTGGAGATTTTATGGCAGCAGCCCTGCTGCGGGCTTAGACAGCCAAAAAGAAGTCCTGTCTCCTGCTGCTCCTCTATCAAAATCCTTTTAAAATCTAACAACTGGAACCAAGCACAAAAGTCCACACGGGATTTTCCTGCAAGCACATATCACACAGTACTGTTCCTATGACCCCTCTTCAGCTTTTGAACAGACTATGAGAGCCCCTGGAGGGCTCCACCTTATCCATCTCTGGTATCATCCAGTTGGCACACAGCAGCAGATTTCAATATGCTGCCTGCAAAAACAGATGCATCGCCAATGCTGTGTGGGAGAGGCCAACCCTCCTCGGTGCTGGACACTGAGTACTATTAACACAGCCCCACCCATTTGCACAGCCAGCCTCCCCGGTGGCTCACGTTAAGCTATTAGTCAACTGAAACCATCTGGACGTTTTTCTGACAAGCGAGGCCTCTTCTATGCTGTCCCTGTGTCATTCAGGTCTCTATTTTTATTTTAATTTAATTGAATCTTGTCAAATATGGCCTAATTACAGCAATTATGAGGGTCAACCTTCAGAGGCTAATCAGATGGGCTCGTGCTTATGTTTATTACCTGTGCTTGACCTGCTCCACTAATTTATATCTCCTCTGGCCTAATTTTGTACTTTTTACTCTAAAAGTGTATGTGTTTCATATAAGCTGTCTCCTATCTTTTATGGTATGAGGTAGTTACCTAAATAAAGAATTCGTTTTGGCATTTTGTTAAAAAATGATATAACACATTTCTGTGTCTACATGGTCTCAGAACAGTTTTCAAACTCCCAGTTTTATTATCCTCTTTCCAATAGTTAAGCCCGCTTCTATGCAAATCTTGGAATTCTACATTTGGTACAGTACTTACTGGAAGGAATGCATAGAAGCCGACATGATGCAGACAGTATATGGTTATCTTGATGCTATGGAATCTTTTGGAAGTTCTGTGCTCAGCCACTAGCCCGGCTTCTCAGAATTCGGCTGGACTCGAAAACCTGAAAATATATCATAAAAATGAAGAAGAAAGATTGCCTCCTACTCAGAACTTTCCTTGACCATCATCATTTATAATCCTATTGATTTTCCCCTTTAAAAATTTCTTTGTGTTCCTGACCTCACTACATACAGTGAGAAAGCATTTCCTTTTACTAGAAGTTCTAATGTTAGCACACAAAGAAAAGTCACATATAATCAAAATCACTCTGAACATTTCCTTAGGAAGACATTGTGTTGAAGGCCACATAACTTCTTTTCATGAGACCAACACAGTTGGTTTTTTTGTTCTAGAAATGGAACAGATTTCTGTTTCTTTGGCTGAGAACCAAGTGCAATAGCTGGCTTTTATTTCAAAGCAGCAGCATTGTTCAAAATATGCAAATCTTGAAAAACTAGGATCGCACTCAGCCTATAGCATATGTTCCCATCTGAGAGAGCTGAGGAACTGAGATTAGCTGAGCAGCAGCCGCAGATTCCAACCTCCCACATCACACTCACTCCAGGAAATTTCTCATTACCTACATCTTCCTCTCTCTCTTTCACCTGAATGTTAGCGTGAAATTTAAATGTATGTACGATAGTTCTCTATATAGTACACTTGTTCAACTCCTGTTTGTCTCCTGAATTACAGAGCATGCTTCTGCAGGATGGGCATCTGCCCTCTGCTTTGAAGAATGAGTATAGAGTAACTCTGTGATAATAGAAGTGAGCAGTGAACTGAACGCAATTCCAGCTGATTACTTATTGGTCCTTGCTTTAGAACCCTGTAAGAAAAGATAGGTCCACATAGGAGGGCTTCCTGGAATTTATCCTCAACCTTCTGGGAACCCCCGTTAAGGGCTAAAACTGAGAAGGCACACCTAGGCAATGCATGTAGAAATTGGAGAAAATCCCTCTGGGGCAAGGCTTAGTCTGCAACTGAGCAGCTGCAGGAACAATGCTCAAGTACCCCTCATGGCACAGAATTAGAGGCCACAAGCAAGGAACTCAATCTCAGAGATCAAGAGAGCAGCACTACTCAAACTGTAAGCAGCTTGCCTGAGGATCTTGTTAAATGATGATTCTGATTCAGTAGGTCTGAGGAAGGGCCTGAGCTCTGCGTTTCTAAGAAGCTCCCAGGCAACATCACTGTTCCTAGTCCCCATGACATTTAGAAGAACAAGGGTCTTGAGCAACCCCATTATTTTAGAGATGGAGAAGCTGAAGCCTGCAGGGTGAAGTGACCTTCCTAAGTTCAAGCAGCTGAAAAGCAGCAGATCCAGAACTGGGGCCCAGGTCTCCAGGCCTCCAGGATGTCAGTCAAGTCCTCGTTCTTCTCCATAAACTGATGACTGGCTTCTCCAGAGCTCTGCTGAGCTTCCGACAGAGCAAGCAAACAAGCAGGGCAGCAGCCAAGGGAGGTGAGGCACGCTCATGCAGCAGGTGAGTCATAAATCATCGTGCCTCAGGCCTCAACTTGGCTGTGCTTCTGACCGGGCCTTTATGCTGCTCTATGTCACTGCAGATGCCAGAGCCATGAGTGCATGAGTGCCCATCACACAAGGCACGGCAGGACGGAAAGGAGGAGGAAACAGGAAGAATGCATTTCTACTGGGCAGGGCCACAGGGTGCCAGGCTAGGGATGATCTGGGCTCATCTTCCCAGAAAGTTGTTCCAAGAGGCTGGGCCCAGGGAGCCTCCTACTGCTCTTCAGGGCCATCTCTGTGGCCCCTCCTCCTATCTGCTCCATTGGAGGGCAGTTGAGCTTTTTCCGTGACCTGAATTCAGTTGACTCTGCAACTTACAGGCTGAATAACCTTCTAGATGATCCTTGCCTATTAAGGGATAGTAATAATGACATCACAGTCACAGGATCAAATGTGATTCAGCATTGGCCTTCGGAGAACCCCACAACCTCCTGAGTGTGCAAATTCCTTAGAAAGTTTGGTTTTTCCTTTGTAGAATTCAAAACATACAGCTGTATAATTTAGATTATCTCTTCACACTCCTAATGATTCTAGGGCTATAGGATCTATATTATTTAAACGCTATTTAAAGTTAAGTCTGCCACTAATAATCAAGTCCACACTTCACATAACTGTGTCCCGACAGTTTGCTACAGAGAGGACCAATAGGAACCCACAAACCCAGAAGAAGATGGACATACTAAGAGAAAGGATGAATCATCTTCCTCCAGCTCGGTAGCCTGTCCAGTCAGTGGCCTTGAAGCCCCTAGGATTCAACTCATTTCTCAGTGAAATTACAGTGTGTTGGAGAAAGGGGAGCTTGTCCTGACTGGATCACAAGCTGAGTCCACCACTGTTGAGGCTGTCTCAAAATTTATTTGCATGAGGCATCAAAGAACCTTCTGGGTAAAAACCAACCCTAAGTATAAAGGGAGTCAGCCAGACAAGCTTGGCCTGTTAACAGCAACTTAATGCAGATATGCTCAGCTTTCTTTATCTTTCAATACTCTCTATTTGTTTTCAGGACAGAAGGACTACGGGAAGAATTGGGCAACTTTTGAGGGAAAAGCCTGCTTGTAATATTGGGGTCCAATTGGAAGCATCGGAGTTAATTCCTGGTAGAAGTCACTCCTTGTCAGAGGTATTTATATGAAAGGCCCAGCAAGTGCATCTAGCAAGCCCTCCAGGGGATTCTGATACACTCACACTCAAGTCTTAGAAACTCTGCAGGAAAGAATCTTTGAAGCTGAACTTCTGTGTGGAGGTTGCCCTCTGGGTGACCCCATCTCCCCCACTATCTCCTAGGACACAGGAAAGCAAAGCTTGTCCATTGTCACGTGGAGTCTTGGCTGGGCTGCACTAGCCCCAGGTGGTTCTGTCAACTGTGAGGAACCTTGAGTCCTGGCCAGCCCATACTGTCCCGAATGGCCTGCAACTAGTGTTCCTTGCTGGCCTGGGAGATGGACTGGTTTTTCATCCTGTCTCACCTGCATTTTGCTTTTCAAGAAAATCAAGTTTCCCATTGTTTAGGAAGAAAGGCAGGACTAGAAGATTGCTGGAGCTGGTGTACAAAAAAGGAAGGAGGAGGCGCAAGGGGTAGAAGGCACTGAGGGAGTGAGATGGGAAGGGGCTGGGGTGGGGGAGATGGTGAGGGTGATAGAAAAGCCACATAAGAGAGAAACTGAGATGGGAGCAAATGGGGGAAAAGTGTCAAAGTGTGGGCCCTGGACCAGCAGCAGCAGCATCACCTGGGACTGTGTTAGACGTGCAAATTCTTGGTCTCACCCCAGATCCTCTGAACCAGAAACTCGGAGTTGGGCCCATTGGTCTGCTTTTTAAAAAGCTCTCTGAGTGATTCTGGTATACACTATAGTTTGATAAATACTGTCCCTTAATTCTGGGTTTTTCCAGTGTTTTTGAATTTCTGCTTTGGGCACAGTGACTTGGAAGAGAGAGATTGGATCTCCCTAATGTGACTCTCACCCAGACCATCTCTTGCTCTTGACCTAATGACTTCCTGAATCTGCAGAGATGGGAAGAAATGGTTATAATATATCTTTCTTCTTCTATCATTCTTGCTGTACCATTGGTACCACCAGCCTCTGGCAGCTCTAGACTGTGTAGCCTTTTGCTGGAAGAGTTTTGGGGCTGGAAAGAAACCTAAGGAGCCTCTGACCTGTGTAACTCCCCAACTAGTTCAACATCAAGATGATCTTTTATTACTGTTCTTCTAAATCTCCCTTGTCTTGAAATATGTTGTCTGCCGAAGAGATATCATTAAAAAATAATTCATTTCCCCAATGATTTATTAATCAAACATATCCATAACTGGGTATGCAAAAATCAGAAAACAGATGTATTATGATTTCCATTAGAGTTTTTGAAACATTTAAAATAATCCATTACAACCACCATAAATCCCTAGGGATCTGGGGAGGAACAAATGGAGCAAGAGATTCCAGACCTCAGCTGCCTGTGTGAACAAAGGTAGTACAAGAAAACAGTAACACAATAAACAAAGTGCTTGCAGGCTCTTTCCACTCTCCCCTCACCTTCAGCTCACTCAGGACTTTGCCCTTTCCATGAACTCCACCCTCTCTGTTCTTGGCAATCCCCAAAGGGCATCTCATAGACTCATAAACTAAACCAGGTGAGGTTTGAGGGCTGGCAGCTGCTGCTTCTGCTCCTTTGAGCTCCTGCTTTCCCAGAGTGAGAGTTTCCACCAGATCCCACCTCCACCTCTTGCAAACAGGAGTCGGTCTTCAGTCTTTACCACTAAAGACTAGAGTCCCCACAAGACACTCTGTGACAGAGTATAGGAGTGAGCCCCTCTTCCTCTGGGTCAGATCAATCTCAAAGCCACAGTTCTCGGGGCCACAGTGCTGTGCAAAGTGCTAGAGAAATAATTTCTCCCATTCCTGCCTATGGACCCCCTGTTCAGACACAAATTCATGGGAGAGTGGAGCTGGAGACAGATCAGTGGTGGATTCCTCTTCCCATATGATGATTAGGGCTTTACTACTGCTTCAGGCCAAGTGAGCCTCTTGATTGCTTAGGATAGTTGTCAACCAAGGCATCTTATGGCAGAGGAGAGAAGGAACAGGGCAGAGCATGGAGCTGGGAGAGACATACTGCAACAAAGAATTTTTGAAGACCCCTTTTATCTTCAAAATTTGCATGAATGTTGGCTCATATTCCATGTTACTTTTGTGCTTGTTTACTACTTGAAAATGTCTCCAAATATTCAAGTAAAATTGGCATCGTTTTCCCTGTGGGTTTACTTTCCCCAACACAATGGCATGGACCCTCAGAGGGCCATGCAGCTCAGCTGAGAAGGAATTCTCAAGGCTGGTAGTGATTCTCTCCCAGGAGGCTCCTCAGCCTTCTACTTGTGGATGTCTGCCCTGGCCAGTGGACAGGCAAGTCCATCCATGTCTAAACATGTCTACTTAAGATCAAGAAGCACCGCTCTTGTCCAAGCTCTGTGTTTCCATGTGAATAAAACTGAGGCCACAGGATGTTAAGCAACTCACCCAAGGCCACAAAATCTGTTACTGGAACCCACATTTTTCTGACTCTCGACCTGATACTCTTTCTTCTAGTTCATTCCTCCTCTCTGGGTAAAGGCAAAAGACTGACAGTAAAACAAGGACCCTCTCAAGGACTGAGCCGAAGCAGCTGGTCAGAAAGCCAGGTGAGTCAGATTGTGTTCGGGTAATAGTTCTGTGCCTCTTCAATAAAATGGGTATATTAATGCCAGCACTATAGACTCCAGAGGATCGTTCAAGATATATGCTGGGTATCACACATAAGGGGCTTTGGAAAGGTATAAACAAAATGGGCAGTGGCTCTTGAGTCCATCCATGCTGAGAAGACAGGTGAAGCTTGGTTCATTCCACTCATTCCTTTCTTTCACTCTGTTTGAAGCATTCTAGCACACACATAGAGAGAAGTGTTGGGGATCCTTAGAAGCTGACTCTGTAACAGTCATGGCAAACCTGGCCAATGAATTACGCCACTACCACCACCCAGCACATGTCTCCAGAGCCAAGGGAAGTCAGCAATCAAGGCTTATGTAAAGGTACAGCTGGGCACACCATGGCCTTCACCAAGGACTGCCAGAGCACCAACAGCCCATTGAAATTTGCTCCTGACATGAAATCAATTTATTGTTCTTATCATTTATGGTTGATATAAGCCAATTGTCAGGGGTCAATTATGCAGGTGGACTTAGACCAACCTCCATAAGAAGTAAACGCCTAAAAATCACGGGCTTATCATGCCCTATGCCACAAGTGATTCAAACTAGAAAGAGCTCTAATTAATTACACACTTACTAATCAATGTAGTTCTGTATTTAATACTTGTATTTCCACTGTAACTTCATTCCAAATTCCTCTTGGCCTACTTGACATAGAGAAAGTCTTCATGCTTTTTGTGTGTAACTTTTAAATGAGTTTGGTAGACTTGGTACTAAACAGAAAAAAATATTTTTACATAAACCAAGGAAGCTTACGAAGAGAACTCAGAGAAGGTCTGGAGATGGAATTAAAGTGTAAAAGCAAGAAAGGCTACTTGAAGACATAGATTACTTGGAATGGGCAGTTAAATGCTTCGAACTTGAACTAAATAAGCCAGTCGAGTGCCCTGAGGTTCTGTCTTATTACTTATCTTATCCATAAATAGATCCTACTCTGTATTATAAATAGCTTTATGCTTGAAGAGTTTCTGAATGTGCTGTACTAGAGCAGATGGGAGAGGGGTAGAACTGAGGGAGGAACCAGCAAAGGAACCAGATTATAAATCCAGAGTCCTTCCCTCCCCCATCCCAACACACATACTTCCAATCTCCTGAATGTTGGAGGTAGCATAAGAGTCACACAAGAGACATCAACAAATGGAAGTCCAGCACAGGGGTTTTAATCTAGAGTGTAGTTTAGGACTTAGCATAATATAAAACACCACAGTTTGTGGTAACCCCCACAAAGTAGAATGTTAATAGCTGATTTGGCCTTCATGCAAAGTATAATGCAAAGTTTCCCCTCATTTTTGCAAACACACATATACACACACACTCACACATATACACATTCGCATATACTCACACACCCTCATGCACACATTCATATTCACCTGTGGTCCCTCTCCCTTGTTGGTGACCCTTCACCTGTATTTCAGACTCAACCAAAGTAGAGAGAACTTTGGACTAGAAGTCAGACCTGAGTTCTAGTTTTAACACTGCAACTTGTTAACCAGATGACTTTGTCACTAAATTTCCCTCAGAGAATACAATTTCATCTGTAAAATGGGTCCTTATAACCATCAAGAGGGAGAATACATACAATAATAAGTAGTGCTGACTGAGTGTTTATCAGGTACCACCAGCACTTTACATGGTTTATCCTCTTTAATATTTATCATAAACCTGCAAGGGTGTTATGATGATATTCCTGAGAGTTTGAGACAGTTGTCCAAGATTACAGTTAGTGACAAGCAGATGTCATACTGGAACAAAGCTACCTGACTCCAGAGCACTTTGAGATCTACAGAGCACACTACAGTTGCAGGCCAAAGGTGGAAGAAAGTTTACAGTTAGTGCTTCTAAGATTGTGGTCAGTATACCATACTAAATGCACTTTATGTGACCCCTCCCCAAACCTCAGTATCTGCATTTTAATATTAACTCCACCAAGTGATTCTTACATACACCAAAGTTTGAGACCCTCTGAATTAAGAGTAAATAATAAAATTCTACTCTGGCTAAGATGAAGTAACAGAGACTGAATTTAGCCTCCTATCTAAAACAACCAGAAACGAACAAAACATATTAGATGATAGTTTATGTGATAGTGAGCCTCAGGCAATGAAAGGCGGTGGTACACAAAAGTTGAGAAAAAATGAGGTTAGCCCAACAATTGCCCCATCTTATTATTGCCTTGAGAGGATTTATAGGCCGTGGTTCAGGGAGGAAGAATTCAAGTGAAGGCTGTCAGACTCCCTGAGTTGAGGAGATGGAGGTGAGATTCCAAGGAGAACAAGATATAGCTAGAATTCAAAGAGCAAAATATCATAGAGGAGAGAGCTATACAAAGAGAGAGATCTGCAGAGGGTCCCAATCGGTTTTTTAGCAGAGTACTGATTGCCTGTGTGTGTGAGAGGAAACTAAACAAGGCTGGGAAAAGAATCATCTGAGAAGATTAGAGGGTACAATGCAAGGTCTTCAATAGGGCTATCTTATAAAGAAATTGGAGCTGAAAGAGGAGCAATAACTCTCACAGGGTTGAAGGCTTCTAAGTGAAGGAGCTGGGAGTCGAGCCCTATCATTCAAAAGTCATTCTGCTCCAGCTTCTCTGAATGTCAAAACAGAAGAATTAAGAAGCCCATGGCTCTTAAACACTCTCCCCTTCCTCAGCCCATCCACAGTTTATTCATCTTCCTAGGTTTCCCTGGATATCTTATTTCTTCCCCATCTAACCTACATTTCAGCTGAAGCAATATCTTTGTCCCCGATTCTCCAATTCTCCC
>NW_011888825.1:2900956-2903120 GCF_000151845.1 Pteropus vampyrus | reverse complement strand
TAACTCCACCAAGTGATTCTTACATACACCAAAGTTTGAGACCCTCTGAATTAAGAGTAAATAATAAAATTCTACTCTGGCTAAGATGAAGTAACAGAGACTGAATTTAGCCTCCTATCTAAAACAACCAGAAACGAACAAAACATATTAGATGATAGTTTATGTGATAGTGAGCCTCAGGCAATGAAAGGCGGTGGTACACAAAAGTTGAGAAAAAATGAGGTTAGCCCAACAATTGCCCCATCTTATTATTGCCTTGAGAGGATTTATAGGCCGTGGTTCAGGGAGGAAGAATTCAAGTGAAGGCTGTCAGACTCCCTGAGTTGAGGAGATGGAGGTGAGATTCCAAGGAGAACAAGATATAGCTAGAATTCAAAGAGCAAAATATCATAGAGGAGAGAGCTATACAAAGAGAGAGATCTGCAGAGGGTCCCAATCGGTTTTTTAGCAGAGTACTGATTGCCTGTGTGTGTGAGAGGAAACTAAACAAGGCTGGGAAAAGAATCATCTGAGAAGATTAGAGGGTACAATGCAAGGTCTTCAATAGGGCTATCTTATAAAGAAATTGGAGCTGAAAGAGGAGCAATAACTCTCACAGGGTTGAAGGCTTCTAAGTGAAGGAGCTGGGAGTCGAGCCCTATCATTCAAAAGTCATTCTGCTCCAGCTTCTCTGAATGTCAAAACAGAAGAATTAAGAAGCCCATGGCTCTTAAACACTCTCCCCTTCCTCAGCCCATCCACAGTTTATTCATCTTCCTAGGTTTCCCTGGATATCTTATTTCTTCCCCATCTAACCTACATTTCAGCTGAAGCAATATCTTTGTCCCCGATTCTCCAATTCTCCCTCACACCCATTTCTCCATACAAATGGTGAAAACCAGCTACAAAATGGTAGCATTCCATTGCTACCCTATTTGGGGTATATCCATAAAAATTTGTCCTATAAACATTTTTCCTTTATTTTAAATTAAAAAAAAAACATGTTTACCATATTCCATATGTCATCTTTACAGTCATGTATTTGGTCAGGTCTCAGAGCAGTGTGAAAACAAACAGAGCTGAGTAACCAAAATTAATTTCAAATAACTCAAGTTCTTGATGACATATTTAGTGTCCATAGGTGTAAGATGTGAGACAACTACAATATAAGGAGGCAGGACAAAGGCATATACATTGTGATAAGGTGTCTACATTCTACTAGAAGTGGTGCAATATTAATTCTAGTATTTATATTTTAATCCCTAGAGCAACCACTAAAAACTTATTGGGGAAAAAAGATAGTCAAATTCACATACAAAAAAATTTAAAATGGAATACTAAAAAATACAAAAAGAAGGCAGGAAAGAGGAAGCCAGGGAATGTGAGAGGGAGGAAAGGAAGAAGGGAGGGAGGGAGGGAGAGAGAGAAAGAATAAAGAAAAAACAAACAATAAAATGATAAACCTAAATCTAATACATAAACTAAAAGGGATTGTGCCAATGATGTTTAAAAATTATCCAATTATATGTTGTCTTCAAGAAATTTACTGAAAATATGATATTGGTATGATAAAAGTAAATAAATGGAAAAAGATATAACATGCAAATGTAACCAAAAGAAAGTTGGAGCAGCTATGTAAGTAACAAACAGAGCAGACTTTGAAGCAAAGAAAATTACCAGGGATTAAGAGGAATGTTACATAATTCCAAAAGGGTCAGCTCAGAAGAAGGCAGAGCAATCATAAACATGTATGCACCTAATAACAGAGCTTCAAAAATACAAAGCAAAAACTGACAGAATTGAAAGAAGAAATAGAAAAGGACAAACTCACAATTTGTTAGGAGACTCAGCTTCTCTCTCAGTAATTGATAGAACTAGTAAAGAGAAAATCAGCAAGGTTTCAACTATAAAGTTGATTTATGGTTCTTCAGTTCTATCTATTAATGTAGAACTGAAGAATCATAAACTAACTGAATTTAATTGACATTTATAGAATACTCCACCCAACAACAGCATAATATATATTCTTTTCAAGTGCATGTGGAACATTCACAAAGATAGACCATATGCTGGGTCCTAAAACAAATCTTAACAAATTTAAAACAATTGAAACCATACAATATATGTTCTCTGATCATAGTGGAATTAATTGAATTCAATAATTGAAAGATAACGGAAAAATGTA
>NW_011888825.1:2893753-2896756 GCF_000151845.1 Pteropus vampyrus | reverse complement strand
ACACACACACACACACACACACACACACACACACACACACAATATACCATGACCAAGTAAAGTTTATCCCAGGAATGCAAGTCTGAGTTAGACAAAATGTTCTATTTCATGTTCTTAGACATGGCACCAAAAAAATGATCCATTCTTAAAAACTGATAAATTGGCTGTCATCAAAATTAAAAGCTTTTCTTCTGCAAAAGACACTGTTAAGAGAATTGGGGGGGGGGGCGGAATGTATGTTCGTTCAAATCACATATGCAACATAATACTTGCATCCAGAATATATAAAGAATTCTCAAAATTCAGCAATAAGATAACAACCCAATTTAAAAATGGGCAAAGAGTTGAATAGACACTTGACTAAAGTTCACCACAGGAAAGTGAATATGTTCAACATCATCATCCATAGGGAAGTGCAAATCAAAATCACTCTGAGATACCACTACACACTGATTAGAATGGCTAAAATAAAATTAAAAAAAAAAAAACCACTAAGTGCTAGCGAGGATGTTGAGTAACTGAAAAGCTTGTTCATTGCTGGTGGAAACAGAAAATAGCACAGCCGCTCTGAGAAATAGTTTGACAACTTTTTATAAGGTTAAACATACACTTACCAGATGACTCAGGAATCCTACACCTGCATATTTACTCCATAAAAATGAAAAGTTATGCTCACACAAAAACACAAATGTTTATAGCAGCTATATTCACAATTTCCAAAAATGGAAACAACCCAAATGTCCTTCAGCGATGAATCAATAAACAAACTATGGTATATCCATACAATGAAATACTACTCAGCAATAAAAAAGAATATATTATAGACACAACTTGGATGACTCTCAAAGGCATTATGATGAGTGAAAGAAGCAGTCTCAAAGGTTACATACACACTATAGGAATATAGAACAGGTTTGAAAAGACAAAGGTGAGGGAGAGAGATCAATGCTTACGAGAGGTTAGGTTTGTGATGAGGGTATTATTACGAAGGGATAGCACAAGGCAGGTGTTTGAGGCGATGGAATTGCTCTGTATCTTGACTGTGGCGGTGGTTAAAAGTCATAGAATTTTACATGCCCCCAAAATGTCAATTTTTATATGTGTTAATTTAAAAAACAAAATAAATTGAAAATTCAAGTTCTTTACATTTGGTATTTCCTAACTGTGCAAAAGGGTCTATATAGGTGGGCCACAGTAAAACTTTGAAATCTCCTTTCTCCCCATCTATTTATGCATCTTAGCTGTTTCTACACCATTCTCACCCAGCACTCCCAAATCTCCCTAACTGGTGCTAAGAGAAGTGAGGAGAATATGAGCTTCCCACGGTCTTCATCCTTTTCTTCATTTTTTAATTTTGGCGATAGACATGACCAGTTCAAACATATTTTCAAGTTCCCCACTTTCAACTATTTCAACCTCCCTAAGCTCTTCCCATGTGAAAATTCTGGAACAGATTACTGCCCCCCAGAACTCCTTTCTCTGAGCCCTTTGCTTCCTGATCTCATTACAAAACTCAAGAGAATCCTTCTAGAAAGGGAGGACCTGCAACAACAGTGGAGAGGCAAAATGGGCTAAGCCAACATCTTCTTCAAGTGACAAGAAGAAGGCAGAGTTTGAAAATGCACCTTAATGTAACTACACATGCATCCAAAAGAGTCCTTTGAAATAGCCAAGGTAGGAAGCTGTAAGCTTGATAAAATCATGCTGCTGCATGGCCAAGACATTATGTGCCAATAATGTCTTGAATCTTCACAACTCTGTGAGGTAACTGTATGATTTCATTTTACGGATATGAAAAATAAGGCACAAAGTTTAAGTAACTTGACAGAGTTTGCTGGGCTAGTAAGTGGCACAGGCTAGCTTTGAACTCAGCTGATCTGGTTCCGGAATCCATGCTCTTAACCACAAAGCTATGCCACCTAACTTTACACTTAATTTCTTCACATTGCACAAATTATTGAATTTTTTTTTACTCCAGGTTGTATCAATCTATTTAATTGAATTTTAGTTATTTCTAAAAAATAACTTAAGAAAATTATCAACACCAGATAAATTCAAAAGAGTTTGCTGCAGGCTCTGGAAGTGGCTCCCGAGGAAGTTTCACAATGGCTTAAGTAATGGCAGCCTCCCAAGATTAGGTAGTCTGCCCAAGTCCCAGGAGTTGTGTTGTTGGATCTGGTATGTTGGTTAAAAACCACCTGCCACATTCATTATAGTTATATCTCAAAGCAAGCAGGCACATATATGGCAGGTGAGGGGTGCATCTTCTAAGACCCTGTTCCCTCTTCTTTCTCAAGGGTATTCAGTGAGATGAAAAAAAAAAAAATTAAATACTCTTCCTGCCTAAGACATAGGTGATAAACAGTTTCTCCTCCACCCAGTTTACCCACAACTAGGAATAATATTTCTGCCCAATGTCTTTGGTGAGCTCCAAGCTTTGGGGTGGGAGTGAGGGAGTGAGCAAAACATAGCTCGGCTATCAGCACACCTCTCAAACCACCCTTCTCCGACCCCCCATCTGTGGTTGTGCTCACCTTGAGGCCCTGTACACTCCCCTCATTTGTTTCCAGGTGAAACAATGCCTTTCAGACCCAAGGCAACCCTAAAGAGATCCTTACACTGGGACAGGGTATACTCAGGGTGGCTGGGACCAGGTTGGAATGGAAATAGAGGCAAGCTGGGGAAGCTGAGAGGGAGGGTAGGAGCCAGGAGACCTGGGACCCTAGAAAAAAAAAGGGTGAGTCCCCTGGTGAGCTTTTAAATATACAGACCCCACCTTAAGCATCATGGGGTACAAGCATTAGAATGTATTAAAAATTCTCCAAGGTAATTTTAATGTGCAATCATGGTTAGGAAGTTCCCCTAGGTCAGAGATGAGTAAACATTTTCCCATAAAAGGCCAGATATTATCATGGACATGGACAATAGACTAGTGGTTACCAGAGTGTTGTGGTGGGGAGAGGTAGATGGGGTTTAAAAGGGGTTAAATATATGGCGATACAC
>NW_011888825.1:2877942-2892947 GCF_000151845.1 Pteropus vampyrus | reverse complement strand
TAAACCTGAACTCCTTAAGAAAATCCATTTATCCTTGATTTTTGCTATGCTAAAAACTGAAGCTATGGCATGACCTTTGGGGATATGACTATAGTCTGAGAAAGCTGATGTTTTTTGCCAACTTTGGTGATTTAGCAGTTTTTTTCTTTAAATGTTCATCATGTTTTATATTTGACAAGCCAGCTCTTCCGAAACCTTACTCCCTGACATTCTTTGAAGATAAACTTTTATTTCCTAAACACTACCATCTCTGAGTCTTTGATAGAAGATTACTCCAAAGGTTACTTTTTACTGTCCTGTTGGATATTAACCAGTTTTACATTGAATTTACAGTTTTATTTCAGTATATTTTCCCATTTACTGTATAAATCTCAGTTTCTCACATCTTTAGCGAACCAGCTACTTTTATTTCTGCTGATTCCTTCATGTATCAATTAGCTTCAGCTGTGTAACGAAACTCCAAATGAGTGGCTTAAAACAAGAATCATTTATTTAACTCACAATTCTGAGTTTTAGCTGGGAAGTGCTTCTGGTCTGGGATGGCATAAGTTATCTCTACTGGGCTTGCTTATGCATCTGTAGTTAGTTGGCAGAAAACTTGGTACCTAAATGATCTAAAGTGGCCCCATTTACATGTTTATTGATTGGCAACCAAAGCAAGAAGGATAACTGGACCATTTGCGTCTCATCATCCAGCAGGCTAGCCCGAGCTTTTTACACCATAGATACTGGATTCCAAGAGTAGCAAGTGACAACAAGCACCAATACTCAAGTGCTTTTGGATTCTCTGCTTTTATTCATTTGTTATCATCTCATTGGCCAAAGCATGTCATGGCCAAGCAGCGTGAAAAGGTGTAGATACATCAAGGTGTGGATAAATTGGGGACCTTTACTTACCACACCTCATTCATGAGCTGAATAAGTTTGGCACATGCTAACAAATAACTTTGTCTGAGAAATATACTTTTACAGGATGAAGAGATGTCCAAAGGAAACTCTGTAAAAAGATAAGGGTCACAGAAGGGAAGGCAAGTGTGCTCCAAGCAGAGGGAAGAGGATGTGCAAAGTCCTAAAAATGGGACAGAAAAGCCTGCTCCAAAAAGCTGCTCACTGTGGTTGAAATGAAAGTCAAAGCTAGTATATGTTGACTCGAAACTTCTGTTTTATTCAGATATGTTTTTATTTAAATATGAAGAGGTAGGCTATCAATGGTCAGACCATTGTAAGATGAAACCTCAACTGTTTTTGTTTTTGCTATGTATCTCTGCCTACTGAAAAGGTTGAGAGGTTAGGGCTTGCCTGTCATGGAAGAAGAGAGACCTGGTGTTTGATTGATTGAGGATCAGATCTGATGGGCCACCATGGTCTACAATGAAAGAACAAGAAGGAGAGAGAGGAAAGGACTTGCCTCTGGGGAAAGGAAGGATTTCTCAGAGATTTAAAAGGTAGTTTTAGGAAGAAGAGAAGAGAGGAAGGTGTTATAAGAGGGGATTGGCAGGAAGTTGGGTGGTGATCTGGGGAACCGAGGGTAGGAAGAACAGGACAAAAGACCCCAGTAAAGGACTTTGTTCTAGAGTCCAGAAACTGAATAGAGTCCCACCATAGAGAGATACAAATAGAGTCCCAGCCTCCACTCAAACCAAGCCCCTCTCTTGCCTACACCCAATCACCACTCAAGCTATTCATCTTATTGGGGCCAGTGAAGACTTCATGCAGACAGCACTCAGCAATTTTCCCTAGTGACCTCTTTACTTGGACCCTATCTGTGTACCTCTCTGGAAAAACCCACTTTCTATGACCTTGACCTCCCATAAGTCTAAGAAAGGGATCACTGGGGACCTGGACTGCTGGTGAGACAGCAAGGTGAAGGCTGTCCCTTTTCCTCTATATCTATTCTCTAGGGTCTGGTGGAGTGAAATAAGACTGCACTAAATCAGCTAGAAAATCCCCAAGCTTTCCCTGACATAGAAGATTTTTCATGAGAACATGTACCAGCTCAAACACCTAGTCCCCTTCCCAGAGGCAATCACTTTTGGTTCTTGTGTGTTGTTCCGAAAATTTTGTGTGTATTTACATAAACTGAGCCATAACATCCACAACCGTGTAGTTCAGATGAGTTCCCCAAAAGAGGAAGAGGTAAACAACAACAACAACAACAACAACAACAACAACAAAACTAAACAACCTAGGTTCTTACAGGAAAACCTAATAGAAATTGCTAGGTTGGTTCTGTGAAAGTACTGAGTTATTTTATGCAAAGTAACTTGTTCACAGGAGTAAGTTTCACAGATAGCAGGAATGAATGATTTAGCTTAGTTACCAAAGACACTCTTCCTTAATTGCAGAAAGAAAAAGTATCAGTTACCTTTTACAATAACCCACCATGACATCTCCATCTCACTCTCCAGATCACAGAGAGGAAAGAAAGCTGAAGTGACTTGCAAAGAATGGGCCCCTGGGAGCAGAAAATGAGATTCTCCCCCCTTAAATACGAAGCGGGGAGGAGGAGCAGAAAAGGCCAGATTGACGGAGGAGCAGCTCAAGAGCTAATTAAGTCTGCAGAGGAGCCAAGTTGGCCTCTCCCTGGTTCCCTGCCAGCAAGCAAAGCTTTTTGATGTTGCTCCGAAATCTGAGCCGGCAGAACCAACTTCAGGCTCCAGATTGAGGGGTTGTATTACAATAGCCAGAAGCCTCAGGAGAGGAAGAACCTAAGAAGGCGCCTCTGGGCAGAATGAAACCCACCACCTGATTGTGCAAAGACAATGTGAGAAGGACATTTAAACTCTTGTCTTGATATATAAATGATTAGGTCAGTAAATAATTTTATTTTAATCAGAAAGGGCAAAACATCTTCAAATCATACCTTAGCCGTCTGTGCCGTGGATCAGGCACCACCTAGTGTCAGCTCCTGGAATTACAAGTACAGGCATTACTGGATTTGGCAACTTTTGCAAAGCTAAACCATAGAGTAAGTAACATTGTGGACATCATAGGGTCGCCAGGAGTCAGACTCAATATACAACAGTACATGCTTTTCTTTCACTATGACCTTGCTGTAATTATACACCTGCCTCTGGCTTCATTTGTTTGATCTTTACAAAGGGCTAACATATAATGCTAATAATATTTCCTTGCATTTATGTAGCCTTTCAATTTCACATAAATGACAAAAAACCAGAGACAGGAAGTGGGCAGGAAGGAGTGATGATCCTCATCCTACCAAGAAAGAAAGTTGAGGACGAGAACCAGAAAGACAAAATAACCTGTTCAAGGTCAAAGGTGATGTAATGACAGAACAGTACCGAAACCTCTTGGGTCCAACCAAGTTCAGTGAGATTTCTTCTGGACCCAACTAAAGCCTCTCAATGCACACTTCACAGGATATTAAAGCAGTGAAGCAGAGGCCAGGCTGCATCTAGGGTCACTTGTGGAGCTTCAAAAACGTGCCAGTGCCTAAGTCCCATATCCAGAAACTGATTTAATCAGTGGCAGTAATCCCTGGGCATTGGCATTTGATAAAGCTCTCCAGATGAGGCTAATGTGAAGACAGGCTTGAAAACCACTGTGTTGGAGAAATAAAACAGAAGGAGATAAAGTTATTATGCTTAAGTCTCAGAAAGCTATATTGCCACTGAAACACTATACACACCAGAGACTGTCTTGACTGTCACAGAGGCAGAATCCAGAGCTGCCCTTCTGATGTGTATCTCGTCAATACACACAGGCACATCCAGACACACTCACAAAGACACACAGACACATCCAGACATACATACAAATATACACAGAGACACACATGGACACATGCACACAGAGAGACACACAGACACACACATACAATATATAAGGGACATATGCTTTTCTGGATTAAAACTCAACCTCTTTTCTAAGTAATTAAGGGATTATTAATATTAAAGGGGATTCCAAGGGTCCTAAATTTCCCTCCAAGGTTACAAGGCCCCCTTTACATTCATCCAATGCTATTCATCACTTGTGTCAGATATATAAAGTCAGGAAAATCTCCCAACCCCCAGCCATTCCCTGCTATTTCTGCTCAGAGCATCCAGAAAGAGCTCAAGTCAACCAGTTCACACTGCCCAGAGCTATGCACACAGAAAACTGGAGCAACTGGATTTCCTGAACTTTAAGTTCTATTTGGGCAAGTCACAGTATGTTTTCTGTACTTGGTAAAGACTAGGTTAAAGTCAAGTCTACAGTCATACACCTGCCACCCCTCAGACCTGTCTGGCCAAACTGGAGCAGGCTATTGCCAACCCTTCGTAGAAGCCAGTGATGCTGGAGTTAACAGGGGTAGCTGTGTATTCAAGTCCATTCTCAATTTCATGCCCAGGGCTAGGAAACAGCACTCTCATCAAGACTTCAGGTTCCCTGGGCATGAGTGCATAGCATTCATTCATTCATTCATTCAACAAATATTTATCCAGGACTTGCTATAGAGTGGTGAACCAAGCAGAGAAAAACCCTGCCCTAATACAAGTTTCAGACTAGTCAGATGGACATACAAAAATATATATATATGAAAAACTGATACATATACACATTAGCTAGCAATTAATATTAAGAGAAAATATGGTAAGAAATGGATAGGATGCTGTATTGGAATTTAAGACAGGATGGGAGAGGAGGCGACATCTGAGTAAAGGCGTGAAGGCCGTGAGTGGCAGCATGCAGATATCTGGGAGAAGATGAGAACAATAGATGCAAAGGCCCTGAAGTGGCAGTGAACCCAGGGAATTCAAGGAACAGTAAAGAGATGAGTTCAGAAGGAAGGGAAAGCAGATCATTAGGGACTTGTCTGCCTTTGGCTTTTACTCTGAGATAGGAGAGCTGCAGAAGAAAAGGGGGAAATGAAAAGGAGAGAAAAATAAAGAGAAGAAGAAAAATATAAAGAAGCCTATCTCTGAGAAGACAGCAAAGGAGAGAGAGCATTAAACCCCCTAGTGGGTGTTTGGTCTTCTCTCCAAGGCCTCCCCATCTCCTTCTCTCTGCCTCTTTTTTTGGTCCACCAGATACGTCAGGACGTCTGTGCAAGCTTTGCCCATCTTATTGTCACAAAATGCTCATCGCTGCCCAGGAGACACCTGGGTTCATCCCGAACTGGACTGGACGTGTCCCACAGGCTCTGACCTTTCTTCTGATGGGCCATTTCCTGTTGGATGTTGGAAGGCAAAGATTCCAGGAAGTAAAGGGGCTACAGGGTCTTTTCTGATCTAGCTGGGACTCTAAAGTTTGGTTTCACCTTACCTGGAAGGCTGGATGGGAAAGCCAGGGAGGGTTTCACCTACACTAGCCTCTTATCGAGGCCTCACTCAAGCCCTAACTCTCAGTGACTAAGTCACCCATCAGACCTTCTAATGACCAAGAGAGACTCTGACATCAGAAACGTCGCTCCTCGTTTATCTTCCTCACCCAGAACAGAAGAATAAATCTGGCCTTCTTGACAGTATCCCAGATTTGCTGACCCAAACATCGAGACCTAAACAGTTCTAAGGTTACCCAGAGCAGAAGGTAGACAAGCAGGAACAGTGGACCAGGGCCAGCATTTCTGACTGGACCAGGGAAAGAAATAGATGCTACAAAATGGATGAACCTCGAAACATTTATGTTAAGTGAAAGAAGCCAGACACACACAAAAAAAATCACAATTTTATCATTGTATATGTATGAAATATTCAGAATAGGCAAATCCATAGAGACAGAAAGCAGATCAGTGTGTTAGAGGCTGAAGGAATGGAGAAAAACTGCTAATGGGTACAGGGTTTCCTTTTGGGGTAATGAAAATATTTTGAAACTAGATAGAGCTAGTGGCTGCAGAGCTGTGGCAAAGCTGATTGCAGAGTTTGACGTCATAGGCAAATTCGGGCCTGGCCTCCTGGTCACAGAGAGTGAGTCTGTGTCCTTGGGGCAGCAAAGAGTCCCCGCCCACAGGCCTAGAGCAAGTGGTCAACACCTGATTAAACTGACCTTTCAAGCAAACTGGGAAAACAACATAACAGAGTCTTTTGAATGCTCATTTCAGATGCTGGCCAGATCCAATCTAAGGAGATATACCCGATTTAGATGTAAGCAGACTTTGCCAGAGATACTGAAGAAGGAAGGTAACCAGAATGGCGAAGAATCTAAGATTCCTTCCTTCCAAGAGGAAAGGCCAAAAGAACTGAGAGCTTTAGCCAGATAGGCAGAAGGGAGGCCATTGGGAGATGACTTTGACAATCCAAACACCAGAAGGAAACTAGGTTAATTCCACATGGACCCAAGCAATAGAATTAGGACAAATGAATGGAAATTTAGAAGTGGAGGTTTCATTCAAAATGAAGAAAAAATGTTCTAGGAATTTAAGATCTGGAAGCAGGGAGGCAGCTTGCCTATAGAGTGCTTTTGTAGGGAAAAGGAAAAGTTGACCACTCACAAAAAGACACTCTGCACCAGAGCTAAGGGCCGGTTTGGTGAGCTGAGTCCAGGCCTGCCCAGGCCACAACATGCATGACCTCAGTGGGCAGCCCTGTGTATGATTATGATGGGCTGTCCTGGGATGCAGTGAGTTCAGGAAGTTCCAGTTTGCTGCATAACAAACCATTCCAAAACTTAGTGTTAAAACCATAATATCATTTATTTTGTTCACAGATCCGAAAATTTGGCAGGGCTCAGCTGAGATAGCTTGTCCCTGTTCTACTCTGCATCAGTTGGGACATCTTAGGCAGAGGGATGGCATCACCTGACAGTTATGTTGACTGAAGCCAAAGCAGGAGCCATCTATCAGAACACATCCAGGTAGCTTTTTGTGGCCTGGGCTTCCTCACTGCATGGCAGCCGTGCTGAGAGGTGTCTTCTATCCTATGCAGAGAAGGGTTTCAAATCTCTAACAATCCCCTGACACACAATACAGATTCTAATCCAGAAGAATGGACACTTTGCAGGAACATATTATAGATATACCCAGATACCTCTGAAAGTATAGGTTTTGGAGTTAGGCCATTTAAGATTAGATCCAGTTCTGCTGCAATGTGTCTTTGAGAAAGCTACCTGACTACTCTGAGCCTCAGTTTCCCTGGGTCGTAAAACGTGGAAGGTACAGAACTGTAGTGAAGATTAAATAATATGTTCTGGTGACACAATGCCTAGCTTCAGAGCCCTGATGTGGCCAAGCCCAGTATGATGCTGAGAATAGTGCTGGCTGCGGGACCCCCATATAGAGGGAGGCTGGGGCTACCTGGGCACACAGATGTCTCACAACCCACTTTAGATCCAGCCATGAGAACTTCTGCCCCACCCCTGCCATGGGTGGGCCACCCCTGCGTCATGTCCACGGCACAGTTCACCCAGATGCAGCATCCCTGGACGAAGAGCCCTCTGTTCCCGAAAGTCACCCTTGCCAGCAGTCCTGTAGCTGAACTAAGGAGAGCAAAGGATTCTAACAGGATTAGGTTAATGAGGTCGTGGCTGGGTGGCCTGCCTGTTTCTTAGATGGTTGCATTTTCCAGCTGGTGATTAAGAGGAAGGCCCTGCAGGATCCAGGCTCATTACCATGTAATTGAATCTCCTCCCAGATGCCAGCTGAGGCATGGAGAGGTTAAGTGCATTTCCCAAGATCATGAAGCCAGTCAGGCCGCCATCAGGGCTCCTCGGGGACAGTTCCGGGATGCTGGGAAGTGTTAGGCCTTCTGGGGATGGCACTAGAGCAGAGAGCTCTTTCTGTCAACTGGTGGGCCCCAGCAGCTGCTTTAAGCAATAACTACAGTTGAAACGCCATACCCCTCTCCTCAGCAAGCATCCAGTGCTGCCTTGGGGCTCAAGCTGAAAGCACCTGGGCTTGGTGCCCTTGCTGTGAGGAGTTACAGGAAGAACCTTGGAGGTGGAGGTGGCCAGACCAGGGTCTTTCAGCTGAGCTGCTTGGGGTACTGGGGCTGAGGGATCTTGGGGAGGCAGCATGAGTAAGTGGTTAAACGTAGGACTCTAAAACCCAATCTACCATTTACTAGTTGAGTGACTTTGGGCAAGGTATTAACCTCTCTGTGCCTCAATCTCCTTATTTATAAAATGGCAATAATAAAATTACATATCTCATACGTTTGTAGTAAACATTTGAAAGGTAACTGACAAAACCCTGGCCAGATGCTCATGGCTGGTCTCCTCTCTTGGCTCCTGGGCTCCCAGGGGCTGTTCAGGAGCAGCAGTCACTCGTCATAACTTTCTCAGAACTGAGCGGCAAGATATCTTCAGCATCCGTTGCACGTGCCTGGGACTCCATAAGGATGAATAATAAACACTTACTATGCTCTAGATAGTGAGCAGGATATTTACGTATAAAGTCTAATGCACACTTTTGAAGGTAAGTTTATGTTATATGGCAACAGGCTCAGAGACTAGGTGAGGAAAGGACCTTACCTAGGGTCTCACACCCACAGACAGTGATGGGGCTGGAATTTGAACCTAGGTCTTTATGACTCTACTGTTCATGTTCCTGCAGAGTACATCTTATGATGCTCTAACTGATGATGGTCTTAAGTTCCAGGAGAGAATCAATAGGAGGGTAGCTGAAGAGGCTCTTACACCTCCTTGTCAAGGGAGCATAGATGCCTCAAGACAGGGAAAACATTGTACACTGTTAATGTGCTATTTGTTGTCCACATTGCTTTTCCTTCTTTATTCTTTATTTAGTGATGACTCAAGCAACTACATTCTTTATACCACTGTCTGCATCACTCTGTCTGTGCTAGACAATAAATTTTCAGATGCATGCCAAAGGAATCATCACAGAGACATTAAGGCAAGCTCTTGTTAATATATGAAGCTCTTGTTTGCAATGAGGAAAGTACAAGAAATAAAGCGGACTTGCTAATTCCACTATTATTTAACACAAGGTTTCTCCGTCTCAGCACTATTGACATTTTGGGGCCAGAAAATTCTTTGTTATGGGTGGATGTCCTGTGCATTACAGAATGTATAACAGCACCTCTGGTTTCTAGCTACAAGATGCCAATAGCACACACACCTCCCTCCCTACTTTAAGCTATGACAACTAAAAATATCTCCACACATTGCCAAATGTTCCCTACAGGAAAATCGCATGGCATTTAGAACAATTGAGCTAAATTTTAAACACTTTCTATAAGTTCTAACCATTACAATCAGAAAAGAAAATGAAATAAAGGTAGTTATATAAGGAAGTTAGTCTACTTCCTTACATACCAAATTAAATTTCAGATGGGTTCAAGAATGAAGGGTTAAAAAAATAAAAGAATTAAAAGATATAGGAGAATATTTATCTGACCCCATGGTCTAAAAATCAAGATTCTATAAACCAAAAACACCATAAATAAAAAGTAAAATTTAATGTGACATATTCTTTATCACATGTAACATATATGAATATATGACAGTCTACATTCTATATCACATAAAAAGGATTAATAAACTTACATTATAAATTAATTTTATAAATGCATAATAAAAGAGCACTTCCCTGGTAGGGGAAAAATTTAAAAGGATATGAACTGCAAAATTCAACAAAGGGTATGACATGCACAAAAGAAGACAGGCGAGCAGTCAAAAACTTTAAAATATCTATTTTCTAGTAAATTTTAAAAAGTAAATTAAAACAATTGCAATGTATCTTTGCATTAGCAAAAATTAATTTTAAATAGTAGTATCCAGTTGTGGGAAGAATGTCAGAACCTGGCTCTGCAGATGGAAATTTATGTGGTACTATCTTTCCAATGGGGAATGTGGTGTTAAGACGGGCACACGTTTGACCCAAACATTTTATTTCCAGAAATTTAACCAGGAAAAAAAACGATGTATGTATACAAAATGTATCTTCAAGATTGCTTATCACAGCAGGAGGCAGTTGGTTGCATTAATGATGCTATATCCGTAAAGGCGAATACTATGCAATTTGATAAAAGGATGTGTAGGTGGTGTTTTCCAAACTGGCCTTTTCCAAGTCCCAGGGGTTCCTTGAGCTGCTTCAGTGGTTGCCTGTGATGGGGGAGGGAGGATTGTAGGAAGGCTAGGGGATGAGAGCAGGTGAGACTGGGGGCTTCCACCCTCGTTTCAACCAGTTCAGCTTCACTTCTATCTGTTTCACATATTAGGCTTATGGATAAACTCCCTTGAAGAATGCATTCCAGAGCTAAATCGGTTTGCAAAACATTATTATATAATGGTGTCATGGCAGAAAGGACATGGGTTTGGGGGTGAGACAGAATTGTTAAAGTCCTAGTTCTACCAATAAACTAGCTGTGTGACCTTAGGCAAGATACTTGATTTCTCTGTGCCTTGGTTTCCTCGTCCGTAAAATAAGAATAATAATGGTTCCTATTCTACTGTTGTTTAGTGAGATGCAAATATGTTCACAGATACACTGAACAAAGATCACACACAGTATAACCACAGTGTATAATGTCAGTGTATAATGTCAGTGTATAATGACACATGTGAGAGAATGTATACATGAATGCAAGCACTAGTGTTTGCTGAGAAGTAGAATTACAGGTGGTTTAGAGTTATAACTTTTTGCGTCCTCTCCCAAAAAGTGCTTTTATAGATTTCTAAGATCCTGCATCTCTTTATGTGTAGGGAAGCTCATCTGATATTGACTCACATTCCTTTTTACAATGTTCCAACAGTCTAGAAAGAGCTAGACATCACCTTTGGCCTATTTGACAAGTAGGAGTTGTACATCATCTTCAGCATTCATCTCATCTGCTAATGCTGGACATTTAGGAGATGATATATGGGTATCAAGATTTGAGGATCATTAAATCCAACTGAGGATTGTCTCATGGGGGCTAATAGAAGAATGATGTATATCACAGGATGCCAACATCTCATAACCCCCCCCCCCAAATATCTCCAAAATGGGGTAGCGATGAGAGTGCTGATGTACCAGGCATTCCTCCTGTCTCATTTGATATATATGCTGCTGCTTATTATGGGATGTCCTTGATATTGCAATAGGAGACAGGATAGTAAAGGTAGGCAAGACAGTAAAGGGATTTTAGAATGTGAAAAAAGGCATAGCCTATCTAAAACTATCTCAGATTTGCCTCCTTGAGCTGTGCTTGAGACCACAGTATCTGGCAGCTATCAGAAAGGCAATAAAATATCCTAAGAATCTCTAAATCAGTCTGACACCTGTCCTCTCCACCCCAGGAACGCCACAGCTTCTGATGGAAGTGTACGTACATGTGTTTTAAAAGGGATTAGGGGTTTGAAGAGGTTCAGGTCAAAGTGTCCAGTTCTAGTGCAGAGCTGTCCAGGAGAACTCTCTGGGAGGATGGACACATTCTATAACTATGCTGTCCAAAATGGTAGCTACTAGGCACATGTGGGTAGCGAGCATTTGAAATGTGGCTCGTGAGACTTAGTGGATTTTAATAGTATTTAATTTCAATTAATTTATATTTAAATAGCCATGTGTAGCTAATGGCTACCTTATCAGACAGCTCATCACAAGGGTTAAGAACACAGTCTGAATTCAGATTGCCTGAGTTTGAATTGCTGCTACTCTCACACCAACTTTGGACAAGCTCTTTAACCTCAGTTTACTTATCTGAAAAATGGTGTAATGATAGTACCTCAGCCTCTTCCAAGAATTACATGAGCTGCATGTATGCAACATGAGTTGCTCTATATGTTATGTGCTCATACAGCTCATAGAAGTGTTACATAAGCCACTGTGCTGGATTTTTCCCATCTGTCCCCCCTAAACCCCTCTCCACTCTTTTCTCGCCAGCTCTGTCTTCCAGGAGATTGGCCTTTAGGGGCCACGTCAGTGCTCTCTTGCCCTCTAGCTTCTAGTTGGGTCAGTCAAAGAGAAGTGCTGACGGAAACAGGAAGGTGAGAGAAAGAGGTCAGGCAGAGTATTTAGTCTCCCCCTCTCTGTCTGTTTGCCATGTGATGTCCACCACTGAAGGACACAACTCTTGTCAGCACCACCACCCTCCAGTTTCTAGTTTCAGCTCCATCTCCTTGTCCCTCAGGCCTATAGGTGGTGAGGATTTGCCCCTGACTATTGTCAGGCTTGGTGCTTCATCAGCTTTCTTAACTGGTTTATCTTAATGCTGTCCACATGGTAAATAGTCCCTTCAACAAGCTCTCTTCCATCTCTCCCTTTGAGGGCACTTCCCATTTGCTGCCGGACCCTGATGGTAACGTTATTCCCATCGTTATCCTTTCACCATCCCCCATCATTACCACAAGGTGGTTTGCAGCTGCCGTCTAGGCTTCACTGGGCCTATTGGCTTTCTCTTTTTGATGGAACCCTAAGTCTTGTTCACTGATCTCAGCTGCTCGGCTTGGGATCTTTAGAAGTGGAAAGACAATCATTAGCAAAGAGAAAATGTGTTTTCTCCACAAGAATCCCTGCCCTCAGAGGACAATCAGATACATTTCGTTAGTAAGTCAAAGCCAGAGAACATTCTAATTGCTGCTTTTCTATGCTTTGCATGGGAATACTGAAAGCCAGAATCCATTACCCCTTTTCCACTGGGAGCCATATTCTCGCCACCTCCACCAGCATGCCTACTTGTCACACCCTTAACCACAGCCATCACTGAAGACAGACCCTGATTAACTGTCTCCCTAAGGAAGAAACACAGCTATGCTTCTGCCAACCTCAGGCCTCATTGGTTGGATGATGGCCAAGAGCAAGGATTGGCTGCTGGGTGCTCAGGGTGAGGTCTAAGGGTGAACTTGAAAGAGATGAAGATAAAATCTGGAATGGCAGCTTTGAGTCTCGGAGTGATTGACCCCATGTATCAGCACACATTTACTGTTTGCAAGGTCATGATGTGTCTGTGAGAGTTTGTACATGCAAGTAGCAAAAGAAGTCAACTCTGGTTGATTTAAGGAAAAAAGTAACTCATTGAGAGGACATCGAGTGGGCATCAGAATGGTCACAGACACTGGAGAGCCAAGTTCTGGAAAGGGGCAGCTAAAAGGAATGTCAAACCAAAGTCACGCCAAAGAGCTGGTCACATGGCTTCTGCCACTCATGTACTGGGTTTCCCAGCTAATTCTGCTGTGCTGTTGCCTCTGGGGACTGGATCTTGCTGGTGCTACCACCCAAATATGTTCTACCCTGTGCCTGCTTCTTTGGGTCACCAGCTCCTGATTCAAAGTCTCAGGTGGATAAGACAACATGACTGAGACTAAGCCACATGCCCATGTCCACTATGCCAGTGGGCTGTGAAGGCAGTACTTAGACCTTTTGACTTATGTGAGGAAATGGGTTTTGTCCCCTATCAGGACAATACGGCAGAGAATCCCCAAACATAGGAAGGGGGCAAGATGTTGGACAGCCATCACCACAGAGTGTGCACGAATAAATAGCACAGCCTGTAGCTTAGAGGAACAGTCTTCAGACCAGTAAATGTCTAACATTAATGTTAATGAGCATAAGAAAAAACGGGGAGGTTAAGTAAAATTGCAGATTTGCCATACCACCTTTACAAACTCTGATTTAATCGGCCTATGCTGGAGTCTGGGAATATACATGCTGCCAGGACAGGTGGTCCCCACACTACTGTAGACGACTAAACAGATGCCAGTGTCATGCCCAAGGTGCACTGAGGGTACAGAGGAGTCTCTGACCTAACCTATGGAGATGAGTGAGTCTTCAAGAATGAAGTGGGGAGGAGAGGCAAAGAAAAGGGGGAGGATAATTTGGGCAGAAGGTAAGGGGTGAGCAAAAGCCCCAAAGTGAGGCCCAGCATGGAACATATAAAGGGACTCGAAGAAACAAAGACTATCAAAAGAGCAGAGGGAAGTGGGGAGAAATGAGGCCTGGGAGGTGGGCAGGGACTGGGTTACCAAGGAGTCTTCGACGCCCTTCCAAGGGAGATTTAGATTGAGAAGGGCTGGGAGAAAGGAGGAGGGTGGTGACTAGACAGAGGCACTGGCATGAGCGATTCACAGAAACTGCAACTCTGTCGGCCTGCTCCACCACTACAGTCAGCCTGGCAGTCTCATGGTTTGGGCAAGAGAATCAGGCACAGAGGGCTCTGCTCAAGGGGGTGTGGAGATCAGGGCACAGATCTGAACTGATTAATGGCTGGAACACTTAGAAACAGATCTGAGGAGTTTTGAAGCTGTCATGTTACAAGTAAGGGGACAGAGTAGACTCATGGCTCTCAAATAGGTATTAGGTATGTCTTCTCGGAAACTTCTCTGACCCACCTCCTCCCAAGGACCAGCTTAGATGCCTCCTCTATGCTCCCATCACCCCTATGCTTTCCCAGGGTAATCATTTCCTCCTTGATTGTCTCCTTAAAACCTGTAGACTCTTCACATGATGCCTAGCACTCAGAGGGTACTCCACAAATATTGAATGAATGAATGAATGAATGAATGAACAAATGAATGAAGAGGTCCTTCTTTCTGTAAGTGGCCCCAACATCCCTCTTCCCACTGAAGTATCAGACCCGAATGCTGTGTATACACAACATTATGTGACTTGTTGACCGCAGAATCTGCCATCTTGGTTTCTTCCCTCAGGGCTGCGTGCAGAGTTCTTGTTTACCTAGTAGATAAGCAGGGGCCAGGTCTGGTCAAAGCGAAGTGAGCACAGCTTGGTCATGAACCAGGTAGAAGTGGAAAATCCCCAGCCTGGCCCTCGCCTGCCTGGCCTCGATGCCCGGCTGGCAGATGCAGGAAACTCTGGAAGCGGGAGCTCAGAGCAGGAGTTCACTCTGATCCAGCTGTAGGCTGAAGGGCCTGCATCACCTTCACAGGCAGTCTGCTCAGAAGCCCCCTGTTGGTGCCTACCCTTTTTATTTAACATTTGGGGGTTAAGGGGATGGTACAGGCCTAAGTCCTTCCACTTCATCACAGTCCACCAGACCCCTTCAGGGTCTGAACAGGAGTTGGCAAACACTTTCTATAAAATGTTTTCTAGATTTTACAAACTAGACACTCACAATTTTGCCATTGTAGCAAGAAAGCAGCATAAATAACATGTCGATGAATGGGTAGGGCTGTGC
>NW_011888825.1:2866820-2876992 GCF_000151845.1 Pteropus vampyrus | reverse complement strand
AATTTGAAAGTTGTGACTACATGAAGCAGACATGTTAATTAGCTTGATTGTGGCACTATTTCACAGTGTAGACATGTATCAAACCATCAAGGTATATACCTTAAATATTTATGAATTTTGTCAATTATACCTCAGATAAAGCTGGGAGGAAAAAAAAACAACAAAAAAAGGCCTTTCAGGTGATTCTGATACATGCTAAACTTGAGAAACACTGGGGGAAAGAGATCAAGAGGAAAGGGTGAAGAAAAAGGAGATGAGGAAGGGCAGGGTGGGCAGAGCTAGAAGCACACATAAGCCAGGCTCTGACCTAGGAGGGGCCTCAAATGCAGTAAGAGATATGCATCAAGATGGGGGGTAAGAGGAAGTGAGAAAGGGCGTTGAGAGTGCCAATCTCTGACAGAGGGTCTAGGAGAGGCTCCTAGGAGGAGATGGGGCTCTAGAAGGAGGAATAGGAGAGGATGGGAGAGTTCTGGGGGTGGAGGGAAAGGGTACGTAAAGGCAGAGAGGCAAGAGAAAGTATGTTCTCTTTGGGAAATTACAAGATGTCCAGCACATCTCTAAGAGGTGAGAGGAATTGGGGGTGGTAGTGAAGCTGGACGGGTGACAACAGCCAGAGCAGAGGGAGAGTTGCTGGCTCAGCAGCCCACCATGCTTCTCAGCCCTGGTGCAATGCAAGAATCACCTGGGAACTTTGAAAAAATACCAATGCCCAGGTCTTATTCAAGACCTCTGCTGAGTCTGAAAGGGATGGGGGAGACCCACATAGCATCACTAGATGTTTATAGCTCTTAGGTGATTCTAATGAACAGCACCTGAGAACACCTGCAGGGACGTGGGAAGTGGGAAGATAGTATAGAGCGGCAATTTACACCATTATTTTATTTGATTCCCTACCACCCCATCATATAGAAGAGAACATCAAGACTCATAAAAACTAAGAGACTTGCATAAAGTCACATTGCTAGCTGGTGATGAGACCTAGATTTCATAAGGGCTCAGGATCTGGCGGGCAGAGGCCAACAGAGCTCCAGTATCCATCCTGCGGGGAGCTCAATGGCGTTTCAGCCTTGACCTGTGGGGAGATGATGGAGGAAGCAACAGGAAGATCTTGCATTATATCCGAGAGGGCTGGATTCTGTGGCTATTCTGGAGTCCTCTCCCAGGCGGCAGAAAACTGGGCTCTGTACTCAGTCTCAGAGGGCTGCTAGGAGGGAGAGCAGGGCCCCCAGGTGGAAGAGCAAAAGGAAAGGAAGAAAGTCATCTTGGACAGTCTTACTTACTCCTCACAGCAATTCTGAAAGGTAAGGTTGACTATGATCTCTGTTTTATGGTTGAGGAAACAGGCTCAGAGAGGTTAGGTAACTTATCCAAGGTCACACAGCAAGGACATGGCAAAACTGAGGCTCCAACTCCTCAGGAAGGAGTATGCCCTTGGCTGGAAGCATGAAAGTGACTAGAAATCAGAGGACTCAGGGCGTGGCTTTCACCATAGGGACCTGCAAGAGAAGAGCTGACAGTCATCCATTTATGTAATATCTCCAGCATCCCACTCCCTCTAGTGGCTTCCCCACCCCTTCCCCCATTTTAATTCCTATAGTTTCTACTTTAGAGGAAGATCAGCCAACTGACACAATTATTCCAAGTTTCAAACATAACCTGATTGGTGAGAATTCTTTTCTCTGCAAGAGACTTAACAGGGGACACAAAGATAACAGCTCCTGTCCCCCTCCCCTTTCCTCTCCTCCCCACGCTTTCTCTTCTGCCCTGCTGGTATTCTAATCTACAAACTTCTCACTTGGTTCTTCTCCCTGGGAAAATTTTCCTCTCTGGCATACTTTCTGCTGGATTTAAAGAGTGAACCAGAGATTTTTATCTTTGTGATTTCATTAAAATGTGTTTGCTCTATGGCTAAGAAAGACAAGCTTCACAATCTTCAAGTCTCTTCAAACACCCTTTTCCAGCCCTTTGAAGGATCCCCTGCTGCCCATAGCCGCCCAGCCCAAGCAGATGGGGAAGGGGTGCTCCACTAGAGCCGCCCCCCACCCCGCTACCTGAATAATGTCAGAACTGCCGTCCCCTTCCCCGCTGTGGGGCCACATGGCCTGGGAAAGAGGATGTACTGGGTACATTAACAGAGCAGACACTGCAAATGCCATTTGCTCTCTGGGTGGAAGGAAACTGCCTAGGCAGAGGATGGTTTCCTTAATGGGTAGCTTTGAGCTCATGGGAGAACTAGGTGGAAAGGGTGAGCAGCAGCTGTTTCCAAGGCAGCCACTCCTGACCCACTTGTCAGGGCAAAAGCACAAACTCCTGGGTAAAGCCAAGGTCAGGGCTATGTGCAGTTGCCTGGAACAGTCAGAAAAGAGGTTACCAGTTGGTGTCCTAAAACAGATCATTACTGGATTATTTTCTTTGTCCTTGTGACTCAGGCATCCTCACCCAGCTCCACCCAGCCATAAACAGACCAGTCCCTTAGGCGTTTCTGGGAGTGTAGGTGTTGGGGAGATACAGCACATCAAATGGCCTGAAGTCCCAAAGCCCAAATCTTTGCTTCAGGCTTGGCACTCAGGAGAAGTGGAGGAGGAGGGACTTTCACGAGGCACTGAGGCAACTCAGAGGCCTTGGTCCAAAAGTGTTTGGAGGCAGCTAATTGGGCTGTGACACAGTAAAGCAGGACAAATCTTCGACTTGTCAAAGCCCTCTGCCTTTAGCAGTGGGAATATACTTGGGCATATTCCTCACTCCTCTGAGCTCCACTTCCCTCACCTATAAAATGGGATAGTACAGATCCTCACAAGACTGTGTGGGTGCTCAGGGTCTCCCACACATGAGCACACAATAAAGGTTTTCCCCCATCACTGCCAGTTTCTCCTCTGTACCAATGTTTTATGGGATATTCACATTATCCTTTAGCTTTCCAGTGAGCATATCGTTTTCCCAACCAAATGAAAAACCCTGGAGATCAAGATCGTGTTTTAAACTCCACACTATTGCACAGCATATTAGAACCATGTCTCAACCAACTTATTTCGAGAGATATAAAATATTAGTGGCTTGATAAATATACACTAGAGGCACAAAATAGATCTACTGAATGAATGAATGAATGAATGAAAATAAATGAAATTAGCTTCCATGTAGCTCTTCCTGAGAGAGCAGATCCAGTACATCTCCTCCCTAAGGTCCTTTCTCAAGACCTCTGCAGCCCGGAGCTCTGAGTAACTGCCAGGTAGGGAGGGCAGAGGCCAGTCAGCTGTCCCCCAGAGAGGAGAGCCCACAGAATTCCCCAGAGCAAACACTTAAACAGTGCCCACAATGAGCACAGCAAGACTCTTTGTTTTCTCTGCTCTTTGTCTGCATCCCATGCTCCCCCAGGACACCACAGACCTGTGCCGTTGTTAGGAAACCGTCTCTACCAGCATCTAGGGAAAAGAGGACCTGCAGTCATTAGGGTTAGAAGCCCATGCCTACTCTCAGGTTCAGGGATTTGTGAAGGAGCAGATTAGACTTCACCTGGACCACTGCCTGCACTGACGGCTTTCTCCCTGGCCCAGTCATGTTATGGACTGGCTAAAGCTAGATGCCCCAGTTGTCCTAGAAAAAAATACAATAGCTGCTGGTCCCTCCCCTATGGGGAGAGAGAATAGCAGCACTCCGCCCTGTCCAGTGAGGAAATATGATGGTGGAAGTGGTGACAGTGAGGCCACAGTCTCAGAGGAAGTGTTAGGTGGTGTTTGTTACTTGGTGTGAAATCCCTGAGGGAAGCAAAGAAATGCTTTGCTGTTCCCTCTCTCTTTTCAGAGTCACCGAACTCAGTGGTTCTCAACCAGGAATAATTTTGCCCCCACCCCCATGCCAGGACATTTGGCCATGTCTGGAGACATTTTTGACATGACTGGAGGTAATACTGGCATCTGGTGAGTAAAGGCCAGGGACAATTCTTAAACATCTTATAATGTACGGTACTGCTCCCACACCAAGGAATTAGTCAGTCTGAAATGAATGAACGAATGAATGAATAAATAAATGGAATGAACATCTGAGTGCCATATAAATTGTAGGTATCTCTTTATATATGTATCTTTTGTATCTTTTTGTGTCCTTATATCTCTTTATATAATACACATGGACATACACATATTGCCACAGTGGATGTGAGCATCTACCATGTGCCAGGAACTGCACTAGAGTGGTGGATATGGATTTCTTAGAAAGCTAGAAATTCAAGAATCTGGGTCTGCACTCTTATTCATTGGGGTGAAAACAGTTCAGCTCAGCCATGTGTAAAGTTCAGACTGGCTTCACACAGAATCCAAGGGGTAGAGGGATTATATGGTGTCAGAGAAACAGGGGTGAGGATGAACATGATTGCCATCAGACACATCACCCAACAAGTCCAGTCGTCTCTTGTCTGGCTACCAAGCACTGGTTCCCCAGGAAGGCTCAGAGGTGGACATGCAGGAAATGGGGCTTCACCATGTTGGTGCCCCCGCTGTCCTCCAACCTCCACAGGCACCCATGGGCACTACTCCCTTCTGGGGGCTACCAGGGAGACAGGCAGAGGTGCCTCCATTCACCAAGAAATACAACTTCTGAGCCTTTCTCAGACTTAGTGAAGCAAACTCTCTTTCCCACCATCCTCACGTTCCCCACCATGGGTCTCTAAAGTCTCTGCATCTCAGGCAAAACCTGGGAGTCACCTCTTGGGCGCTCGAAAATGCATTTTCTTCCTTGAAGCACAAAACCTGTTGCAATCCCCTGAGGTAAGGTAATTTACTCAGAACAGAAAATACCTCTCATTACTTGCAAACACCCGCAGCATTGAAGACAGGACGGAACATAAATAGCTTGAAAGAACTAAGAGTTATCCCAACACCAGGATCCTGATAATCCTTAGTTCTTTCAATTATCACAACAACCTGTGATGTGGGCATTATTAATCTCGCTTTATAGATGAGCAAACCGAGGTCTAAAGCATTGAGGGGACCTGCCTAAGGGCACTGTTCTGGGTTTGGTTTCCAGGAAGCAGACTCTGAGACGAGTTCTGAGTGTAAAGTGTATATTAGAGAAAGAAGCAGAAATGGGCGGAGGGAGAAGTTGTGTTGCACTACAGTCTCAAGGAAGGCCTCAGTCATTCCATGGGGAATTTGGGAGCTAAGCTGGCCCTTTGAAGTTGTCCCAAGTTGCATAGATGGAGCCAGGCCTGTATACCCTGGCTTTGATCAATCACTGGTCACAGGCTACCCTTGGAAGGAGACATGACCTCAGGCCAGGCAGTTTTTTTCAGGTGAGGCAATCCAAGGCTAACGGAGAGCCACCTCTGGCAGCACTTCCCATGGCTGGAGGAATAAGTCCTTCATTCCTGAAGAGGGCTCTGTGGGCATGTCAGAGCATCCACTCCAGTCACTTCACTAATAAAGGACAGAGCTAAAATTATGTCCCAAGTCCCTTTCCCTTGCCATCAATTCTCTATCTTGATGCCTGATTTATGTGGGGGCCAAGGGACCCCAGGAAAAGGACTCGAATAGCTGATTAGAATTCAAATGTGTCCTGACACACCCAGGGAACTGCAATGGGGAGGGTGGATGAGAGAAGCCCAGTCACAGGGCTGAGTTGGGGTAGTGCAGGTGCAGGTTGGGGAAGGAACAGAACTCATTTCTGGCCACATGGGTCACCCTCAGATCCTGTGGCCCGACTAGACCTCATTTCAATCTCACTCTCCAAACTCTGCGGACCTCACTGGCCCCATCATGTCCCTGAAGGACCCAGACAGGGCCTACGACATAAGCAAAGGGTTTTCGCACTGGAAAGAACCTTAACCATCTCCAGTGCTTTCTGCTGAGAAGCTGAGACCCAGAAAGACCACGGTGCATACCGTGGGTTCCCAACAACGTGTGAGCATTCACCTGGGGACACAAAGCTAGTGGCGGTAGAGGCGAGAGCACAACCCAGGCCTCACGGTTCCCAGTCTTGGCTTCGGGCACTATGCTACACTGCTGCGGGTGAGGATGTAGCCCTGCCATATCAGGACCACCTCTTCAATTCGCCCTCTGTGTCCAGCCTCCTGTATTTCTCAAGAGAGTATCAATTCTTCTGCCTGCAAGTTTCTCCTGCCTCTTTGCTCTGTTAGTTCCTGCTCATTCTTCAGATTTCCTCCTCCCCAGGAAGTTTTTTCAGTCCCCCCAGGCTAGGTCAGTTCCCAGCCCACTCCCCTTTTATTCTCTCACAGCACCTTGTATTCATCCATCACACATGTTACTGTTAAAGTTAAATAAATCGTCGTGTAATTGCTTATTCAGTGTCCATCACCCTCATTAGAATATAAGCTCCATGACCGTGGAGACTACTGCTGTCTTAGTCATAGTGTATCACCCAACACCCAGAATGAATAAATTAATGAGCATATTTGTTAGTGTTTAATTTTTTTATTTTTGTCCTGACTTTTTAGAGAAATGTTAGACGTCTCGAAAGCACTTAATGAGACTTAGTAAGTGCCTATCCTCGCCCCTACCTTGTCCCCAATCCCTCTGTCACCCCCATCTCTTGGCACCTAGTCCAATGTCAAGCACGAGAGTGGACAATCAACAACATTTTGCTGATTGATAGATCCCTGCTGGCAACCTGAGCCTCCAGAACAGCCCTGCCAGGAAAAGGAGTGAAGGGTCTGTGTGCTTCTGCTGAGACTAAAGGGCAGGAGCCTGACACAGGCCCCAGGATCAGGCCCCCAGGCAGCAAGGAGGGAATTAGCTCAAATCACATTAACATGATTCTCAGGAAACACTGCTGAATTAGAGGTTACAGCCACAGCAGCTGCCTCTTTTTAATAGGACATTAATGCTCATTCTGAGCAATTACTCTATTTGCAATGGTTTCTTAATGTTCAGCTTCTGGAGCCCTGAGAGGAAAGGGCCTTGTGTTTCTAGCGACTGGCTCTCGACATGGCAAGGCAGAAGAATGAGCTGGAGAAATGCCCTTCCTGGCTAACTCAGGGATCCCATGCCCCAGACTGCCTGGAGAAGGGCCTGGAAGCTGGCTTCCCTGATCAGCTCACATTCTCAGAGCCTTGCAAAATGGCGGGGCAGGGGACGGGGGTGCTGTACACACAGAGGCAGGAAGGTCTCTACATACAAAAGAGCCTCACTGAGCCTCTCTACTGCTCCCTGTACAATTACACAGCCTCCTAAAGCAGGCCCCTGCTAAGTGCTCCTAACAGCCTCCAGTACCTCTCCCAGCACTTATCATCCTTATCATTTTGATTTCAGTAGAATTTCCCTTCTTGATTATTAGAGTAATTAAGGTTCATTGCAAAAACAAAGCAACATATAAAAGAAAGAAATAGATCACTCTGCCACAGCACCCAGAGATCATAGCCTTCAAACATACTTTTTCCTATACACAGGCATACATAAAGATCTACAAATACCAGTTTTTAAAAATGGGACCAATCATACCATCCACCCTATTTTTTCACAATAGGATGACCACACTTTATTGTCATTGTTTATGTAATTGTCTGCCTTTTCCAATAAATTTTAGCTTCACCGTGGGCAGCACCCAACTCCACCAGGTTGGATAGAGAAACTGACCTATGGCTGTCACTCCATAAATGTTAGCTGGCAAGATGGCATGTCAGTCAAGATTCTTTAAGTTACAAGTAACCCAATAAAATATCCAATTAAGCACCCAGTTGAAACTGGCTAAAGGAAAAAAAGTCTTAGCTGAAAAATCTCAGATGTTCAGAAATAGTTCTAGTTTCAAATGAGACTTGATCCAGTAACTCAAACCATGTCATCCAGGACTTAACATCTCTCTCTTCTCCTCTCTCTCCCTCCCCCACCACACCCCATCTTGTATGGTGTTACTGTCATCCTTAGGTTCCTCGTGGTGGCCCAGACCCAGAATTTTTAGGTAGACAAGACCTCATGTCCTCATACTACACGGCCCAGGAGAAGAGAGAAAGCCATTTGCAATAACTATAGTATGTGTTGGGTGTTTGCAGAAAAGGACGGAATCACTCTCTCATTAGACTAATTGGGGCAAATGCCTTTCTCTGAATCCATCACTCCAGCCAAGGGGATGGCTAGAGCTGGAGGTGGGGTCAATCCCACCTAAGCCCCATGGGTGACAACAGAAAATAGATGAATTCTACAAAGGAAAATTGGGATCCTGTTAAAGGAATGAGAAAGGAAAATACAAACACCCACTAGAAATAAATAATGGATAGATGGATGGATACACAGACAGATGGAAGAGTGAATTAGCTATTGAAGAAAGCGTTAAGGCTCTCACTCAGAGAAAGAAGTTTCTGAGGCACATGAGGTTTGTGAGAAGGGCAGGGTCCTATTCCATTTCTTGAAGGTGGTAGCACAGCACTAGGCAGTCATGTCCTGTGAAACCCGGTCACTGAGCACTTAGCAGGGCACTTCCTCTCTTCAGGCCTTGGTTTCTAGAACGAGCTGGGGGTTGGGAGTCAACTGGACTATGTCACTTTCAGTTTTGAAATACTATATTTGAATTGGTTGGGACATTATCCTACAACGTTAACTGGCCTCAGTGCCCTCCCCTCCCCCCACTTACACCCAGGGTCAGCCATCCACTGTGAAAGAGTTAGGGTTAGGGAGTATCACTTCTCCCAGGACCCTAACTATTATTGGATCGCCAAGAACTCTGAGTAGGCAAAAGAAAACTTTTAGATGTATAAATGGTGTGTTTGAGCCCTATACACCAGAACTTTGGTGATTTGTGTCTGAAATTAAGGACTTTGGTTTGACTATGAGTGCTATGAGTAGCCCCGGAGCGTTTTAGACAAAAGACTGCCATGATCTGACTCTCATTTTAAGAGTCACTCTAGCTGTTATGTTGGGAACAGAAGAGCTAAGTACCTTCTTATTCCACTGCTCTCCTCTCCTTCCTATTCTCCTCCACATCTAATTCAACTCAGGTGGCCAAGAATTCTGATCTCACACCAGAGGATCTAACCATGAGGCTATGAGTATGGGATGCCTCCACCTCTTCTGGCTTGAGAGCTTGGGAAATATATGGGTTTTTTTTGGTTTGTCTTCATCTGTTCCCTCTATGATTTGCCTTGGATAATTGGTATCCTTCTATATTAGGAAAAGAATTGGAGCTCAGCCTCACTGTGCCATTAGACATCTGGGTTTGTAAAACTCACACTCAGGGCTATTTATTTTCTCCAAAGTACTTGGCTTGAAATGAAGTAGTGAGGTTGACAGGTGAGTAGAGGTGCCTTAGTTGCAGCAAGAGATTCAAACAGGAATGATGACCCTATCCTAGGGGGAGAGGGAGACCAATAGGCTTTCCACATTGTTATCCTTAATAACAAAGGCAACTCTGCATTAGGCAGGTCATTCTCCAGGGCTGCCCTGCCTGTGGTGGCCTAAGGACAAGTGCCCCACCCACAGCCCTGATGACCAGGTAGCTCTATGATTGCAGTTTGGTTCCAGGTGATCTCGCATCCCCTCCTGCACCATTTCCCAGCTATGGCAGAGCTAATTGGACAACAGTGGTCAGTTGACCCACAAGCAGCCAATCCTAGGCCGAAAAGCTACCTACAGTGTGGCTTGGTACAGGAAACAGAGCTGAACTAATCAAATACTCTCTATCAGGAATTTAATCAGGATGATGACGCTACTAGCTATGGGAGCAGAGCGGAAACAATACAGAAAGGCTAGGGAGCCTTTCCCAGGAGATCAGCAGAATGACATAAAAGAGGAGAAAGAGCAGTGGGGTGAGGAAGATAGCCGGGGGCATGGGAATAAATGGACGGTGAAGTAGCCGTGTCACATTTATGATGACTGCTATTGAAAAAACCTGCCAGTTCTTGCTTCTGACTAGGGAGCAGATGTGGACCCCAGACCCACATTCCACCTCCTGGCTCTAGTAATCACACCATAGTGGGTCCTGGGCGTAAGAACCCATCCTGGTCCTGATCTGGAATTTTGTCTTCTCTTTTTGCCTGTGGCATTCTTAGAATAACCACTCCACCCCTCATCCCATTTTACTTATTTCTTGAGCTATTCACAGTGTTTTCTCTTTCTTCCCACCAAAAGAGCTAACTAAATAAAATGTCTTTATTAATTTGACCAAGTATCAATATTAAAGAATGAAATGGTTGGACTCAGAGAACTAGTCTTCAAAGGGAACTTTAACTC
>NW_011888825.1:2858788-2866770 GCF_000151845.1 Pteropus vampyrus | reverse complement strand
CTGCCCTGCCTGTGGTGGCCTAAGGACAAGTGCCCCACCCACAGCCCTGATGACCAGGTAGCTCTATGATTGCAGTTTGGTTCCAGGTGATCTCGCATCCCCTCCTGCACCATTTCCCAGCTATGGCAGAGCTAATTGGACAACAGTGGTCAGTTGACCCACAAGCAGCCAATCCTAGGCCGAAAAGCTACCTACAGTGTGGCTTGGTACAGGAAACAGAGCTGAACTAATCAAATACTCTCTATCAGGAATTTAATCAGGATGATGACGCTACTAGCTATGGGAGCAGAGCGGAAACAATACAGAAAGGCTAGGGAGCCTTTCCCAGGAGATCAGCAGAATGACATAAAAGAGGAGAAAGAGCAGTGGGGTGAGGAAGATAGCCGGGGGCATGGGAATAAATGGACGGTGAAGTAGCCGTGTCACATTTATGATGACTGCTATTGAAAAAACCTGCCAGTTCTTGCTTCTGACTAGGGAGCAGATGTGGACCCCAGACTCACATTCCACCTCCTGGCTCTAGGAATCACACCATAGTGGGTCCTGGGCGTAAGAACCCATCCTGGTCCTGATCTGGAATTTTGTCTTCTCTTTTTGCCTGTGGCATTCTTAGAATAACCACTCCACCCCTCATCCCATTTTACTTATTTCCTGAGCTATTCACAGTGTTTTCTCTTTCTTCCCACCAAAAGAGCTAACTAAATAAAATGTCTTTATTAATTTGACCAAGTATCAATATTAAAGAATGAAATGGTTGGACTCAGAGAACTAGTCTTCAAAGGGAACTTTAACTCTTCACTTGATTAGCAATTAGTGACAGCTGCTTAATCTAACCTGGGCTCCCCACCTCAGAGTTGAGAGGATAGCTGCCTCTTCTAAATGCTTTACATATGACCACTCATTTAGTGCTCTCAACATTATGATGTACTATTGTTTTCATATAGCGATTTTACAGATATAAAAATAAAAATAGTATGAGGTATAGCTGGGATTTCTACCCATGTAGTCCAGTTCTACAATCTGTGTCCTTAGGTACTGTATTTTTCAGTCTTTCAGTATGGACTATCCTTTCTGATGCACCCTAAATCTGTAGACATTTCAAACCTCTTTTTCAGTTAATATATTATGCAGAGCCACAATATAGAAAGGAAAACTGAGTGGAGCTGCTCTGATTGAAGATGGAGTAGGGACCCCAGAATCTCAGCCACTTGATCCCTTCTGTGCCACTTGGTCCCTTTGCAGTAATCCCTGGAGAATCACCACCTCTCTCCTCCCCTACAGGGAGCATGGTTTGAAAATCTCCAGTGTGTGTATATGCAGGGGGTGAGGAGATAGGGGGAGTAGGGGTAGGTTGGTAGAGGGAAGCTGAGCTTCTGGACAGTAGGATTCCGGGGAGACTCTTCCCCCAACTCATTCTGTAATCTGGCACGTCATGTCAACTCTCAGATTTCAGAGTGACCACCTGTAACTCACAAGGGGACCAAACTGCCTCTGCCCTCCCAGGTTGCTGCTTGGTAGTTGGGCCAGGCTGCTGCCAAAGCCTGCCTGGCAAATTATATTCTGTTCAGATAGTCTGGATGCTAAAGAAAGAAAAATATTAAGAAAGAAGAAGCAAGCCTTACTCGGCCCCTAGCTCCCAGCTCACCAACTAGGCACAGAAGCAGTAATAACACCCACGTCAGCCATCAGTTTGGTCCCTTGGTATCGCTCTTCCTCAGTGTGAACGGCACTTTTATCTCTCTCTCTCTCTTCTCTCTCTCTCCCCTCTCCACCCCCACTTCGGTGTGCATGTGTGTGTTTCTCACCTTCTCTCTTTGTCTTAGTATTTGGACTTTATCAAACATACTACATTATCAAACAAGTAGGAACTCAATATTTATTGTATGATTGTAGAACTTAAAATCTCCTTTCTGATAAATGAATCCTATTTCTTTCCATAGGCTATTATGTCTTAAAAACATACTTAGAATGTAATTCAATTTTTTAGAGAGCTATAAAGCAGGTATCCCACAGAGATCAAAGGCCCCACTTCCTGTAGGTGGTAGATATGGCTGTATCTATTTGTCTGCAAAGATAAAAAGGGCCAATATCCAAGCTGAACTAATTTCAGAGCATGCCAAGTGGACTTCTGATAAATGTCTCTTAACCAGCTCTGTTGAAATGTTGGTAATAGTACAGTATTGCAGCCACTGGAAAGCTCTGTGCTCTGGGGTACAATTATTGGGTCATTTCACTTTCGGGTCATTTCAAAGAAATTCTCTCCAGGCATAACATGGAATCAGTAGCCTAGTGAAAAAGGGGTTTAGGCAGGAGGACAAGATGATTTAGCAGGAAGTGGGGGAAGTAATTTCTAGGTCATATGACACTCTAGCTTCCAGGTCAGCAAAGCAATTTCTGACTCACACCCAAGATGAAACTGCCCAAGAGATTAAGGTTTTTTCCACTCAGGTCCCAACTTTGGGACCAGAATCAGGCCTCCCCAACTAATTCTGTCCTTTGTCTCCATAAAGAACCATCACTATGGTAATGAAAATCATTTCACAGGTACATTTTCTAGGCCAGCACTGAGCTAAGTGTTTGCTCACTTGTTCATTCATCCTACAAATCTTTAATGGCAAGCTACTGTGTGCCAAGCTCTGTTTTAGATGTTGGGAATACAGTGATGGGTAAAATATATAAAGTCTATGTTCTTATGGGGCTCGCATTCAAGTAGGAAGACATATTTTTTTTTTATTAAAAATTATTGTGTTGACATTAATAAAATAAGTTTCAAGTGTACAATTAAACAATATATCATATATATATATAGCATTGTGTGTTCACCACCTAAAGTTAGATTTCCTTCTGTCACCAAATATTTGACCTCTTTTACCCCTATCTACCTCCTCCGACCCACCTTCCCTCTAGTAACCACTAATCCACAGTCCATGTCCATGAGTCTCTGATTGTTTGTCATGTTTATTTGTTCCTTTCAGTTTTATGTCCCACATATGAGTGAAAGTGTATGGTTTTCAACTTTTTCTGTTATTTCACTTAGCATCATTATCTCAAGATCCATCCATGCTGTCGCAAATGGCAGTATTTCATCTCTTCTTATGACTAAGTAATATTCTATTGTATATGTGTACCACCTCTTCTTTATTCAATCATTTATTGTAGGACACTTTGGTTGCTTCCATTCCTGGCCTCCATAAATAATGCTGCTATGAACATCAGGGTGCATATATCTTTGCAGATAAATGTTTTCAGGTCTTTTGGGTAAATACCCAGGAGAGGGATTGCTGGATTACATGGTAATTCAAGTCTTAGTTTTTTTGAGGAAACTCTGTACTGTTTTCCATAGTGGTTCTACCAACTGCAATCCCACCAGCAGCGTAGGAGGGCTCCTGTTTGCCCACAACCTCTCCAATACTTGTTATTACTAGTCCTATTGATGATAGCCATTCTAACAGGTGTGAGATGGTAAGAGACATAATTTTTAAATGAGCAAGTAAATACACGCTATCAAGCAATGAGAAGTGCTTAAAAGAAAAACAAAGCAGGGTAAAGAGAAAGCGAAGAGAGGTACTATCTCAGATGGAGTAGTACAGTCTTTGGATAGGGCACGATTTGACAGAACCCTAAAGGAAGTGAGAGATCAAGTTACAGAAGGAGAGAATAAAAGTACGGGTAGAAGAAATATCATCAGGAAAGGTGAGAGCATGCTAGGTATGTTGGAGGAACATCTGGGAAGTTGGTAGGGATAGTGTAGAATGAGCAAAAGGGAGGGAGGTAGGACATGAGATCTGAGAGGCCATGGGCCCTGTAGGAAAGATACAGACATGGGACTTTATTCTGGTACTACTGGAGAGTTTTGAGATGAGGAGAATCTTAATTTTTTTTTTTTTTTTAAGAACAGTCCTGGCTACTGTGGGGTAAACAAAGTTTAGGAGAACAAGAGAGGAAGCTGAGACATCAGTTAGGCAGCAAATGCAATAATCCGCGTGAGACTTCGGTGCTAACCATGAGGGTAGAGAGGAGCGGTCCCATTGTGGATAGATTTCAAATGTGGAAGCAACAGGATTTGTTGCTGAATTAAGTATAGAAGAGAAAAATAAGTCGAGGATGGTTCTCGTTGGCTTGAGCAACTGTGAGAATTGGTGGTGCCATTTACAAACCAAAGAAAGAGTCGATTGGGAGAGATCAAGAATTTGGGTTTAGATGAGTTAAAATAAAATCACATCTAGGGGCTAGAGTAGGGAGAGCAGAGAAGAAGGCGGAAGACCAAGCCCTGGGCATAGTTTAACATGTGACTGGGAAGATGAAGAGGATCCAGCAAAGGAAGCTGAGAAACAGTAGCCAGGGAAGTTGGAAGTGACAGTAGCCAGGGAAGTAATCTAAGAGAGAGTGATGTCTTATGGCTGAGGGAAGCAAGTATTTCAAGGAGAAGACCAATCAGCCATGTCAAGAGCCACTGGTAAATGCGGCAAGGGAAATTGAGGATCTATCTTGGAATTAACAAGATGGACATGAATAAGGTCATAATTGTAAAGTCATAATCTGTAATCCTGATAACACTATCAGCTAAATATCACTGTCTCAATTTTATAGGTAAGGCACTGAGGCCAAGAGAAGTTCAATGGTGTGCCCAGGGCCACATAACCAATGAGTGGTGGGGACAGGATTGGAACTTGGATATATACAACGCCATTCTACAATCAAAGTCCTCACAGCCCGGTCATGGAGGCATCTCATTTCCATGGCCCCTAAGAAGTCAGCCTTGAATTTACTGCCAAGTAGGTTGTGTCAGCCTGCAGGTCTTGAAAGTAGCTTGACCAATTCAAAACATGCACCTGGCATTTCATTGTTATTGCTTTTACTCCTAAAATTTACTAGGCTTTCTCTCAGCTTAGCTCTTAAGAAAAATGTCATTGTTTCTAACTGGACCATAGGTGAGCAAGCCTTGAGGGTTAATTCTGCCACCCTTAATGCCTACGGGAGAAGGCGGCTGCTGTTTACTGCTCAATCCTGATATCTATAAGCTCTCTAGCCCAAAGAGAATCACACCAGCTATCTTTTCTTCCAGGTCCTGCCAAGATTTAGTCTGACCTGGTTCCACCTGGTCCCCTTCTCTGCATCTTCCTTGCCCATTTTCCCCTTGAAACTAATGCAAAACAAGTGATTTTTTTAATTTCTTCATCTTTAGATTGACTTATTGCTTACAGTGAACATTAGCTATTTTGAAATACATTTTTCAACTTATTTTATTTTTATTTTTCAACATTTTATTTTTCAATAATATTTTTCAATATTTTATTGAAAATAATAATAAATATTATTAATTTTCAATATTTTTCAATATTTTATTTTTCAACATTTTATTATGGAAATTTTCAACAGAACAAAGTTGAAAGTATTGTGCAATGAACATATACATATGCTCACTTAAATCTCCATTTAAAATTTTGTTCTACTTGCCTTATCACATTGTATATCCCTCCCTCCATTTGTCATCAATCCATCTTATTTTCTGACGCATGTTGAAGTAAGATGCAGATGTTAGTGCACTTTGCCTCTAAACACTTTGGTGTGTATATCATTAACTAGAGTTCAATATTTGCTTTAAGGTTTCTATTTTGAGATTAAGTTTGCAAACAGAGAAACTAACAAATCTCATGCATACATATGCTGAGTTTGGACAAAATACACACACCTGGGTAACTGAAACCTTTATCAAGGTAAGAACATTGTCATCACCTCGTTCCCACCCCCACCCCAGAGGCAACCACTGATCTGATGTTTTTCACCATAGATAATTTTGCCTATTCCAGAATTTCACATAAATAAAATCCTACAGCATGTATCCTTCTGTGTCTGGCTTCTTTGGCCCAGCATAATGTTTTTTGCAATTCATCAATGCAATAGCATGTTATTAGCAGTTTGTTTCCCCTTTGTATTCCATTATGGGTATATCAAAGATTGTTTTTCCATCCTCCTGTTAATTGCAATAATTATTTTAATAAAGAAAATTATTCGTTAATTAATTTATAGTTAGATGCATCTGTCTTTCTGTTAAGAATTTTTTCATCTAATGTAAACTGGGTAGGATCATGGCTGTTAGGAGCCTAGTCTTTGAAATCAGAAAGCTCTAGATTTCTATTTCAGTTTCAACTGTTATTGCGTGACCTCAAACCAGTTACCTAGTCACTTTGTGCCTTACTTTTCACATCTGAAAACTGGGAATAAAAATATCTAAAGGATGTGAGTTGTTTATTAGAATTAGAGTCCTTTATTCCTTTATTCATTCATGTAACAATAGGTAAAGAGCACCTGCTTTGTTCCCTAAATGCTGAGAAAACAACAGAAAACAAACATAGGCACAGATCTCATGGCACTTTCAGGCTGGTGGGCTATATGGACACCAGACATCTAATTGCACAATTAATTATTTAATTGCCATTGTTATCAGCGCTGTAAGGGGAAATGTAACAGCTGCTAAGAGCATGAAACAGGGTCGTTCAAGGAGGCTGAGCATGGAAAGCTGATCTAGAGTTAAGCGGGCAAAGGAGGAGCCTTCCAGGCAAAAGGAACTGCAGTGCTCCAAAGCTCTCTGGAGAGAAGGAGTGCTGAACATTGGAAGAACTGAAAATGGCTGTATGCAATCGAAAGGCGCAGGTGTTGTATATGTGAAGTGGTAAGCAGAGAAGGAAGGTAAGCAGAAACTAAGTGGAGGCTGACAGGACTGGGCTTCATAGACCATGTTCAAAATGTGGGTCTTTAATCTCAGAGCCATAGGCAGCAGGGCAGGCTGAACTATAAGTTTCATATAAGACTGTCAGGTAGAAGTTGACAGTTATATCCCTAGTGCTCTGAACAATGCCAGCATCAATTTGAGGAAAGAAAGGAGGGAGGATTAATTTTAAGCAGAAGTTTGAGATTTGTATCTTATGTAGGTCATTGGCTGCAATGTGAAGACTGGGCTGGAAAAAGCTCGGAGTGTGTATTAGTTTGTTCGGGCTGCCATAACAAAATACCACAGGCTGAAACAACAGAAATTTATTTTCTTGAAGTGTGGAGATGAAAAGCCCAAGACCAAGGTGCTATCAGGGTTAGTTTCTGGTGAGACCTCTTTTCCTGGCTTGTAGTTGTCCAGCTTTTTGCTGTGATTTCATATGGCCTTTACACTGTGTGTACATGGAGAGAGATATCTCCAGTATCCCTTCCACTTTTTAGGACATCAGTCCCATCAGATTAGGGCCTTACCCTTATAACATCATTTAACTTTAATTACTTCCTTAAAGACACTATCTTCCAATGCAGTCACTTTGAGAGTTAGAGCTTCAATATAAGAATGGGGTGGGGGGAGCACAATTCAGTCCACAACAGGGTGGATGCAGGGAAACCAGTTAGGAGGTTAGAGAAGGAAGGCTAATGGCTTGGACTAGGTGTTGGCAATGAAGTTGAAAGGACATTGAACAGAAAAGTCTACTGGAATCAGTGGTAAACTTAACAAGGAGGGAGGAGGAAGAGGCATCAAGGATAACTCCTAGGTTTCCACAATGAATGTAGAGTTGAATGGTGGCCCTGAAAAGAAATGCTCACATCCTAATCCCTGGAACCTGTGAACGTGACCTTATTTAGAAAAAAGGTCTTTGCAGATATAATTAAGTCAAGGATCTATAGATGAGATCATCCTGGATTACCTAGGTGGTCCTTAAATCCAACTATGAGTTTCCTTATAAGAGACAGAGGGTAAAAGACATAGACACAGAGGTGATGTGAAGGGTCAGGCAGAGACTGGAACGGTGTGACCACAAGGAGCCACCAAAAGCTGGAAGAGGCAAGAAAGGAGCCTCCTCAGAGGCTTCAGCAGGAAATGCGTTCCTGCTGACACCTTGATTTTGGACTTCTGGTCTCTAGAACTGTGAGAGAATAAATTTATATTGTTTTAAGTCATCAGTTTTGTGATAATTTGTCAAGGCAGCCCTAGAAAACTCATCTAG
>NW_011888825.1:2854611-2858663 GCF_000151845.1 Pteropus vampyrus | reverse complement strand
AGGATTTGTGGTGACTTTCAGATATCAAAGAAGATGAAAGGGCAGCAACTGGGCTCACAGTAAATACTCAATAATTGATAGTCATTACCATTATTATTCTCTTTTGGAATGCTCCGATATAAGAAGATGTGATCACTTCTTTTAATCATATCTGATTTTCCTGTAATCCTGGGACTGCAAACAGTTTGAAGTTCTGCCAGCAATACAGCAAAGCTCAGCTCTTTCCCTGCAACACCCCCATTTAGACACAAATATTTCCTGGTACAAAGTTCTGTTTGCACCTCTTCACCTCAGGCTGACATCAGCTTGGACCCTCCCAGAAGGGCTACATCGCAGCTTTCCGGAAGGAGCCAAGAGGAAGCACAGCCAGCCCTCCTTTCCCTCCTCCCCTTCCACCCACAGAGACACTGAGCGCTGCTGAATGCCTTGGAAGCATAAGGCCGCCATCTGGTGGACACTAACAATTCTAACAGCCCGGTCATAACACCAGGATTAGAGAGAAATGGGCTTCAAAGTCGTTTAATTTTTCCTACCTCCAATTACAGCTTCAACTAATCAGGCTCTAAAAGTCAAGGCACGAGTGTGAAATAGCTAAGAGGTCAGCAAAATAGGAGCAAGGTGCTCCAGAATCTCTTCCTCGCACTTGAGATAAAGCCAAACTTCTTAACCTGCACTTGTCCAGCCTCACCATTCTCCACTGGTACCCAGCCCTGGTGAGCTTCCAGCGCAGCACCTTTCACTTGCTCCTCCCTCGGCTATAAGCACTGGTCCACGCCTTCTGTGCCTCATCACTCCATCTTTCAGGACATGCCTGAAAGTCATCTCTCCAGGAAATTTCTCGAAGCCCGTAAAAGAGGTCCGATTCCCCTTGTTTCACACATCCCTACAGCAGTCCTTACTTTAACTTCACAGCACGAACCACAATCAACTGCTGTGATCACCTGCCAGTTTGTGTGATTGTTGTCTAGTCTGTAAACTCCACAGGGCAAGGACTGTCTCTTCTGTTCATTGTCATGTCCTCTGTTATCAGCATACTGCCTGACACAGAATAAGGCTTGAATAAATATTTAGTGAATGGATGAAATAAATGATTAAATGAGTGTTTCATGCTGATGAGGAATGTAGTGATGGATAAAAGTATATGCAGAGAGTGAGTTGAACTGTATGTATTCTCCTTCTGGTGTAAAGGGACATCCAGGAAATTGACAAACATTATTGGTGTAAAGGGACATCCAGGAAATTGACAAACATTATTGGAGCCAGGTATCTTTCAGTGACAACTTCAAATGCTTTCACTGAAAGCTTCAAAGCTTTCATAATATGGTCTAAGTTTTGCTAACAGTACAAACCTGAGTCCTTCACGGAGACCAGATGGGTTTTGTGGAAGCAAATCAGTCCTTGCTATGGTATGGTGCATATCTTATTACAGAGACTTTAAGAGCAGCCTGTATAGCCAAAACATCTGCTGTCCTAGCCACAACCCTTCTTCCCCCAAGATTTCTCAGACACAGAGTCAGCAGACTGTAGAGAAGGGGGAAACTTTGCTGATCTGGTGTGGTGAACAGAGGAAGGTAGATGGGTCAATGTCTGGTATGAGGCAGAATTCTTGTTTCGTCATCGCTGTCCCCAAACATGTCATCCAGTGAGCATCACCAACACCCACACTTGGGATACTTTACAGAGAAAGGATCCACTCACCAATGATGACCCTGCCTCAAACTTTATCCACCTTCCACAGTCCTCAGTAGCTGACCATACCTGGTTGTCGGAAACCAGCCGACCAAGTCAAACCAGGTCCCTGAATGGGGGAGCGGGGACTGAGAAAAAAGAGAAGACAGACAGGGTGCAGGAGGGAGAACAGATCTCACAACTGTCTCTCCAAGTTTATTTCTTATGCTTCTTTTTATACATAATCTGTTCCTTTGTGTATCCCAAGATAACATAATTAAAGTAACATCCTGAAGATCGAGGTACAATCGACACTTCTTTTGACACTCCCTTCGACACTCCCTTTGACACTCCCTTTGTCTATACTTAATCTTCTTCTTCCTGGAATTCCACAGAACCAGCCTTTTCTTTTTTATGCAAGCAGGCCTCCCGAGATAATCCATGCACTCTTTTGAATTTGGGGAGCTTTAGCTCCCTACACCTGGCAGGATAGATAATGGAGATGGCTGCAAAGCAAATGAGTCTGTAAAAAAGAACAACATTCTATTAATATATTCTTAGAACTACACCTGGCTTGTTGACCAGACTGTTGGTGCTAGAAGGTCAGCACATTCTGCACTCTGCAGACAAGCTGGGTATGAAGCCACACTGCCTGGAATTGGAATTCTAGGATTACACCAAAGAGGACTGAGCTTACTCAGTGCTCAATCACTTGAGTCTCATGAGGATAGCCTGACAAGGAAATGTGAATGCCATTTTTAATGGAGCAAAGCACCAATCCGGCCTGTGCTGGATGGGCTGGGCCTGCCCTGCCTTCCAGATGGACATGACTCTGTCTGGACTTTCACAGCTCATCAATCCCCCTCTGCTGATGCTCTGCTTTTAGATATGTTCATGTGTTCATCAGACTTCTCTAAATCTGGTGTTCCTAGGAGGCTACCTATGTCTTTCTGTGAGTTTGCCAGTCTCTGCTCCATCTCCTAGCATTGAATTTATAATCTCACTCAGAAAACAAGCAAGCACCTCTCGTTCCAAGTTCTTGGAGAACATATGTCCACATCCTGCCCAGGCACTTTTGGGTTCTGGTGGAGAAGCAAATCTCCCTCACCTGGCACCAGTGGCTCTGATTGTATTCATGATGTTGTCACTGACCTGGTGGCCAGGGGGTAGCACAGCAGGATGCAGGCCCTTCATGCCACCCTCTCTGAAGAGGTAAGCCAGTGTTGACAGGCTCCTACTCCTTTCCAAACCTCAGCATCTCTACAGTGATGTAGCATTACAGTGAAAAAGGACAATGAAATGACTCCTCAAGCAGAGCTCTCTAGGATACTTTTAAAACTTATTTCTCTTTACTTTTCAGATAAAGATATCTTCCCCATCTTTGCAAAATATGGACCAACATACAGCAGGGGCAGGGAGGTAGAAGATTTCAAGCATTGGCTAATTAACTATTATGACAACTTGTATAATCATGAATCATGATTATACAAGTTGTCATTCTATGTCACAACTGAAAAAAAAAAAAACCAACTCACACAGGCTAATATATAAAGAAAGGACTTTGTCAATTCACAAAACTGAAGGGTCAAGAGGTAGTCTAGCTTCAGCTGCAGTTGGATAGAGAGCCTCAAGTGATATCACCGGCCTTCTTTATCTCTGAGTTCTGCTTCCTCTCCATGAGTTCACCCTCAGGAAGGCATTCTCCTGGCAACTCCAGCTTACATGCTACCAGCTCAACATACTCAGCAAAAAGGTTATCTTTAATAGTTCAGCTAGGGTTACCAGATTTAGCAAATATGAGGGACATATTTATACTAAAAAAAATTCCTACTTGACCTGGAATTCAAATATAACTAAGCACCTTGTATTTTACCTGACAACCCTCAGTCTACCACAGGTCCTAGGATTGAATTTGGGCAATCTGGATCATTCCAGACCAGTGCAGGAGGATGGGCTATGCCATCTGGCCAGGGTCACCTGCCTCTCTCTGGAAAGGAAAGAGCATGGTCAGCCCTCCTAGTATACAGTAGGAGACAGGGTCCCTTACCCAATAACTGGGATGCTCACTCTAGAAGAGGAATGAACCCTGCTCAGGCAAAAACAACAAATGTCCACACAGTGACCTTGAAGGTCCCAAGTAACAGTGAAAATCATAAAACTCTGTGATGATCGTATTGCACACAAGTTTACAAAAGCATTTTTACACCACTTTTTCCTTGCCACACGCACCTCTGTTTGGTTGGCAGAACAGATATTATAATCACTCCTGTATTACTGCCATACCAAAGTACCACACACTGGGAGTTGGAATGCTTAAACAACAGACATCTATTTTCTGACTATAGTTCTGGAGGCTAGAAGTCCAAGATCAAGGTGTCAGCAGG
>NW_011888825.1:2845724-2852783 GCF_000151845.1 Pteropus vampyrus | reverse complement strand
GCGCTGGCGGCCTTGGTGCAGGTCAGCGGCCCGGCCCCTGGAGGCGTGTGGCGGCCAGCGGGCGGTGGGAGAGGGGCTCCGCAGGGCGCCGGCCTCCAAGCTCCGTCCCGAGGCCCAGCGTGCAGTGTATACTAACAAGCCCGCAGGGTCGCAGAAGCGGGCAATTTAGGTGGAGGACGAGGATTGCATCAGAAATCCCCACTCTCTTCCCCCACCTAAGACACAGATGTGTTTACATGACCTCACCACAGTCCTCTCTTTTGCTCAAATCCTGTAAGGAGCTGGTTCACTGTGTCACTTTGAAAGGAACCTGAGCAGAGAAACAACCTTGGCACCTTACTATTCAGCCTGTGGACGAGACAACACAATTCAGAGTCGAGGACATGAATTAGAACAAAACCCTTTTGTAACACAGCTAGACTTTCAAGCCTGCTTTGTATCCCCTTCATAAATGCTTTCCTCATTCCTTGAGACTGTAGGGCCTTTAAAATACCCATTCCAGGTATGGCCCATCCTCTTCAGAGTTCCTGTGCAATTATTTACAAAAATGTATGCTGTGTGTTCAAACCATCTGTTGTATTCAGCCAGAAACCCCTTCACCTATCATGATCTGCTAGACTATGTCTTATTCCTATTTTGTATCTGCAGTGCCTACTGCAGCATCTGTCATGTAACAAATGACTGAAATGAATCAAAGAACAGACCAAATACAGGAATGGAACCTGACAGTACACTTGCTAACACCTGATGTTTTGACATTGCAGGTAAACGATCCAGATGCAGAACTCTGGATGGTGAGTCTGAGCCGCTTTCCTCTACCTGAAAGAATTGTGGAACTGTACCAAACACAATATTATCTGTTTGCCACTCCCCCCACCCCTCTACTTTGTGTACTTAAAAACTTAGAAATCAAATCCTTTGTAAGATCTTTTCCTCAAAATATTAGGGGGAAATGAGTCAGAGTAATAAGGTTGTGTGTGTGTGTGTGTGTGTGTGTGTGTGTGTGTGTGTGGTGTGTCTGAATTCAGAATTTTCCAGAGACACAAGGTCTTTCAGCAGTATTCCCTTTGAATAAGATGATCCAACTGAGGACACTTTTTGAAGACACAGACCTCTTAAGTTCAACCGAACCATTAATTCTTTATGAGTTTCTTCTACCCAGAAACTCCAACAAACATCTGACCAGAAATGGTAGGCTTAAGGTTTGTGTTTTTGCTAATTCAGTGAGTTATATTTATAAAAGTAATTAAAGCCGATATACCTACAGTACATATTGAACCACAGTGCTCTAATCGAATCATGGGGGTAGGGGCCTTCCACACATTTTCTGAAATATCTAAATTTTGCCCAGCTTCTTTCAATACAGATACACAAGACTATACAATGTCAACAGTGAGATGATTTTAGGCTTTGAAATAATGTCAGCCATGTACAGAATAGCAACAAGTGAAAGCATTTGAAATTATAATGCAAAATTCTGATCAATTTTTTTTTTAGTGTGGTAAAAGTGCATTCTCATATTGCAATGCCATAAAAACAGGTTACCACTTCCTCGATTGTTACTGAAACCTAAAGTAAATCATGGAGCATGGTGGCCACTAATGTCATCTTTCTTTACCTCTTTATCCATATTATTTCCTCTCTTTTTGCTATCAGGTTGTATATATAATTCCTGCAGTGCTGACCCTGCTTGTTGGACTTAACCCTCTTGTCACAGGTATGAACCTTGGATTTGGAATGGAGATACTTAATAATAATGCTTGTAAGTGAATGCGTGGCTATAAAACAGACTTAATCATATCTTTATTTTGTAACCTGCTCCTTGGACCCCTTACATATATATCTATCCCAGGTGATATACATGTAAAAATCAGATTGCCTTATAATAATGAGAGTCTATCTGCCCAAAACCCAGGAGAAAAAAATGGGTCACTCCAGGTCTTTTTAAGTCATTTCTGATCATAATAAGGGACTAATTCTAATCTAAGTCATCCTCTTCTAATTTTCAGGAAATCTTCACAAGGATTTGCCATACTAAGATAATCTTTATCAGTTTGGAACCCAAAGATTTCTTATGCTGATATGGAATAGTTATGCAGTTTAGTCCATGAGAGAGAAGGGTTTCAGTCACTGCATTGATTTCTTAAGCCACCAAACTAATGGAAAACCAGCAACAAATTCTTTTTAGACCAATACCACTCTCATTAATAATTTTCTTATTTTGAATTCATTCAATACCTATCTATATGAACTATTACTTATATAGAGAAACTGTTTATAATATCTATAACAAATCTCTAGATTTCTCATGAATATATGTTTGCCCCCACAATCTCCCAATGTGCTGTCATAGTACCCTCGGCAATTTATTGCATTTTTTATATATGTTTCCTTCTCCTAGGCCATAAGCTCCTTAAAAGCAGGATTATTTCTAACCTATCTTTGCACAAGCTTGGCTTAAATATGGCCAAGAATATGGTAGCTACCTAATGCTTGTGAATGAATGAATGAATGGCTGTAAAACTCCTTACATATATATATCCCAAGTGGGTATACATGTAAAAACTTCACTTAAAATCACTATCTACTTCAATTATGGGCAAACCATAGCTGCTTTGCCTTTTATGGCCTTGAAAACTCTCAATAAACCTTTATGTTAGACTGTTTTATACTATAAAAGTGTCCCATAGCAGAAAAAAAATACATTTTACATTGTTTACTAACATTTTCTTATTAATAGGCACTATTAGTCTTACAGGTTATTGATCACTTTCTTTAAGACAGCTTCTATTAGTGGGGCTCGAAAGTTCTTAGGGCCTTAGAATAAAGTCTAATGATTCCCAGCTGGGTGGGGAGAACTCTTGTCCGCAAGGTTCAGGAACTTCATGTATGGGCCTCTAGAACTCTCTCTACATTTTTAAGGGGTATCAGTTAGAGTTCTGTTGGTTTCAAGCAAGAAAAATCTCAACCTGAATGGGATCCAAGCCAAAAAGTAGATATATTAGGATATTTTACTGAAAAGGTGAGAGGCGGTGGCTGGCTTCAGGCACTGGTGGTGGCTCGGAACTTAAACTTCTCTGCATTCTCAGTTCCACCATCTATTGCACTGACTTCAGTCCTGAGCTTCACATGGTAGAGCTCTGCAGCTCAAAGGTCACATTCTCACCCACCACACTAAGTCCTACAGAGTATAGAATCTACTCCCTGAATTGTTGGCCCTGATTTGTCCTACACTGATTGTGAGCCAAATCACTGTCACTAAGGGGATGAAAAGCATTGACTGACTTAGCCTAGGTCCAGTTATCTGGGACATGTGGACATGTGTGAGAAGAATAGATCCCCAAAGAAAATAAGGATAATCATCATAGGAAGGAGAGATGTTGGACAACCAAAATAATCAATGTCCATTTAAGTTTATAATTACTTTTTTAACATCTATGATGTCCCTCATAATAAAACAAAACAACCCCAGCCTTTTTGAATGCTTTACCTGAAAGCAGACTATAGAAAAGCAAATACAAAAGAGTTCATTTTTCTATGGGATGTGATTCCATGATTAACAACTTCAGGATTTCTATTTTTAGGTAATTTTATTTGGAAGACTGTCTCTGCAATACACATGTTCTTTTGTATCGTGTGGGCTATCAGCTTGGCATACTACCTCCTGCTTCATACACAGAGGAACATCTTACATGAGGAAGAAGGCAGGTGAGCAGTGACTTCTGCTCTCTAGAAAGGGTGGGGAAGAACTGAGAAATCTTACATTCCTTTACAACACCTTATCTGTGCACAATGATTTAATTCCTCCAACTATTCCATGAAGAGCAGGGAAGGTATTATCTCCTTTATAAGTAGAAGAAACTGAAGAAATAATGGAGCGACGACTCAAACCCAGCACCATCTACCACACTTCATGATCACTACTACAGGCAGCATTACATATTACGTTATATTACCATCAAGCAGTTGGAACTTAGCTTCCTTATAATTGAGAAAGAATACTATGCAGTAAGAGTCCAGTCGAATAAGGTGAAAACTGCAACAGCATTCTGATTCAGTTCTGGTTCAAGCCAAAATCTTATCTATGAGTGTGATCAGCCATGTCAGCCTTGTTCAGCCTTTCCCTGGTATGGCTCATGTCATCTCCTCCTTTTGTTATTTTATCACCTCTTGCTTTGCTTTCTCCCACCTTTGACTCCCTGGCCTCACTAACAGCCTGATTTCTTTTCTTTTTATCTGACTGCTAACATCCACCAACACCAAGATTCAGAGACCTGCAAATTAAGTATCACTGGTGGGATGCTGCCGCATTATAGATCCTAATCCTTGGAAAACTGGATCAGGTTGGGTCAGTTAATGGGAATGTAAACCAAATGGGTTGAATGACCACCAATTTAAAGCCCACGAGGTGTGGCAAACTCAAAGTGGCGCTTTTAGCGGTACAATGGCCAAATATGATTCTTTTCTACTCTATGTAAAAGATAAGTGCTTTTAACACATATTTCTAACACATTACCACCCCAAAATCATTAGTCAGACTCATACTAGAAAGCATTCCTCTCCATTAATATGTGACCCAGTCTCTGTAATGTGTGCTTAAATTATTTGATTTGAGTTCAGCCAGCCTAACACTGAACACTCTAAAATGATGTAAAAAGAATGCCTGATCAAATTGAGATTGTTTTCTTGATTGTAGTATTCCTCCCAGTGACATGAAGTAAGTGATTTAGATGTGTTTTTGTTTTGTTTTTTGTTTATTTATAAGTTGGGGAGTAGTCATGGAGCTCTTTTCTGCTTCATAAGATGAAATTTATTTTCATATAGGGCTTTAAACTGTCTGAAAAAAGTAATTTATGAATCATGCCAGATTTGAAAATATTCTGTAGATGTTATCTATATGTTTTGAGGGATGTCATCCAACAGTCAGTAGAATCAAGTGTCATGGAGAGAATGGCATGATATACATCTCACCTGCAGCCACTTCAGAAATATGAAATGTATGCTATTTTTTAGGGAGCTGTTTGGTCTGCTGATTATCACAGCATGGATGAGCCTATGCCACAGTTCATCAAAGTAAGTTTTCATATCAGATGTGTTCAAGGTTGATTGGATCAAGTTAATAAGTGAGCATATTGACACACAAATAAAAATAGGAATTTTTTGACAAATCTTTCCTTTTCTATGGAAAGCTAATAATAGTTGATTCAAAGTTTCATGATCATTAATACTTTCATGAATACCATAGTTTCCTATGTGGCCCAGTGTAATCATAGGCAGTTGCCAGCCTAAAGAGTGTTCTTCAGGAAGAAGGAAAATGATCTCAGAAAGAAGCTTGCAGATTTAAGAAAGAATGAACAACAAATAAAATATAAAAGTGAGTATATAAAAATGAATATTAACTTTATAAAACTAGTAAAGATGTTTTGTGGGCTTAAACATATAAAGAATAAAAATACATGACAAGAGTAGCATATAAGTTGGAAGGGGATAAATGAAGGTAAAATTTTCTAAGATCCTTGGATTGTCTGGGAAGAGGTAGAAGCACCAATTTATATTAGACTTCGGTAAGTCAAGGAATCATGTGGTAATCCTCAAGGTAACCACTAAACGAAAAGAAAATGAGTGTAGAAGGCAGGAAAAGAGGAGGGAAAAATACAAAACAGATGGGAAAAATAGGAAGCAGACGTTTAGAGAAATAAATCCAAATAGAGGAACAATTACACTAAATGTAAATGTTCTAAATATTCCAATAAAGAGTCAAAGATTTTCAAAGTGGATAAAAATATTGAAAACCCAACTAAACACTGCTCCCAAAAGACAACCTTTAAATATACAGATGCAGAAAGACTGAAAGTCAAAAGATAGAAAAAAATATACTACACAAACACCAACCTAATGAAAGCTGAGATAGCAGTTTTAATTTTTAAAAGCAGACTTTAAAGCCAGCATTAGAGAAAAATGAGGATTCTTTTTGGTGATTATTTTGTGGGGTTTTTTTGTATTAATTTTTTTATTTTGAAATATTCAAACATATACAAAAGCAGAGAGACTAATATAGCAAATCATACACATCCATTACCTAGCTTCAGCAGTTACCATTATATGTCCAGTCTTGTTTCATCTATGTTACTGTCCTCTCTACACTTAGGTTGTTTTGAAATAAATCTCAGATATCATATTGTTTTATCTGTAAATATTTCAGTATGTATCTCTAAAAGATAAGCACTTTAATCACTCTACCATCACACACAACAAAAGAATAATAACTCTTCAATATTGAGTTTTCCAGTCAATGTTTACATGTCCCTAGTTATCTTATAAAAGCATGTTCCTCTGTGTTCTGTATTTCCTATAAATTGGTGTTTAGATCTAGAGGCTTGGCCAGATTTTGGCATTATTACTATTATTACTAAGCAAAAGTACTTCATAGTGGTATAATGTACTTTCATCATAATATACATAACACCTAGCTGTTTCTATGGAATGTTAGCCTTTGATGCCCATTGCCTAAGTCCATTAATTTATTTAAGTTGCAAAATGGTGCTATTCTAATTCCTTGATTATTAGTTGGAAAACTTTTATAAAGAGAAAACTTCCACTTATCAATTCTTTGAGATACAGATCATAAGAGGAAAAAGAAAGAAAAAGGAGTCGATTCTTAATTTACCAGTTTTCAAAATGAGTTTTTCTTGCCTGGGCATCTTCCAAAAGTGATAGTGAGTTTTGTTTATATGTCATTATAGTAGTACCATTATAAAGTCATGGATTTCAACATAGTTAATATTTCTCAGTCCATAGCAGTTATTATCCATGGCAGTCCATGCTTCAACTGTCCCATCATACATGATCCAAAATCTTTGATTGCTTTCTTGCTTTCTGGTATGAAAAATGTTCCAAGATAATGTACATTTTATGCCCTAGACCTGGAATGAATCATTTTTCTAAAAAGTCCTGGTTACTTTTGGTAGATAGTGGTATTTAGAGGTCACAATCTTGGCTCAAGTAGTGCACATATATACATAAATTTATAAATATGTGCATATTTATGGATATGTGTGT
>NW_011888825.1:2841514-2844068 GCF_000151845.1 Pteropus vampyrus | reverse complement strand
TTCTCTTGCCGAGGAGATATATCTGAAAATAAATTACTAGTAGCAATATCAGAGAGTTTACTGCTTATGTTTTCTTCTACAAGTTTTATGGTTTCGGGTCTTACATTTAAGTCTTTAATCTATTTTGAGTCTGTTCTTGTATGTGGTGTAAGATAGTGATCCAATTTCATTTTTTTGCATATATCTGTCCAATTTTTCCAACACAATTTATTGAAGAGACAGTCATTACCCCATTTTATATTCTTGCCTCGTTTGTCATATATTAAATGAGCATATTCACGTGGATTTATTTCTGGGCTCTCTATTCTGTTCCATTGATCTATGTATTTGTTTTTATGCCAGTACTATGCTGTTTCGATTACTGTAGCCTTGTAGTATAGTTTGATATCAGATAGTGTGATACCTCTAACTTTGTTTTTCTTAAGACTGCCATGGCTATTCGGGATCTTTTATGTTTCTATATAAATTTTAGGATTATTTGTTCTAGTTCTCTGAAAAATGCCATTGGTATTTTGATAGGGATTGCATTGAATCTATAGATTGCTTTGGGTAGTATGGCCATTTTAATGATTTTGATTCTTCCTACCCATGAGCACAGTATATGCTTCTGTTTATTTGTATCTTCTTCAATTTCTTTTTTCAATGACATAATTTTCTGAGACTAGGTCTTTTACCTCCTTGGTTAATTTGATTCCTAGGTATTTTATTGTCTTTGATGCAGTTGTAAATGGGATTATTTTCTTAATTTATCTTTCTGAAAGTTCATCATTGGTGTATAAAAATGCAACTGACTTCTGAATATTAATTTTGTATCCTACTACTTTACTGAATTCACTGATCAGTTCTAACAATTTTTTTGTGGACTCTTCAGAGTTTTCTATATACAGTATGTCATCTTCTTCTTTTCTTTTTTTCCAATTTGAATACCTTTTTCTCTTTCTTGTCTGACTGTAGCTAGGACTTCCAATAAAATGTTGAAGAGAAGTGGTGAAAGTAGGCATCCTTGTCTTATTCCTGATCTTAAGGAAAATGCTTTTAGCCTTTCCCCATTGACTATGGTATTAGCTGTAGGTTTGGCCTTTATTATGCTGAGGTATGTTCCCTCTATTCCCAATTTACTGGGAGTTTTTATCATATATGAATGTTGGATTTTGTCTAATCTCTGCATCTATTGATATGATCATATGATTTTTATCTTTCAATTTGTTAATGTGGTGTATCACATCAGTTATGGATATTGTACCAACCTTGCATCCCAGGAATAAATCCATCTTGATCATGGTGTATGATATTTTTAATGTATTTCTGAATTCAGTTTGCTAATATTTTGCTGAAGATTTTTGCATCAAGGTTCATAAGAGATATCAGCCTATGTTTTCTTTTTTTGAAATGTCTTTATCTGGTTTTGGAATCCAGGTAATGGTGGCCTCATAAAAAGAATTAGGGAGCCTTCCCTCTTCTTGAATGTTTTGTAATAGTTTGAGAAGAATAATTGTTAATTCTTCAAATGTTTGGTAACATTCGCCTATGAATCTATCTGGTCCAGGACTTTTGTTTTTGGGGGAGTTTTTTTTATTACTGATTCAATTTTGTTGGTGGTAATTGGTCGGTTCAGATTTTCTGTTTCTTCTTGACTTAGTCTTGGGAGATTGTATGTTTCTAGGACTGTATCTATTTCTTCCAGATTTCCCAAATTGTTGGCATATAAACTGCTCTTAGTATTTTCTTATTCTATTGGGTCCATAATTACTTCTCTTCTTTCTTTCTGATTTTATTTACTTGGGTCCTCTCTCTTTTTTCCTTTTTGAGTCTGGTTATAGGTTTATTAATTTTGTTTGTCCTTTCAGAGAGTCAGCTCTTGGTTTCATTAATGTTTTGTGTTGTTTTTCTAGACTCTATTTCATTTATGTCTGTTTTGATCTTTATTATTTCCTTCATTTTATTCACTTTGGGCTTTGTTTGCTGTTCTATTCCTAGTTCTTTTAAGTGTGAGGTTAGCTAGTTTGAGATTTTTCTTGTTTCTCAAGGTAGGCCTGTATTGCTATGAGTTTCCCTCTTAGGACTGCTTTTGCTGTGTCTCGAAGATTTTAAAGTGTTGTGTTTTCATTTTCATTTGTCTCTAGGTATCTTTGGATTTCCTTGATCTCATTGTTAACCCATTCATTGTTTAGTAGCATTTAGCCTCCATGTGTTTGTGTATTGTCTAGTTTTTTCTTGTACTTGATTTCTAATTTCATACCATTTTGATTGGAGAAAATGGTTAATATGATTTCAATCTTCTTAAATTCATTGATACTTGTTTTGCGGCCTGATGTATGGTCTGTCATGAGAAATGTTCCCTGTGCACTTGAGAAGAATGGATATTTTGCTGCTTTGGGTGAAATGCTCTGAAATATCTATTAAATCCATCTCGTCTAGTGTGTCATTTAAGTGCACTGTTTCCTTGTTGATTTTTTGTCTGGAATGAGTGTATTACTGTTGATCTCTCTTTTTATGTTGGTCAATTATTGCTTTATGTATGTAGATGTTCCTATGTTGGGTGTGTATACATTTA
>NW_011888825.1:2840817-2841464 GCF_000151845.1 Pteropus vampyrus | reverse complement strand
GTATACATTTACTAGGACTATGTTCTCATGATGTATTGATCCCTTTATCATTGCATAATGCCCTTCTTTGTCTCTTATTATAGCCTTTGTTTTAAAGTCTATTTTGTCTGACATAAGTATTGGTACCCTGGCTTTTTTATTTTTTTCATTTCCATTTGCAGGGAATATCTTTTTCTATACCTTTGCTTTCAGTCTGTGTGTGTCATTTGATCTGAAGTAGGTCTCCTGTAGACAGCATATACATTGGACTTGTTTTTCTTATCCATTTGGCTACCCTATGTCTTTTGATTGGAGCATTTAATCCATTTGCATTTAAAATGATTACTGATAGATGCATAGTTATTGCCATTTTATTTGTATTTATGTTTTTTGCTCTTTCTTTCTTTTTTCTTTTTTTAAATAGAAGTACCTTTAACATTTCTTGTAATACTGACTTGTTGGTGATGAATTCCTTAAGCTTTTTCCTGTCTGGGAAGCTCTTTAATTCACCTTCCATTTTAATTGATAGCCTTGTTGGGTGAAGTATTCATGGTTATAGATTCTTGTTTTTCATTGAATATTTCTTGCCAGTCCCTTCTAGTCTTCAAAATTTCTATTGAAAAATCCGCAGATGTTCATATGGGGGTACCTTTGTAAGTTACTAGATG
>NW_011888825.1:2787588-2840767 GCF_000151845.1 Pteropus vampyrus | reverse complement strand
TTGAATATTTCTTGCCAGTCCCTTCTAGTCTTCAAAATTTCTATTGAAAAATCCGCAGATGTTCATATGGGGGTACCTTTGTAAGTTACTAGATGCCTTTCTCTTGCTGCTTTTAAGATTCTCATTTTGTCTTTGACCTTTGGCATTTTAATTGTGATGTGTCTTGGTATGTGTCTGTTTGAATTCTTGTTTGGGACTCTGTGCTTCCTGGACTTGTATGTCTAATTCCTTTGCCAGGTTAGGGAAGTTTTCTGTCACTATTTCTTCAAATAGATTCTCAATCCCTTGCTCTCTCTCTTCTCCTGGTATGCCTATAATGCGGACATTGTTATGCTTCATGTTTTCTTAAACTATCATATTTTTTTTCTTTTTTCTTTTTTTTTTTTTTTTTTTGCTATTCTGATTGAGTGTTTTTTGCTACCTTGTCTTCCAGTTCACAGCTCACTGATTCAGTCTTCTGCTTCATCCAATCTACTGTTGAATCCTTCTAGTGTATTCTTCATTTCAGTCATAGTATTCTTCATTTCTGACTGGTTCTTTTTTATAGTTTCTTTTTCCTTTTTTATGCTTACTGTCTGTCTGTTGAGGTTCTCATTGAGCTTATCCATTCTCCCCTTAAGTACACTGAGCGCCCTTATAACCATTATTTTGAACTCTGTCTCTGGTAGGTTGCTTGCCTCCATTTCATTTACTTTCTGGAGTTTTCTTCTGTTTCATTTGTGGCATGTTTGTTTTCTCATTTTTTATCCTCTCTGTGTACATTTATATGCATTAAGAAGATGTGTTTTGTCTCTCAGCCTTGGCCAGATGACCTTATAGGGAAGGTGTCCTATGTGGCCCAGTGGCACACTCTCCCTAAGCACCTGTGCTAGGGGCTCTGGACATGATCTTTGTGTGGGGTGTGTGTTCTGTTGTAGCTAAAGTTTTATTGGTATTAGTACAAAAGTGGATGGGATTAATGTTCAGGCTGACTAACTGTGGGAATTGTCTATGCCCACAGGGTATGAGTTGCTATATGGGGGCTGACCCCACTGAGGGGGATTTGCCCTAGCAGGCTTGTATAGTTGTTGAAACCACTCTTTGGGTGTACTGCTTATGGGGCTCGTCAGGTGTTGCTCTGTTGTAGTCTAGCACCAGTTTCCAGGTGCATTGGTTTTGTGGCCCTTTGGTTGGGGCTCCCCAGTAGGCCAAGGTCAGCCACTGCCTTTGATTGCCTAGGGCTACCTGGTGGGATCTATAGAGTGATCCACCAGTGGTTGCTGCCTGTGCTGGATCTATAAATAAATGGAAGAGACAATGCTATACACCACAGTCCAGTTACCCCCAGTATCAGGCCTGGAGCAATTTAGCAGAAGGACCAGTGCTCCTCAAGGCCTGAGGCTGCCTGTCAGTTGCCTGTAAGACTCCGCAACCAGTAGAGCCTCTGGGTGATATGCATGTTGGGTGGTGTGGCGACCCAGGGAGTCACCTGGATATATTAAGCAAATTTCCCCTTACACTGCAATGTCAGTTTACATGCCAGCACTGTCTCTGTGGCTTCTCGTAAAAGTCTCAAATCGCAGCAAGACCAGCCACTGCTCTCCTCTAGCCTGCAAACACCTGAGAACTGTTCAAGAATTACTGAAACTCGTGGGCAGGGGTTTGTGGCCCACTACAGTTGTCTCTCCTGGGATGCACAGGCTTTGTGTGGGCCGCACACTGACTGCTGTTGTTTGCTGTTGAATTTGTGTCCTAAGGAAAGCACAGGATGGGACTGGGTTGCCTGGGGACAGGCTTGCCACAGGTAATTTGTAGGTTGGGTGGAATGGTGTCTCAGAGACACAGGGCCATCAGGCCTATACAGTACCAGATTTGCTACCAGTTCTGGGTCCGCGGGCTCCCACATAAGTCACAGATCACTACGAGACTCACTGCCATCTGGTTGGGCCCACAGACTCCCACAGTCCACTCAAGCAATATTGTATCTCATGCTGGCAGTAGCAATCCGCCTACCAGTTTTCCCAGAAATTTGCACACTGCGCTGGCCGAGGTCTATTGCCAAATGAAATGTTCAACCCCAGAAAGAGGCAGGGTGGCTGCATGGCTATGGGCCACAGGGGGCAATTTGTGGATTGGGTAGAGTGGAAACTCAGGGAAACATGGGCCATCGGGCCAATACAGCCTGTTTGGCTGCAAGTTCTATATCCGCGAGTTCCCACAGTAGTCACGGATCATGAGACCAGCTTCTGTCTGGGGTGGGCCCACAGACCCCTGCAATCCACCCAAGCTTGGGTTGGCAGCAGTAATCCACCCGAAACTGTTTTCCCCAAAATGCACTCACAGCCCTGGCTGAAGTCTGATGCCTGTGCTGAATGTTAGGCCCCAGAAAAGGGCGGGGGGGGGGGCAGCCGCCCCATGACAAGCCGCCCTGGGCAATCTGTGAGTTGGATAGGGCGGGCTGATCTCCCTGGGCCAGTGCAGCTTCAGACTTGGCCGTGTGGGGATCCAGCCCTCGCTCCAGTACCATGTAATGTAGTCTTTCTCCACGTGACTCTTGCCTCAGCCTCCATCCCTCCACCAGTGCCCAGGGTATGTGTCTGTAGGTGAGAGTCTGTGCATGGGCCATTTAAAGAGGCATCTTGGATTCCATCTCACCTGGACTGCCAGAATCCCCGATTTTTAGTCAGATTTTTTGAAAACTTATCACCTCTGGCCTGGGGAGTCCCCATATGCCGCTAGGACCCCCTCTCTCCTTCAGGGAGCCTCTGCAGCCATGCTCTCCCTCCTGGTGCTCCACTGCCTCCCACAGGTGCCAGCTCCGCCTGATTCATGACTTGCCCCTCCTACAGGCTTCAATGTGGCTCCTTTATATCATCAGACGAATGTGTTATGATCAGCTGAACTTCTGGTGATTCTCCACGTTGATTATAATTTGGTTGTAATTTTAATGCAGTCCTAAAAAGAGGCGAACCCCGGTTTTACCTAGGCCATCTTGACTGGCACCTCGGCTTTTTGTTTTTTTGTTGTTAGAGAACATCCTTCTAAGCTAAGGGATATATATTCAAATTACTTGAGATGGTTACTCTATGTGCTATTGCTAGCAAGTGAATTACTACACAGTTAATTTATTTAATTTTACTTTCAATTTCTAGGGATCACTTTTTAAAAATATATTTATGTAAAATATCTACATAGTCCAAAAGTCGAATCTACAAAACAAAGTATATTCAAAGAACTCTAGCTTATCTCCTAACTCTGTAGCCTCCCATTCTCCATAGGTGAAACTTATTGCAATTTTATGGTTTATCCTTCCATGGTTTCTTAATGAAGCAAATAAGTGTATTTATTTGTAGTCCCTCTTGTCTTAGATAAGTGGTAGCATATTATACACATTTGTATTCTCCTTGATTTTTCCCTTATCACGTTCTGGAACTCATTCTGTAGTATATACTTTCCTTATTCTGCTGATAGGTCCATAGTATATTCATCTAGTCCACCATTGTTTAGATTGTATCCAGTCTTTTGCTATTAAATATAACGCCAACAGACAACGTTGTCAAAATTTTGAATTTTGACAACTAATCGGACAGTTGAGAAATGGGTAGTTTAATTTGCATTTTTCTTATTAGGAGTAAAGGTGATTTAGAGCTGTATGCATTTCTTTTTTCTATAAAATACTGGTTCATCACTGAGCGATATAGGTTTAACCTGTTTCTAAAGTTGTTAGTTTTCTATATTTTTAGACACTCTTTATATACTACAGGTATTCACCCTTCGTGACATAAGCCAAAAAAATTTATTTTGCAGTTTTTTATTGTCCTTTTACTTTGCTTACGCGAAGTTTACTTCACTTTGCCATAAAAATGCGTGTGTCTGTTTTAATGTAACCAAATTTATCAGTCCTTTCCCTTGTTGCTTCTAGATTTGGAATTATAGGAAATCTTTCCTTCCTCTCAGGTTGTAGAGTAAGTTTTCTTCTCATGCATGTATGGTTTCATTTTTACATTTAAATCTTTGTTCTATTTAGAATTTATCCTCGTGTAGTGATATAAAGAATGTTATACCAGTATTTTTTTTTTCCTTTTGGCTATCTGGTGATATCAATACCACTTAAAAAGTGGATTTAAGATGCAAGAAAGACATTTTTTAATGACCAAAGGTTCATTAAGTCAGGAAGGTACAATAAATCATTATAGCAGAACGATAATAATTCTAAATTTGTATGTAACTAAAAGCATAGCCTCAAAATAGATAAAACAAAAATTGGCAGAACTAAAAAGAAAAACTGAAAAATTTACAATCACCTTGGGAGACTCTGAAAGATTTCTTTGTCATTAATGAAATGAAAAACAAATTAAAAAATAAAAACAAAGATATAGATTTGAGCTACACAATAAGAAACTTAACCTAAAGGATATGTACAGAACACCATCACCAAGAATGGCAGAATTCACATTCTTTTCAAGTACACTTTGAATATTTACAAAACGACTGTATGGTGGGCCATGAAATAAGTCCCAACACATTTCACAGAATGATCTTTGACCATAGTGCAATTAAGATAGAAAAAAATAACAAAAATAATAGACAATCACTGAATATTTAGAAATTAGGAAACTTCCAAATAACATTTGGATAAAAGAAGAAATCACAATGGAAATTAGAAAATATTTTTGAACTGAATGATAGGAAGAGTACTACATATTAAAATTTGTGGAATAAAGCTAAAAATCACGCTTAGAGAGAAATTTATACCTTAAATATGTATGTTAAAAAAAAAAAGGCTGAAAATCAATGAGGTAAGCTTCCAAGAAATTAGGAATTCTCTAATTTAAGAAGTTAGGAAAAGAGCAGCAAATTAAAACCAAAGAAAAAAACAAATAAACACAAGAAGATATTATGAACAACTTTTGCCAGTACATTTGAAAATATAGACAAAATGGACAAATTTTGAAAAATACAATTTCTCAAAACTGACACAAGATATACTCAGAAGTCCCATAAATAGCAAAGGAATTTAGTCCATAATTTAAATTTCCTAAAAAATAACCCTGGACCACATGGCATAACTGGAAAATTCTACCTAACACTTAAGGAAGAAATAATGCCAACCTTCAACAAATTCTTCTAGAGAACAGAAAAAGAAACACTTTCCAATTCATTTTATTAGGGCAGAAAATCCTTGATATCAACACTTGACAAGACCATTACAAAAAAGCAAAAGGAAATTATATGGCAGTCTCACTTATGACCACAAATGGAAAAACACTAAACATTTTAGCAAATCAAATCATGAAATATATAACCCAACAACCAAGTTGCGTTTATTCTAGGAATATAGTTAGTTTAATGTTCAAAAACCAATCAATGTTTTCCACCACATTAACAAAATAAAAGAAGAAAATAAACTATCTCCTCAATCTATATAAAAAGAGCATTTGATAAAATTCAACATCCATTCATGATAAAAGCTTTTAGAAAATAGGCGTACAAGGGAATGTAACCTGATAAAGGATATCTATGCCAAAGTATGATACTTAGTAGTGATCAGTTGAAACTTTCCCTCTGAGATCAGGAATGAGATAAGGTTAGCTATTTGTTTTAGCTATTATCCTAGCCAGTAAAATAAGGCAAGAAAAGGAAATGAAAGCCCCAAGGATTGGAAAGGAAAAATTAAATTTTCTTTATTCATGGGTGATAATGACTACATACATAAAAATCAAAAAGAATCTAAAGTTATTTGAATAAGTGAGTTTAACATGATTGCTAGATACTAGGTTAATATACTAAAATCAACTGCACTTTTATCAGCAAATAACAGAAAAACAAAGTTACCACTTTTGATAACATAAAAAAATCAACTCCCTAGAAATAAATCTAACAGAGATATGTAAAATATCTACACGCAAAATTATAAAACATTATGAGAGAAATTAAAGTTGACCTAAATATTAAAATAAAGAAGACCTAAGTAATTATCCTATGGCAGTATAGGCTAAACTTATACTGGCAAAAGGATAAACTAATGAACAAAATAGAGTCTAGAAACAGATCCATGTATACAGAGACCCTTGACTTATGACAATAGTGGCACTGCAGAGTACCAAAGACAGGCAGTCTTTTTACTAAATAGTGCTAGAATAACTGAATATCTATATGGAAAAAAAAGCACAACAACCTCTACGTTATAACTTTCATAAAAATCAACAGATGGATTACAGATCTAATGTGAAAGCAAAACAAAACTTTTAGAAAAAGTAACAATATTTTCAAGATCTTGGGGAAGGAAAGTTAAACAGGACACAAAAATCATTATGAAAAGATCAATTTTACCATTGTTTAGTCAATGATTTCAGTTCCTCAAAAGACATCAGAGTGGGAAAAGCTATTTGCAACACATGTAAACAAATATTTGCGTTAAGAACATATGAAGAATTCATACAGATCATTGTTATATTTCAATTCCAAAATTAAGAAAAAAGGATCATACAAAAATGTAAATGTATTTTGCCAAATTCTATCCTTATACTTGTTTCCAAAGCAATCTATAATTTTTATTGGATTTTTATTTATAATTTTTGTGTCTTTATAGGAATCCAGTTGGTGGAAGAATTCAGTTGGCTACTGCCATTTTAATTGCTCTCTTCCCGTTTATCTCGTGGGTCTACATATATACAAACAAGGAGATGCGGTCCTCCTGGCCAACTCACTGCAAGACGGTCATTTAAATCAAGTGAATAATCCTGATCTTAAAATGAGAATTTAAATTTTTTTATAAACATAGTTTTTTTTTTTAATCCTAATAATTTTTTAAGGCTGCCTACAATACAACGTAGGATTGGATGCAACTCATAAGTGATGGGGTCTGACATTCTATTGTGTCATAATGTAGAGAAAAGGCAGTGGAAAAAAAGTTAAGAAGTATGAATTCTAACTCAGCTTTCTCGCTATCTATGTGACTTGAACAAATATAAAAAACGTCCTAGTGGACATTTCCTTATCTATAAAATAGGATTAATACTAAATCTCCTACTTACTTATACAGTTGCAAGGATTAAACTAGATAATATGAGCACACTCTGAAAATACAAATTGCTTACAGAGTTGCACATGATTAAAATAGAGGGAAACAGGGTTTGGTTAATTACATAGAAATAAAGGTTTAAGAGAGGGCCGTACCCCTGAACTAATCTCATTATATTTAACTGGTATAATGCCATGAACTAAATGAGGACTTCAGATGAACCAAATGAACAAGCATGTTTTGGAAAGAAAGATAGAATAAAGGAATTTGGAACCAAAAAGGAAATAGGGAATATTAATTACATTGTAAAAAAAAAAAAAAAAAAAAAGAAAGACCAAAGTCTATACATTTTTTTAATGAAGACCCGGGGAGACCACTTTCGAGCTGTACTCTCCAATACAGTAGCCACTAGCCATATGTTGCACGGAGCACTTGAAATGGGGCTAGAGCGAAGAAGTTTTCATTTTTTTAAATTTAAAAACATATCAACTTAGTTATTAGAAAACTTAAGAGTGTCTGGAACTCTTAGAATGCTTATTTTAAGTGTGTTCGGAACAACTTGGGTACTTGAATCTACTTCAACTGCAAATTTTATATCTAAATACAGATCACATATTTCAAATGAAATCAGTGTTCAAATGAATGGATTATAAGTACAAAAATACACACTAGATTTTAAAGACATAGTATAAAAAAGAATTAATTTTTATACTGATTACACATTGAAATATTTTAGATATACTGAGGTAAATAAAATACATTATTAAAGTTCATTTTGTTTCTATTTACTTTTTTAAATATGACTGCTAAAATATTTTACTTAGGCGGCTTGCATTTTATTTGTTGGTTAGTGCTGTTTTAGAGCATCTGGATGGCAACTTTTTACACAGGCTAGTATCAAACTCTGTAGTCAAGACACTGTCCCATGAGATTTAGGAACTATTTCACTAAAAAGTATTAGCACCAATCTTATGTCAGGATAGTGAAAAATGAACCCGGTAGTTGGTCTCTCCATTTTTATAGCCTTTAATACAATATTAAGTATCCTAAAAATGTTCGTTAAAGGAGGTATGCATGTGTTTTGTTTTACACAATGGCCACTGGACAGTCAAATTCTTTATTAAGATTTAGATACGGTAAAAGGAAAAAAATCTGATATTAAAGCAATTAAAGTGAAATTTACTTTAAAGGTCAGTAACATAAAGGATTTCAGTGTTCCAGTGTACATTTAAGTTGCATGTTATTTATGGCTTTTATACCTCTTTTAGTATAACTATTAAAGCCATACATGAAGAAATGGATTTATTGGCAAATTATATATAGGACCTACCCATCCTCCAAGTAATGCTTGATTCTGTGCTTCAAAGACAGTAATGTTCCAATTTTTAAAAAAGTTATGTTCAAGATACACTTTCATCATATCTGCATCTCCCATACCACACTGTCAATTCTGTGAATATATAGTTCCTTTTAAATCTCTATAAGTATACAAAAGGAACCAACTTTTGGTGGAGTGCTGCCTTTAGAAAACAGTATTGCTGAAATTGCTTTTAAACTATTTTTCAATTGAATTTAAGTACTAAGTTTAATATTTCTATTATCAGAACCTGTGTTTGGACCTTTTTTCTTCCCATTGTCACTATTCTACATCAGCCTCTCATTATCTACTGCCTGACCGAAACACATATCTAGCCATCTATCACCCAGCTCAGAAACCTGAAGGTTACTCACTGTATAACAAGTTAAATTCTAACTCTGGGAATGCCTTTCAAGGCTCTTCTCCACATAGCCCTAGCCTATCCCTTTCCTGCTTTATTTCTTGCCATATCCCCAGTACCTTTTGGTGAATCCTCATAGCATTACTTGCCTCTCCTAAACGCAGCATATCCTTCAATGCTAGTGCTTATACTAGTCTGTCTACTTGAAATGTACTTCCACACCAATTTAAACCACTTTTTTCCTTCTTCAAGTCATTCTTAACCCATTTCCTGTTTAAATAAAAAAAGTGCAGCTTGCTGCCAGCGTTAATTTAACATAAACACACTCTTTGAGGCTGAAGCAAATCTGACTGTTTTTTAATGTAAAAATAAAATATAAAAACTGCTTTTGGATTTATTTTTAAACAGAACTTGTCTCTAATCTTAATGTAACAGAAATGTATACATAAATAGGATTCATCAAATGAATCTTTAGCTAACAATTGTTCGAGAACGATGTTAACATCACACATAGGAACACATTTTCTAGAATTTGACATTTTCAACATTTAAGAATTACTATATTTTGTAAATGGAAATACCACTAAAAACAGAATGCTATAAATAGAATGATGTTATTTGTTTCTAAAGACTACTGATACACTAGAGCAATGCGAAAATAATAATAAAAGCGAGATATTTTGTGGCAAACTTCGGGGGTAAGGTTAAGACTATAATCCATGAGTTATCTCAGGGTAAATGGCAGCCGCAAACGCCACCAGCGAGTATTCTCGGGGAAAACAGAAAACACAAAACTTGACTCCTGCTCCACATTCCTACGGTCCTTTCTTCACACATTTGTATCTAGGGATGTCACATTCATCATTAAGTTGGTGAATGCGGGGAGCACATTACAGTCACCTCTGTGGCAGGATGTATAATGGCCCTCAAAGATATCCAGGCCCTAATCCCCAGAACCTATGAGTGTTATATAACAAAATGAATTTTGCAGATGTGATCGAGTTAAGGATTTTGAGATGACATTATCCTGGATTATCTGGGTGGGCCTTCAGAGTAATCACAATTATAAGAGGGAGGCAGAGAGACTTGACTATATAGAAGAGGAGGTGATATGACAACAAAGCAGAAAGGGATTTGAAAATGCTACCTTGCTGACTTTGAAGATGAAAGAAGGGGGCCTTAAGCCAAGAAATGCAAGAAATGTAGCTCTAGAAGCTGGAAAAGGCAAGGAAATAGTCTCCCCTAGATCTCCTTGAGGGAGCATGGCCCTGATATCTTGATCTTAACCTAGCGAAAATAATTTCAGAATTCTGACCTCCAGAACTATAAGAGAACAAATATGTTATTAAAGCCACTAAGTTTGTGGTAATTTGTTACAGCAGCCACAGAAAATATACTTGTACACCCCTATAGTGAGTAGGTACTCTGTGGGCACACTCATGTTGACTAGTATTGGTTTTTTATCTCGTACTGTTTTTTTAAGCCCCGAATCAACCTTTCTCTGCACTTAAACAGCCCCATTTGCCATCTAGTAAGTGTTTCTGCAAATAAGCCAGCATATATGACAACTGAGTTAAACATGTCCCATTCATCTATAAAGGGAATCAAGGGTAAATTCATGCAGCACTAGCTGGTGGCCCAAACAGACCACATTAGCAGGCACACAGCTGCTCTTGCACTTGATCCTGCTTTAGTTGGAATCACAAGAGGACCATATAACTTCTTTGAAGGCCCTTCTTACAGCCTCACATGGGAGGATACATATTCACCTGTGTGAATGGGAACACCATTCATTCACGTGTGAAGTAACTTGATTATTTTTGGTTTGTTTACAAAATAGGAACACAAATCTATAAAAGTACAATATGATGGATATTCTAAGCAAAAAAAGTCCAAAGCTCATTCACACAGAGTAATAAGGAAAAGTTTTACCTAAGCTTATTTTTTTTACTATGAATTTTGAGCAATTTTACATAGCTAATACATAAACATATTTTCCTTGTAAAAAGTAAAAAAAAACAAAACCAAACCAAACCAAAAAAAAAAAAAAACAGGTAAGGCTAAAATAAAGTTTTAAGGACTATATTCCCCTTCCCTCAGCCCCATGCCCCTTCAGTCTCCTCTCTGGCTTATTCATGCCACTTTCATTAATTTTCTTTCCAATTTTCAGCATTGGATATATTATCCGAAAATGACATTTCAGAATGTCTTATAAGCCAACACACACTGAAGCCATAAATATATTTTGTTATGCAATTACAATACTACGCAATGAGACTGAGGATTTGGGGGTGAGGTAGGGGAACAAAACAAGGCTAAATCATCCTCTTTATATAAAGATAAAATAAATCAGACTAAAAATGGAAAGCTTTTTCCTTCTTGTAATTCATAATTCTGTCTGGAACTCTGCCTCTCCCTTTCAACATCATTTTGTCAGGATAGACATACACTGTGCCAAAAGCCTGGCTGTCCGGAGCTGTTTCAATAACCCCTTCTAGATTGATGTGGTGCACACCAAAAGGATCCTCAGAGTAGCCACCATCGTGAGTGTGACCAGCAAAGAAACACACCACACACTCATGAGCCCATATGACTGCGAGGGCGTCTCTGTAATTCCAGGCCAGGCACACACTGTCAGAGGCCTCTGGATAAATGGGAAGATGGCCTGTTAAAGAGAGGAAGAGTTATGAACCAATTAGGAAGAGTTATGAACCAATTAGAAATATTTCTTTCACCAAAATAAATGGCTAAAAACTAGTACTCAGAAAAAAAATTGTATATCGCTACTTCATATGGATTGAGACCAGCAAAAATCCACATACATGAAGAACTAGGTAATCTACACCCACGTCTCTGGGGTATAAAGAAGGGTAAGACAGTTCATACACAAGGGGAGAGAGGCCACAGTAGAGGCAGGAACCCTGAGATCTCTATGGCCCTACAGAGTCTCAAGATGTACAAATATCAAGGGACACCGAGGGCATCCTGTGCAGGGCAGTTTGCCAAGGTGGCCGGATATCAGGCAGGTGCTGTGCTGGAATCAGGTCTCACTGATTTCCTTAGGTATGAGTGTTATATACACACAGAGAGATACTCTTAAATAAAACAACAGTTTAGGGACAGGCCAGTAGATTTTATATCGTTTTTTTTATAAACACTCAAGGTTTTATTAAGAACTGATTTATGACACTTTAAACACCTTCAGGAGATCAAAGAAGCCATAGCCATTTTACAGATGAGAACACTGAGTTATTAAAGTGGGGATTATTCATATTAGGTCCCGTAGGAGATATGTGAAAGTAGAGCTGGAAGAATTTCGAATTCCTGATGCCAAGATATATATCAGGCCACACTTTCACTCTGAAGTATAAGTACAATAGCTCATTGGTCTTTTCTTCTTCCAGTCAAATTACTTTCCTTTTTTCTTTCTGTTACTGTTTATTTTTATTCTGCTTAGTATCTATTTGTATTACAAGTAAAAAAAGAGAGGGGCGAACAGAGTGCACCCTTGCATGCACGTGCACACGCACACACATGCATACCCACACACAGACAGTCACTCTTCAAGCTGTGATAGGGCTAAGAGTCCAAAGTAGCTATGTGACTTTCCAGATCTCTTATATGCCATACTGGACTCATCTATCAAATCACTGCAGCACTGGATACAAGTAGTTAGTTGCTCCCTTCTTGAAATATGTGACTTCCAGGATACCACCAGTCCTCCTAGTTTTTCTCCAAACTCAATGGATAATAATTTTCATTCTCCTTTGCTGATTCCTCATTTCCACAGTGTCTTATTAGAAGCGTCTGAATGCTTGGGTCTTGGGTTTCACTTCTCTGTCTACAACTAATGGCTTGATGAGAATTAGACAAAATGACATCTGAGTAGCAAAAGGAAAGTGCCAAAGCAAACAAAAACAAAAGAAAACTTCCATTAGCCATTTTAAACTTTGCTAAAGAAAATCTAAGTCACTCAGTTGTTAAAGGTTTGTTCAATCAGTTTCTAAGCTAACAGAAAAGTGAAAAATTTAAAGAGACTGCTTAAATTTAGAGGAGTACAGAATGTAAAGAAGTGCACTGACATAAGCAAAAGAAATGGGAAAAATACAGGATAGACTGGGAAAGGGGATTGGGGCATAAAACATGGACTCTAGCTGTCAGTAGCTGACAGTTGTATGATTTTAGCTGTGTAGTATAAACTCTTTTGGTTCAGTTTCTTTATCTTTAAAATTAGAAGATTTGACTTTATGACCCTTGGTACTGGAAAACTAAAAAGCTGAGAAAAGTCAAAAAGTATCCTAGTTTTTCAGACCACTTTTTGTAAAGCCAAAATACTATCACATCATGCCAATAATTCTTGAGAGTACCTTATATTTTCCAAACTGTGAATGACATTTGATATACTAATGGTAGTGGAAACACCCCTACTCCATCTACTTGTTTTTACTACATCAGTAGATTATAGTCAACTATCTGAATAGCCTATCATTTTCAGAGTTTTCATGTTCACAATTTTTCACTTGATGCAGTATTGAGAAAATTTCAATTTGCAGGTTAGACATTTGCTCACACAGCTCAAAGAAAAAAGAACCAGAATGGCATTCCATCCTTGTGACCCTCAGTCCAGTCTTCTCAACATTATGCCCCATTAATTAGATCCCTAAAATAAGGGATCTAATCTCAGCCCCTAATCCAAGTACATCAGCTACAATGCAAATCCAAATTCAGTTCTTTGTGTATACATGCACATCTGAGTGTATTTAAGCATCTCCAGAATCCTACAATCTCTGATGGCAGCATGTCTGTCAAAAATGATTCTAAATGAAAATACTAATACCATAAGTGCTCACTGCCAGTTGTGTCTCTAACACTCGTGACTGTTATATGGCCTTTACTTGGTGGCCACTGCACTAAGGCTGAGGTTTGGTATGGGGAGCCTGGACTGAATTTTTCATTTAAATATTACTATGTAAATTGATCCCATTTGGGGAAATTCTACTCTGAAACCTAAAAGGTCAACTCACAGACTCTAATATTTGGCAAGACATTTTGTTATTTTATAATTCTTTCCTCAACCTTAACTGTTAATCTTATATTCAGATCATTTGTCAATAACATTTTAACTAGGCATTCATTTTATAGAAAGATATCACAATATTTTGTTAATATGCTTTAAAATCTAACTTTTCCTATTCTCTAAAATACAGATGTTTAATATAAACAAACAAATAAATAAATGCAAGTGTAAACAAATCATTTAAATACTTACTCACTATTACCACCTTTTCTTGGTTTGTGTCAGAGAATGTAAGGACTTCATTCAACCAGTTCAGCTGTTCTTGGCTGAATCCTCCATTAAACTGGACAAACTGAGGCTCAGAAAGTCCTAAAATGAATTCTGTAAGTTAGATCCGTCAAATATAATTTTTTTTGTCCTTATCAGGGCATTCGAACTTAGCTAACATGGGACACTTGTACTTTTCTTTAGGAACATTTGGCAGTAATTGACTTAAAACAGGAAACCAAAAGAATTTAGAGCAATATACAAATTAATCATATTGTACCTTACTCCTAGTCTTGACACTCCTCTGCTTATTTCACTTGCTTCCCGTTACACTGAAAATAAAAGATTCTTTACTGTGTTCACTGAGCTACTTCAAAATCGTCCGGCACCACACTAGCCCTTTTCTGCGTTCAAGAATGCAGCTTAGTGCCTTTGCATTTGTTTTTCCCTCTGTCTCAAATACTCTTCCCAAGGATGACTCCTTCATTTAGGGCTCAGCTTAAATGTTTTTCTCCTTGGAGAGGCTGTCTGTGACAACCTAAACCAAAATAGTCCCCCTAGTCCTTCTCTATTATTATACTTTATTTTCTTGGTAGTACTTATCATGGTAGAAATAATCCTGTTTGTTTATCATCTGTCCTGCCCATCCACCTTTCTTGTTCCCTCCACTCTATCCATAAAAAAGGTGATACTGTCAGTATTCTTACAGTTCTGAATAGCTAAGCTCTAGAGAAAGTCCTTGGCCCAGAATAAGCATTCAGATATTTGTTAAATACATCTTGAACCAAGTGCAACCAATCCATGTGCCATGAAGCTTGTGAGAAATCCTGACCCTGAACAACAGCGACAATATACTTTTACCTTAATCATCCATCTTCCTGCTGAATAAAAGGTAGCTGAAGAATTTAAAGACAATGTATTAGATTCTCAGCTCAAAGGAATAATTCACCTTGAGGACTATTCAATTCCAAATTTGGATTGTGCTCCCTCAGCATCTTCAGACACTGCTGGTATTTTGGAGAAGACTGATCCACGCCCAAGACACTCAAGTCATAAGCATCGAGTAAAATGAACCGGAATTTAGGGAATGGTACAAAATGATAAGCATAGTAATTCCCTGACGTCACAGTCTCAGGATGATGTACAATCTGGTCTTCTAGATACTTTGTGTTCAGTTTAGAGTTCGTTAAATAGTCTCTGCTGAAGTTATAGAATTCATGATTTCCCCACGTATGATGAACTGGGACTTTAAGCATTTGAAACACATTCATAACAAGTTCTAGTGACTTTTCTGATGCTTTATACTGTGCATTATATCCATCGATGATATCTCCAAGCTGAAGTACACAACAGGGTAGGATGCGTTCTTTATTCCAGTGTTCAATAGCACCCTGTAAGTGAAGAAGACTATGTCTGTAGTATCTCCGTCTGTTTCCTTGGTAATTATAGCCATCTTCTAAATTAGCATATTGAATATCTGCTATAACTCCAAAGGAGAAGAGAAATTCTGAATTCTCATTTAGGGTTCCAGGACTGGGCTTATCATCCATAACCTCCAAACAAGTTTCTAAATAAAATAAAAAGATAACCACGTTATAAACATCTTAATTTTCTAAATGGTAAAGTGGATATTAAACAATAGTTAATCCACTAGATAGCTTGGTATCAAGAAAAATGCATGAGTTTTAAAGTGTAATGGTCTTTGGTCCAAATTACCAAGTCCTTGAAATGCTTCAGTTTCCTCATCTGTGAAACAGATAACCTCTATTCTTTAGAAGAGTAATAATTTACAAAAGGGTGTTGTTATCCTATTAACGAATAGGCATTCTAATTCTAGTAAAGTTAAATTCAAATCTGGTACAATTTGTAATTTTAAGAAATATCCACCAGTTTTAAACACACATGAGCATGTATTTGTGCGCGCGCGCACACACACACACACACACACACACACACACACACACACACACACACACACAGGCACCTTCTTCTACAAACACCAAAATAAGTCTATCAAAACTTCAGGATTTTTTTTTGAAAGTCATATATTGCACTCATTTGTTGCATTTTATACGTTAGATTCCTACCATAGGTTATTTTGTGTCAGGCTGGATCTTTTCTCTTTGTTGGTGGATAGGTCACCTTAAATAAGTTTCTTTTATATGTGGAATAACAGAGAGAGGCAATAAAGACATGAGAGCAATAATTTTTTATTTATTTAAAGTATATAGTACATTAGTTAGACATCTATATAGTTCATAAAATGATCCCCACAATTGCACCCTCCCTCCCCAACCCTCCACCTAGCCAATGTATTAATGCTAACTGCATTCCCTATGCCGTGCTCCCCATCCCTGTGACCATCCATCCGCTATTAATTTGTACTTCTTTAGCCCTTCACCCCATTCTCCCAGCCCCCCAAACCTCCCTGCCCTCTGTCAGACACCAAATTGTCCACTATATTTGTGAGTCTGTGTTTGATTAGTTTGTTCCTATTCCTTAGATTCCACATATAAGTGAAATCATATAATGTTTATTTATCTTTCACTGTCTGACTTAAATTTACCTTCTAGGTCCATCAAAACAATATCTTTTTCCATCCCCTTCCTTTTCATATTGTTTTCTTATCCTTTCAGCCACTCTACCTTTTGGTTGGAGCACTTAATTCTTTTCCATTTAAGGTACTTATTGATAGGAATGTAGTTATTACCATTCTTAATTCATGTTTTTGATACATGTTTTTTTTCTTCTTTTCCTCCAACATTTCCTGTAATACTGGCTTGATGGTGATAAATTCCTTTAGCTTATTTTTGTCCAGGAAGCTCTTTATCTGTCCTTCAACTCTAAGTGACAGCTTTGCTGGATAAATTATTCTTGGTTGTATATCCTGGGTCTTTATCCTGTCGAATATTTTTTGCCACCCTTTCTGCCCTGCATAGTTTCTTTTGTGAAATTAGCTGCCAGTCTTATGTGTTTTCTCTTATATGTAATTATTTGCTTTTCTCTTGCTGTTTTTAATATTCTTTCTTTGTATTTAACCTTTGGCATTTTAATTATGATGTGTCTTCGTATGGGCCTCTTTGGATCCCTGATTCTGGAATTCTCTGAGCTTCCTGGGATTTAATGTCTATTTCCTTCACCAGGTTAGGGAAGTTTTTTACCATTTCTTCAAACAGCTGTTCAACATCTTTATTTCCTTCAGGTACGCTGATCAGACCAATATTCGAGCTTTAATAGTGTCTCATAGCCTCCTTAAATTATTTTTATAGTCTTGGCATCTTTTTTCTTGCCATTCTGATTGAATGTCCTGATTGGCTTTCCTGTCCTCTAGATAGGGCATTTGATCTTCTTCTTTATTCACTTTGCTTATTCCTTTGTTTATTCCATTTAATATACTTCTCATCTCAGACAATGTATTCTTCATTTCAGACTGGTTCTCTTTTATAATTTCCATTTTCATTTTTGTTTTTTATCTCTTTGTTGAGGTTCTCACTGAATTTATCTACACTTCCCAAAAGTTCATTAAGCGTCTTTAGGAACTTTTGAACTCTGCATCTGGTAGATTACTTGACTCCATTATATTTGGATCTCTATTCTGTTCTCTAATATGGTTTCTGCTTCTTTGTCTTCCCACTTTAGCTGCCTTTCCTAGTCTGTTTCTATGTACCACGCAAAGCTCCTAAGTCTCCCAGTCTTATTTGTGTGGATTTATGAAGTAGGTGTCCAGTGGCACAGTCCTGAGAGGGGTTCAGCTGCAGGCCAAAATTAGCCCATGTCTCTACTCTTCCGAGGCCACCTGTTAAGATTCAGCAAGCAATCCACAGATGCTGTGCTTATAGATGCCTCAAAAGGCCACACCAGAAACTGAGGCTGCCTCCAGTGTGAGTCTCAGCAAGGAGCACCTGACTCGCTGAGGATACACCTGGATGTGGCTTGGGTGGGGCTGCAAATTGGGGGAGGCGGGGTTTCAGGGAATCTTCTGGGCAGAGCGACCTCTGTTATCCATGATGACATCATGGCTATGGTGGAGCTATGTCCCTGCACTGGGAGGGGGGAGGGCTCAACAGGGGACAATGGATACCGCTGGCACTTCTGTAAAGAGCAAGTCTCGCCTGGGCCCTCACTCCGACAATGACTCCCTGTAAGTCCCTGGTGCCCCTTGCGCGCAGCTGAATTGGCACCGGTGCTCAGAGCGAGCAGGTCCGTGACTGTGAAAATCTGCTCACGGATGCAGTCACTTTAAGAGGCGGCTGCCACTGCCGCTGCCTCCATCTACGTCTCAGCCACTCAAGACCAGGTGGCCCCATATCCTCGCCCCATCCTACCTTCTGCAGTTACAGGGTGCTTTCTTAGATTTCTCCTTAGTTGTGTGGCTTGTTCACCTAGATCCCAAGCGATTTTTCCTTGCTGCTGTTCCTTGTTTCCATCACAAGTTTGGTTGCCAGAGGCATGGACAGAGCCTGTATCATCTACACCATTTTTTCCCTCTCTTCTGAGAGGAATAATTTGAAACAAAAAAATCCAGCACAAAAACTATGACGCTGACATGACCATTTTCAATTTTGAGTAGTGATTCTTCAATAGTTGGATGCTTATTTGCACCAGCTTTTAAAAACTTGAATATTAACTCCCCTACAACCAAAACACACGATCTTTCTTACACATGATCTCTGCCCTGCTTCAGTAGCCAAATAGAAGAGATTTTGACTTGAAAAGCTATTATTTTATATTGTTTACAATCTAATCTAAAATCATTTATCATCTTGTGAGAGTCAAGAATATTAAAGATCAAAATAAAAGTCAAAGACCAAAATCCTAACTTATCAATTATTCTGTTATAAAGGCTACAGTAATAAATTCTGCTGTGGTAGCTAAGTTAATTAAAACCTAGTTGTTTCTAAAAATTCATTTGGAATTTCTAAAATCACTTTCAGACTCCTGGTCTCCAGTCATTTGCTGGAGAACCCATATAACCAGAGTTCTTTTAAATCCTCTACAGGATTTAATTGTCATTAAAATTTAAAATCCTCTACAGGATTTAATTGAAATTCTAATTGTTACAAAGCTGCTATCAGAGGTAAAGGTGACAACTCCACAATTAGCAAGAAGGGCCACACTTCAATTTGACTCATTTTAAAATTAGGAGCTTTTCATTCCATAATTGTTAACACTAATGACATACTTTCCATCTGATCCACCCAATTATGAGCTTTAGCTACTTTCCTTTCTTTCATAATCTAAATAGGTACAATTATCCCTAAAACAGGTAAAACAGCACCAGAAAAAAAGATGGAGATACTAAAAAATGGCTTGGTGTTCTTACACTTTTTTTATTTGCTAATTTCTTTCTGCAGACCCCACTAGATGTCAAGTCAGTCCATATGTATGAGAGGTGGTGTAGATGAGATAATCTGATTTGGAAAGTAAAGAATTCAGATACAATTATAATAAATACAAAACTCATCTAATCTGAAAATCTCTAGTCTTATTAGATTTCAAATATGTGATTCCAAATACAAATTAACAGCAGAATCAAACCAGAAGATAATTTACTAAGTGTATTAGTGAAAGGTGTTTACGAAAGCTTAAAACTGTTTCTCAGAGTGCTTTTATCCAATGCCAAATGAGATTGTTTATTTTTATCTTTAAACTCAGAGCCTTCAAGGTAATAACAGTATTGTGGAACTCCTAGAGGGCATTTAGTCTCAATTAATTTGATCTTCTTTCCAGTAGACTGCTGTTTTTTGTTGTTCTTGTCATTTGTTGCCTATCCAGCATTCATTCTGTTCTTCTGGTAAGAGCACCTCCATGTCTCTTTAGGCAACTACTTGATTCCTCACTCTCCATGTGACTTATGGAGAGGTGCAAACACATTACCCGAGCCTGGCCTATTTTAAAAGCCCAGTTTCCCTCTGGTCAGTTAGGGGTAGGCATATAACCCAAGCTGGGCCTAAGGCCAGCCCCTGAACTTTTGCTGGACTACTAGCAAAGCTATTAAAACTACTTCTGCTAAGCTAATAAGAGTAGAGTTAGAAAGGGAAAGTCAACTGAGAAGAAATCCAACGTAGAAGTAAGCAAATCTGACTAATGGAATGAAGTAGAGTCCTGGGAACATTGGTTGAATACCTGGATCCACTTGTCCTTGCTAAAACTACTCTTGGTCATTTAGTTCTACAGCCAGTAATTCTCCTTTGAGCTTAAACTCAAACTGAATTGGCTTTAAATTTTTGTCATGTGATTCCAAAAGTCCTGTCAGATACACCTTCCACTGCAACACAGTTCGGTTTAGTGAAACTTATAGATATACTAAGATTTGTTAAAGAAAATTAAGCAACATAGAGAAAACCAGCTAGGGCCACACACTTCAAACCAGTAATGTGTTCTGGTGGGAGATGGGGGGAGAGATCCAAAATGCTGAATACATATGACTTTTAAAAATAAGGTTATGGATAGAGAACATGCAATTTAATTAAATAAAGAAATTATTTTGAAAAACATAAACTTAAAATCATACTGTGATTTGTTAAGGCAAAGATAAGAGGCAAGAGGGGAGGACAAGGCCACATTCAAGGAAAGACAATTAGAATCAGAAGTGAGTAAGGCAAGGCAAAAAGAACCAAGTGGGCAGGGAATTGACTCTGCTGAATAGTTCAGTCTTTTATTTTATGGCTCAGGGAGATGCCAGTGAACTCAGAAAGATTGGTCCTGGTGGATGGAGAGAATAAAAACCCAAAGACACCTCCAGTGAGGAGATTTAGAATTAAAAACATTCTGATGCCATGAGCTTTTTCAAAATACACCCCCTGCTCCACTAAATACACACAAAACAGTGGGTGAGTAGAGGATAATAATTGTTAAAACTAATAATGGGTATATGAGTTTTATTTGCTCTACTTTTATGCTTTTAAATGTCTATAATATGAAATTTTTAACCCATTTCCCCACTGCCCTGAGAATACTCACCAACAGTGCTTGCAGCTGTAGCATTTACCCTGAGATAACTCATGGATTACAGTCCTAACCTTACCCCCAAAGTTTGCCATGAAATATATCGTTTCTATTGTTTTTGCACTGCTCTAGTATATCAACAGTCTTTAAAACAAATGGCATCCTTCTATTTATAGTAATTTTTAGTAGTTCAATCACTGAAAATGTCAAATCCTAGAAAATGTAGTATTCACAAGCATGTTAAATGAACGCTGGCAGTGAGCTACATTTTTTTTTGTCTAACCGGGAAAAAGGTTAAAAAGCATTCTGGACTTGAGATGAAGCAAAAAAGTTAAGAGTGCCTAGAAGGTCACACAAAGTTAGGCCTAGCTGTCCTAGTCAAAGCAACTTAAAGCAGGGGTCCCAAACCCCCAGGTCCACCGCCTGTTAGGAACGCAGACATACAGCGGAAGGTAAGCAGCTGGTGAGCGAGGGAAGCTTCAGCTGATTCTGCAGCTGCTCCCCAGCACTAGCATCACAGCCTCAGCTCCACCTCAGATCATCAGGCATTAGCTTCTCAAAGGAGCACAGGTCCCTGGTGCCAAAATGTTGGGGACCACTAACCTAGTTATGTCAAGCACAAATTCGATCAGCCTTGTCACTAATGACAGAATAAATATCAAATGATGTTATCTGTGTCCTATCTCTTTCAGGAAAAGTAAATTGAAAGAGAAAAATCTCATTTGGGAATCTTGGTGGTTTAATAGTAATAAAAGTGACAGGTTTATACTGGATATCAGTTTAGATATCTTAACATTAAAGTTTCATGGGCCTATCAAATCTGGCTCATAAGTGTTATCAGCAATTCATCCAATGTATGGTTAGTTATAAAACATCTATGTTGTGTCAGAAACTGTTTTAGAAGATTGTATTTTATTTAACATTAAATTTTAATATGAAGGTGTATAAAAATGCTCTGGCAAACAAATAAAGGTAAAGTTATTAAAAGAATCACTCTGGCATAAAAATTTAACAGACCAGCCAAAAACAATACTGAACTCAATTTTAATTTATAAGACGTGGGTTTGCTCAATTAACCTACAACAGAGCAAAAGAATGAACAAGGGCTTTGGAAACATGGTGGGGTGAGAGACGACCCCAGATAGCTCCCCTTGAAACAACAATAAGCCGGACATCTAAAACTCAACAAAAAATAACCAAACAGCACACCAGCATGTCCGAGCATGGGATCTGCACATAGGAGCTATCAGAGATCAGAACCCCCGTGTCAGGCGGTGGACTGGGAGAAATAAAGAAGCTGCCTCTCTCAACCCCGGGAGCTGCCTGTAGGAGGGAGGGGAGGGAAGAAGGAGCAGTGAGATCCCTGGGCAGCCCTGCCTAGGAGTGCTGTGAGCTCCCCTTGGCCGGCCACAGGGCCCAGTCATTGGGGCAGAAGGCAGAGAAGCGGGACAGCAGAAAAACAACAGTTGATTTTTATTGGCCGCGGTTGCAAAACCAAGGCTGAGCCACAGCCCCCAACTCCCAACCCAGAATACCCTCCGAGACCAATCACCGTGGGGCCCGAGGGGAATCTAAGCAAATGCTACCGAAACTATTGCTAACACTGACAGGGAATGAAACTGAGGGTAGCGAGTGTGATTAAATATCTATCAGAAAATAAGGCATTTTTAAGGCTTTATATAAAGCAGGGATCCAAGAGGCTTAGACACCACCTACTGGAAACCAAAAGAAAAGTGCCTTCTTTGCAGCAGGCTGAAGAGAGACCTGTACATGCTCATTGTCCGAATAAGCAAGGTGGTTTTTGTCTTTTTGTCAATTTGAGAAAAAATTTCTTCCTGGGATAATACACAAAAATAAGAAGGTAAAAATTCTTACCACCCATAAGCAACTTTAGGAGAGAAAATTTAGTTTGATTAAAAAGAATCTGAATACTACATATCAATGTAATTGGAAAAAAAAGTTTACAAAAACAATTTGAAGTGCTAAGCAAACATTTACTTTGAGCAGAAATTCCAGTTCAACTTTGGAATCAAGCAACTTGGGTGATACTACACTACACCTTTTCTGCACTGGAAAGGAGCACACTTGACTAGTTAACCAGCTCACAGAAAATACCGTGCTTCACTCCAACACCCAAGTTGCTTCTCATTGGAAGCCCATTGAAAAAACAGCCACGCATCAGTGAGATCTGAAGGAAGAGAATTAGAAAGCCATTTTTTCCTTTTTTGGTATTTTGCAAATCTACCACAGAAGTGAGGTGGGGAAGGGTTAAGATGACAGATACTGAGACATCAACAAAGGCAGACAGAATGCGAGTTAAACTTTCAGAAGAAATGAAAAATAAACCTCCGAAAGCTCTCAGCCTCGTTAATATAGGGCCGTACCTAAACAAATAAGCAGCCCCAGATGAGGAACTCATCCATAAACTTCAAACCCCTAAACTGAAGGAGGCAGGGGAGTCGACAAGAACATTTTAAGAAACTGAGACCCAGAGAGACTAAATTAAGGGATGGCGCGGTATATGCTACTTCGTACTGTGCCGTTACTTAAAATTAGTTTACATTATAACCTGGAAGTAACTGGAAGCCCCAGGCACTTCAGTCATACTTGACTCGCCCTTGCCACCCTAACCACTCAAAATATCCTAATTATCAATCCAAAAAAAAGTTAATTTCAAAAGCAACGGGTTAGCTTGGAGGTGCAGAGGGTCAACAGTCTCACAATTCCACGTGGCAGGTCTCCACACTGAGCAGGGATGGGGGATGCTAGGTCCCGCCAGTCCCCGGACAGAGCTTTCTCTTTTTCGAGGTTGGGGGTGCCCAGCGGAGCTAGGAGCCCCTAGCGCCCAGGACCTCCCGCCTAGGCCCCGCCGCGCAGCTTGGACCCCCAAGCAGCCCCCTCCTCCAGGCCTTGCTGCCCACCCACGCCCAGCCCGGACCAAGCCGCCTCCAACCTCGAGGAACCACCTACCACGGTCCAGCTCCTTTGCGAAAGGATCCCAGACTACCCGTAGGCTACCGCGCCACCATCGATCCGCGCGGAGAGAGGTGCTCCTCCTGGTTTCCGGAGGAAGCGGAAACGGTGCCGGAAGTCGAGGGGCGGGCTAAAGGAGGCGCGTTTTCCGAGCTCATGGCGGCTCTGTTCCTGGGCGCGGGCCGGATAATGCGGCTTCCGAGTTGTCAACTTTGGCCTCTGTTACCTCGCGGTTTTGGTGTTTGGGGCCCAGCTGAGGGGACCGCGAGCGTCTTGCTGAGGCAACTGTGCGCGCAGCGAGAGGAGACGTGGCGGGTCTCGGGGCTCGCCGGTAGCTGCCTGGGAAACCGGCTCCTTAGCACTGCGATGCCGCCACCCCCGGGAGCGTCGGGACCCGACCCGAAGGGCCGCAGAGACCCCTCGCGTCCCTCACAGCCTGGGGTGAGTGCACACTTGGAGCATTTCCTTTCTTCGTCGCGGCTGTCAAATAATCCTGTGGCTTTCCCATCCCACTCGATCGTAATCTCAGAAATCACTCGGCCTGGCCTGAAGTTGTCCGCTACTCAAACGGCTTACCTGAGTCGCAGAATTTCATCCCGCCTTTCCCTTGGTTTGCCTGAAGTGTCAGCCCTTAAGAGAGAACTTGAGAACCAACACCTCCTCCATGCGGTTAAAAACATACTCGAGCTTGGATTTTTAGTTTAAGCTTCAGGTTTTCTTAGCGGTCTCAACCTTAAGTTTACCATTGTTGAGGAGTCAGAGCATTTTTCTAATTTTTGTGACTTAGATCCCTCTTTAGAGTTTTGGTGTATACATTGAATTTGAGCAAAATAAGGGTCGTAGTTGCGTGCTAGATATGCCTTTTTTCTTAAATTTCTCTCGGGTTCTAGTTTTGACCCAAAAAGAATTTAAGAGCCACTACCCTCCAGCTGATAGATGAGAGAAGTGGTTTTCCGAGCTTGGGAAGGTTAATGAGTTAGGCCTAAGTAGTCGACATCTAACTTTGAGGCTTGAAAAGAGTACAAAGAAATAGCTTGATGCAGTTTGCTAGAAACTCCACTTTTAGATCTACGTTGCCTTTGTGACTTTGGAAGCTAGAGTTAGGTTATCTCCGAAATTTTATTTGATTTATTTATATTTTCAATAGTACAGGCAGATAATTAACTGGTTTTTAAATCAGCAGTTGGGATCAAGTTCACCTCTAGTAACAGTCATGATACTTGAGCTGAGTCTTTTTTTCATAAGAAAAGAAATTGGCTTAGGCAACTTTCCCTTGGAAACAAGATTGTGTTAGGAGCCAGATGCAAATGCATTCACAGAAACTTTTAGTATTTTCTCATCCCAAAGTAACATGAAACTTTTTGCACATTTAACAAGATGAAGGCCTGTGTTAACGTTTATTAAAAACTATAATAAGTTTAGTATGATTAAATGTCTGCATCTTACTGATATTTTATTTTTGAAACCTCTGCCCCAGTAGCCTGTTTCTTGGAAGTCTTTAGCAGTCACATTTGCTATTGGAGGAGCTTTATTGGCTGGAATGAAGTACTTCAAGAAAGAAAAAACAGAGAGTAAGTAGATATCTTGTCAGATCTGAATAAAATATTCCCTGGCTAGAGACTATCATCTTTTTGTTACTTTTACAGTATTAGAAATAATTTTAGGTTTTCAGAATAGTTGTAAATATGTCATAGAAAGTTCCCATATACCTTTCACCTAGCTTCCCCTAATCTTAACATTTACATAACCACGACTCATTTATCAAAACTAAGAAATTAAAATTGGTACAATACTATTCACTAAACTACAAACTTTATATGGAGTTTACCTGTTTTTCTATTGCCTTTTATCTGTTCCAGGATCCAATCCAGGATACCACTGTATAACAATCCGAAAAGATTTATTGTTGGACGGGTCCAACTATAGGTAGTACAAAGTCCAGAGGATACAAAGATGACTAGGATGCAGTCTAACCATTGACATGCATATGATGAGGAAACACACAGAAGTAAAGGATTTTACTAGATGAGCTTCTACCAAGCCAGAGGGAGGATCAGGGTCCTCTGAGGGCCACAGGAAGGCTTAACCTTTACTGTAAACCACTGAGTATCAACAGAGGGAAAGCCTGGAGGCTGACCATGGAAGACGGAAAAAGAGGAAGAACGTGGTCCAGGAATGCTAGGGACTGCTCTGGATAAACAGTTGATGTGTTTAGACATTGTTTACAGGAACTTCATATTTTAGTGAATATTCTAGGACTTAAGATTTGGTTTGGAAGTTTCCAGCAAATCTTTAAAGTATCACTCAGATTTGTTTTGATTTTTTTACTTTAGAGGCTCTTTTGATGCCAAAATCCATATTGATATATAGACATTTCTTTTGGATAACGAGCAGTGTTTTATTGATATAATTTTCGTGTTCTAATACGCAGTTAAGTTCCTTTAGTTTCACAATGAAACAAAACAAAAGCTAGGAACAGAGTAGTAGAGATACTTCTAGAAAATGCAAGCTTCTTTTGACTTTAGTTTGGAATTTCACCTGCAATTACTGTATTATGAAACAATATTAAAAGTGTTCCTAAATCATTTGAGAATATCTGACATGATGCCTCATCGTCTCCAAATACTTTATTATATATTTCCTACAAATAAGGACATTCTCCAACAAAATCACAGTACAACCATCAAAATCAGAAAATTAACATTGTTATGTTACTATTGTTCAATCTTAGGACCTCATTCAAATTTTGCAACTTAATGTCCTTTGTAGCAAAAGGATCCAGTTCAGAACCACACATCATACCTAATTTTTATCTCTTTTAGTCTCCTTCAATCTGTAACAGTTTTTCTAATCTTTACCTGACTTTCACAATCTTGACTACTTTGAAAATTACAGGCCAATTATTTTGTAGAATGTCTCTTAGTTTTGGTTTGTCTGATGTTTCATAATTAGAGTCAGGTCCTGTACTTTTGGCAAGAATATCACAAAAAGTTGCTGTGTTTTCATTCTATCTAGTCAGGTGCCACATGATTTTAATTTGTCCCATTACATAATGATAATGTTCAGTTTGATCATTTGGTTAAGGTGGTGTCTGTTAGGCTTCTCTACCAAAAATGTAATTAATATGCATTTTGTGATGTATATTTACCTATGTAAATATTCTTTTCCCCATCAAACTCAGTTCATTTATGGCAGTATAGACTCATGATTTTCTTTATAATCAGTGAGTTATAATTTGTTATTCTCTTTAATTTGATGCTCAGATTGTCCCAAATTGGTCAATGGGAGTCCCTTTGAGCAGGCTTCTGTTTCCTTTTGACGTCTCCAATATTCTTTGAGTTCTCCTTTAATTCTAGCTTATGAAATGTTCCAGGCTTATCTTGTGCTTTCTCTGCCCCAGCTCTGATATCAGCCATTTCTCTAAAAAGCCCCATTTCCTTTTAGTGGAGGATGATATTTAGAAATCAGGATATGAATTCATTGCTGTTGGGGTACGTCTGCTCCTGGGTCCTCTAAGTAGACAGAGCTCGGAAATGCATATATATACATACACATACACGTGCATATAATTACATCTGTATTTGTATATATAGATTGAAGCCATAAGTTCACACCGTAACTCCACTTTCTAATACTGTAGGATTCATTCTAGTTTTTTCTCTTTCTATCCTTTTAACTCCTTTTACATTTGTAACTCATCTCTAATATACTTATTTGATCAATTTCTGGTAAGTAACTAAGATCCCATCACCACTGTTCTCTCCCTATGCAGCTGCCCCCAGCACACTCTGGCACAGACTTCTAATGCTAAGCCACCCAACTCTCCTGTTTGGGCCTAAACATTCTGCACTGCTGTGTCCCCTCCGCCACCCCTATCAGGGCACACTTGTTGGCTTAGGACTGAATTGTTCCAGAAAAGGAGGAAATAATTTTACCACTTTCTTTTTTTATAGTCCTGACTACATTCCATAGCACTTAATTTGATTTTGTTTCATTGTTTCATGCTTATTCTTAAAAGATTTTTTTAAGCTTCTTGAAAACTAACACTATTTTTTCTGCATTTTGTGCCCACACAGTCATTAGTATAGTATGGACCATATATCAGACATTTGATATAACCTGTGGTTAGATTGATTTTTTTCTTTTTTTCTTTTTTTTTTTTGGTGTGTGTTTGTATTTGTTTAAGAGCTGGAGAAGAAACAGCAGCGAAGCATTGGAAAGCCTTTACTTGGGGGCCCATTTTCCCTCATAACTCATACTGGAGAACCCAAAACTGATAAGGACTACCTGGGTCACTGGGTATTGATTTATTTTGGTTTCACTCATTGCCCCGATATCTGTCCAGAAGAACTAGAAAAAATGATTCAAGTCGTGGATGAAATAGGTAAGAAAGCCATCACTTACTATAAAAAGTATACATTTATTTAACATCACTGCACTTTTCACATTCTAATGTTACTGTTACGCAGGAAGTTGTAGTTATTTGGTTTGTGAGAACAAACTCTCAGCATTACGCTTATTTGTTGCTTTGAATCCTGTGACCTTTTTCTCTACCAAATGGAGCTTATTGTGATGCTAAAAGTGAGGTTGCTCAAAAATTGCAATGTGGTTTGGGTCTCCCTTAAGTCTACTTTGTGTCCCTTACTTCATTGTGGCCTTCCATCATTGACACTGCCACTGACTTTTCCCCAGTCACTGATGGTTAACAGATCTGTATTGTGGTCTATGATGGACAGTCAGGGGCATTTATTCATACCAATGAGAAGGCAGTGTACATCCTTCTTAAAATAGTTGTTCCAGAATATTCAGTCCTTAGGAATAGTTTACCTTGCCTTCGAGTTATGGAAGGATGGGGAACTCTATATATGTTGGAGTGGATTAAGAGACAAGATGCCCATATGGTGTGATCTAGGTAATAGCATGTATGCACTTGGTGCTGGTATTTGGTAGGATATTTATGATTCCACCATAAAATATAGATCTGTTCATCCCGAAGTCCGTCCCTTCCCTGTCATGTAGTATCAGTGTTAGATGTGCATATGTATTTCCTTAATACCTTGCTGTAGCACTTACTATACTCTACTGTAATTGCTGGCTTTCTTTGTCTTTTCCCTTAGAGCATGAATACTGACTAACGAGAACTTTCTTTCAGATAGTATTCCAACTCTGCCAAATTTAACTCCACTTTTCATCACTATTGACCCAGAGAGGGACACAAAAGAAGCCATCGCAAATTATGTGAAAGGTATGTTTCATTAATAGTACTTTACATCTTTTTAGCTCTTATAGTTTTTGAAAGATCAGCTCATTTGAACTTTACAACACCTTGTGAAATAAGGAGGACAAATGGTATTATCACCAATTTTACAGTTAAATAAAAAGATGAGGCTCAGAGTTGTGACTGTGGCTAGTAAGTAAATAAATAAGAAACAAATTTCTCAATTTCTGGGGCAGAGCTTTTTTATTTTGTCACAGAGAAAGAATTGAACTTGGTCTTCATATACCAACAAAGTTAATGGATCCTTGAATTGAGAGTAGAGATACATTGCTTCTAATTCCAGCTCTGTACTGCATTCTCTCTTTTGTAAAATTAAGGCAGACATGTTCTGGGAGTATGTAAATTGAGAGGTTAAAAATGAATTACATGTAAACACCTTTTGAACTCAGCACATATTTTATAAATCCAAAACATTCATTATGATAGGAACACATAACTATTAAAGAATTTCACTTCAAACATCTCAATCTGCAGGTTAAAACCTATTAGAAGGTACTTTTAAAGACTGTAAATTTTGGTAGAATTAAGGGTGAATATTTAGGTTCTTATAAGCTTAGGCGAATTGTTTAATTTCTCCAAATTCATGTTTTTTCAGCTGAAAAATGTGATGAGTATGAACAGATTTTGTTGTTCTTGTACTAGTGTGCAGAATGTGCATACTTAAAAATCAGGAATTTAAATTTTAATTATGATGAAATTGATTTAAGCAACTGGTCAGAAGGACTAATGAATAGTTTTATATTTATTTTTATATGGCCGCATAGCCTCTAAAACTCTAAGTTTATTTTAAAAATGTTTTTGATAAAGGACCGACTGTATATTATTTAATAGATAGATTGTGATGTAATTGACAAGTACATCATTTTGTTGAAATTATACAATTTGTTATCTTCTGACATATGTATGCACTTGTGAAACCATCACCATAATCAAAATGTGAACATATCCATCACCCTCAACAGTTTCCTTATGCCCTTGCTAATCCCTTCCTTTTACCCCTCCCCTTCATCTACCTCCTATCTTTAGGCAACCACTGATCTGCTTTCTGTCAATATAAATTGGTTTGCATTTTTTGGTAGTTTATGTAAATAGAATTACAGAGTGTGTACTCTTTTTTTGAATAGCTTCTTTCAGCATAATTATTGTGAAGTTCATCCATGTTATAGCATGTATCAATAATATTCATTTTTATTGCTGAGTAACATTTCATTGATGGACATAGGAGTTATTTCCAATTTTTGACTATTACAAAAAAGCTGCTAAGAGCATGTATGTCCAAGTCTTTGTATGGACACATGCTTTCATTTCTACTGAGTACCTACTGAATACCTAGGGGTAGAGTGGCTGGATCACATAGTAGGTATATATTTAACTTTTCGAGTAACTGACAAACTTTTTTCCAAAGTGTTTGTACAGTTTTACATTCATACTAGCACTGTATGAGAATTCCAGTTTTCCCACATCCACATTCTTTGCCACACTTGATATGGTTAGTCTTTAATTTTAGTCATTTCAGTAGATATTTAGTGGTACCTCATTGTGGTTTTAATATGCTTTTTCCTAATGTTAAGCATCTTTTCATGCCGTTATTTGCCATCTGTATGTCTTTGGTGAAGTATCTCTTCACATCTTTTGCCTGTTTTATGGGGCATTTATTTATTTGTTTGTTTCTTATATTCTTGATGCCTTATCAGGTATATGATTTGCAAATATTTTTTCCCAGTTTATGGCTTGTCATTTTAGCCATATCTTTTTTAAGAGCAGTTTTCCCTTTTGATGAGGTCCAGTTTATAAAGTTGTTCTTGTATAGCTAATTCTTTTGGCTGTGTATATAAAAAATATTTGCATAACCCAAGGTTGCAAAGGTTTACGTTTTCTCTGTGAAATCTGAGAGTTTTTAATATATATAAGCAGAATTTATGTCCACAGTTTGCAGGTTTGTCAGAAATTTGGGCAGTAGAATAGTTATTTCCTAAAGCAATAAAAAGCAAATATAACTTGTTTGGGGATGAATAATCTCCAACTTAAATGTATTTTATATTAGCAATTATTTTTCATCACATATTAACCAAACTATAAATATCCTTAAATGAATAGACATCTGAGTTGCTGTACCTAACCAAAATACCAAAACCTTATGGTAATTTTTCTTCAGCAGCACCTATGTACAGCGTTTTATGATATAATCATTACTAATTGCATTTTGGGGGAGTTAAAATTAGTTTGTATTTAGAAAATTATTGCAATTTCAACAATTTTTTTAAAGTTTGGATGTTCGACTAATTCAGGCTTCATCCACCTTTCTCTTCGTTTACTCATAGAGTGGACAAGAAAGACAACCATCTTGCTTTTTCAGTACCTGAACAATTTTTCAGTTAGAATGAAGTCATCCAAAGAATGAAAATACACTTTCTCTAACTTTGGAAGAAAGTACTAATGTTAAATGTTGGACTATCATTGCAGTTAGTGTGATGAATTCAGTTGTCTTAAGTGACTTTTACCAGCCTTTTTACATAAATTCCAAAAACTTAACAGCAAATACATGCTATGAGATTATTTGCTGGAAAATAAGATACAGATATTTTGAGCTGGTATGAACTAATTGTGAAGCAAACTTTTCTCATATGATACAGTGAAACACTATAGTGCTTAATTCATAATATCTTAACTTCAGCATTTCTCAGAATTATATCTAAACATTTAAAAACAACTAAATTAATAAAAAATGTGATTTAAATAATTAGAATATATTTCCTCCAGATATTTACTAGATAGTCATGAAAGGTTTTGACTGATAGATTGTAAAGAACCAGTTTTGGTTTCATTGTTCTTCTTTATTAATATTCTGTTTTCAGTTTCATTGATTTCTGCTCTAATTCTTTCCATCTGCTTACTTTTTAATTTACTCTTTTCCTAGTTTCCTAAGATGTAAACTTATATTACTGATTTTAGGTCTTTTTTTCTAATGTATGCATTTAATGCTATACATTTTTCTCTTAAGCACTGCTTTTGCTGCATCCCACACATTTGATAAGTTGTGTTTGCATTTTCACTTTTCAAAATATTTTTTACTTTCTCTTGAGACTTTTTTTTACTCATATGTTATTGAAGTATGTTTTTAATCTTCAGTATTTGGGGATTTGCTAGATATCCTTCTTTTACTGATTTTCAGTTTAATTTCAATGTGACATACATTACAATGGAGAATTTTCATTTGTTCTATGTGGATTTCTTTTCATTTGAAACATGAGAGAATGTTTAGAGACTCACAGGGAGAAAGTGGCAATATAATTCATACTGTGGTTTTGAAGTAGAGATGGTTGTTTTGCGTGCTTCTCATTTTTCAGTGTCTTTCTCATTTTTATTTAGAATTTTCTCCCAAACTGGTTGGCTTGACTGGCAGAAAAGAAGAGATCGATCAAGTGGCCAGAGCTTACCGAGTGTATTACAGCCCTGGCCCCAAGGATGAAGATGAGGATTACATAGTAAGTAAATGCTCAGCGTTCAACCCACAGGCCAGCTCCCAGGTCCCAAGCATTCATGTAGCTAGCTGTAAGTGACAGCTGGCTTCAGAGATAAAAGAAAACCTAAGGCTACTGCAAATTCCTTAGGAATTAGGAATGTTTAAAAGTATAGTAGAAGTATAATTTTTTTAAGGATGCTTCTTTAATTTATATTCAGTGTTCTCATAATTTAATAGCCTGTTTTCTTTTCTAGTGGCACATAAAATTAGAAGGCAATATAAAATCAGCGGTATCTTAGAATCAATAGAATATAGAAGCCATCCTTTTGTGGCAAAGCTTATTTTAGTTTGTAACATTGTATTCTCTCTGTCCTCAGTGAAGGGATGTAAGAAATATGCTCCTTTTGAGAAGCAGTATTAGGCCTTGGGTAACTGCATTTTGAAAAGCAAGAGAAAAGATGAAAGCCTTAGGCAGGTAGATGTTCTATAAGGTGTGTTTTTCACATCAACTATATGCTTTGCATAATTAGGTGTTTAATATATGCTTTTTAATGATTGAAGAACAGAAATTCTGTTAAGTTGCACTTCTGGAGCTGGTACATCAAAGAGCTATTTTTGCATTCCTCAGCACTGCCCCAGCAGCCCTAGGCTAATGCCAAAGTTCCTTTGTTCTTTTTAGTATCAGTGATTTCACAGTAAAGCACCAACAAAGAGTATAAGCACTGCTCCATCCAGTTTTCTTCTCACAATGGACATTCTTTCTCATCACGTTAAGAGTCAACATTGTATTTTAGTTTCATTTCAGTTTTTTTTTTTCCATTGCCCCGCTCTAGTTTCTCTATTATATTGGTTGGCCAAAGTGATGAATCATAAGAGCCTTTCCATTTGCAAACCTGGTTTTGTAGAGAGAGACAACCAGGACCCTGAATCATTGATCTGCCAGCTGCGCCATGACCAGTTTCCAAGAGCAGTGTGCAGAGGGGACATCTCATTGTGATGGTTTGCCTTTTTACAGCCCACTCTGGCTTCTCTATCACCTTTGAACCTGGAGCACATTGTGTGCCCCTGTAGCTTACAACCTAAATTAAAAACACTTCTGATTCCTTTGTCTTAAGCCTACATAATCTTATTTTCCAGTTCTTGTTCTAGCTTTAGGGAATCTTGGATTCATTGGAGCAAAAGACAAGAAAAAAATAGCATTTTTCTTTAAGCTCTAAGTTTAAGGAAAGCAGAGAGACCCACCCTACTGTGGTTTCCTCTTGTTGCACCAGCAGCATGAGAAGAATGAGTGAAGAGCAGAGGGGAACAATGGTCGAGAGAGGAAGCCATGGAAAAGAATACTTTGCAAAGTTATTTACTCTTTCTGTAAAAGAGAGTTGTATTAACTGGGTTATGAGTTTAACTTATGATGATTGTGAGAGAAGGTGAGCTAATCAGTCTGATCTCCGGGGTTCAGTGAGTTTTATTAAATTGTTTAAATATATCCAATTGTAAACTAGATAACACTCCTCAATTTTGTGTTTATAGCTCATAATTCCAGTCAGAAAAGGATTTTACAAATAAAATCAAACTACACATAAAACTCAAAGCATTCAGTTAAGGTAACAAGAGATACTTTGCTGAAACGAAAGCACTGCTCACTACAGGAATGTGGTTTGGATTTGACTGCTGTCAGATACCTAACTATACTATCAACTGCCCCTTGCAGTTTTTTAATTTAAAGTACTTTGACACCTTTGATTGTGTAGTCTAACTTGATTGGTTAGACTTGACTCAGCAAGAATACATCATTTTCTTGTCTGCCTATAACCTGTACACTACTGGTTGATGCCAGTGAGTTTATAAACTTAAACACAAGTTTGGGCACTGAGATTTGTACTGTGCATAAATTAACATGGATATTAATTTTTTTAATTTTTAAAATTATTGGGGTGACAGGATATTAATTTTTTTATTTTAAAAGTTGAAATGTAATTATTTGTTTTATGGAGACTTTTTGGACCCTCTAGAATATATTTTAGACCCCGTATTGAGAATTACTGGCCTACTGCCATAAGAATTGACATTTTGATAAGAATTTAGAGTTCATTGCTATACATTTGCTAAATCAACCAATAGGGGGAGACACTCTCCAGCTTCCTCGGTTTTTCATTAGTATGACTGCTGTCCCCTGAGATGTCAAATTTTCATCCACAAGATGATACGAGAAACTTCTGTTAAGATTTAAGGATCTGCAAGGAGTTAGGGAGTGCCTTAAAAGTTGAGGTGTAATGGAGTGAGATTTTCTTAATCTCAAACAACAGCAGCAAAAGGTAAGCTTCTGGTTTTTGAACGCTAGTGGAATCCTCAGACTGATAGTATATGTAAACTGGGCGTGCCAAATGTTTCAGATTCCTTTGAAAGATAAATGTGTACATCATTGCATTATATCTATAATATTACATTATTTTGTAAGTATTAATTAGAAACTACTGTTGACAAAGAATATAAGTAGTTTTCAAACCTAAGATGTTCAGTTTCACTCATAATAAATGTGAATTGTATAATGTGATGCCATTTTTCACCTGTTAGATCAGCAAAGGTCAAAAGTTGAAATATATTGTCAAAATCGAATTTGGGAAAAGTGGAAATAGACTGTTGGAATGAATTTGGAACAGTAAGCACTTTCATGAGTTGTTGATAGGAACAATTTCTTCTGAAGGCAGTTTGTCAGTATCTGCATTTAAAGCGGAACACTTTAAGTTAGAGATCCTATTTTTGGGAATTTGTCCTATAGATATGCCTTATCTCATTGTTTGTAAAAAGACTGAGAAATCCAAACACCCATTTTTTAAAAGGCTACTATATATGTGCTAATATAGAACAATGTCCAATATCTCATTAAAAGAGAAAACAAGTATAGCATATTGTTACTTCTATGTAAAAAGAAATAGGTGATAGATGATAAAAGAAATAGGTGGGTCTATACACACTAATAAATGACGAAAATTTCTCTGAAAGAATAAAGAACAAGGACCCCGGGAGTTTGGAAGGGGAAGAGGATGTTCATTGTAGAAGTTTACCGTATATTCTTTGTTCTATTTTATGAGCATTTATTACCTTTTCAAAAGAAAAATTATGTATATATATGTTTGTGGATATAGGCATATGTATAAATACACATTAGAAAAACTAAATTTACTCTCCAATAGAATTCCAGTAAAGATAGTGGCAACATGGTGATATGGAAAGATTGTGGATTTTGAAATTAGGCAGATCTAGGTTCTAAGCTTAAGTCTGGCACTTACTAATTTATATAACTTACCCTTAAGCTCATTTTATTGTTTGTAGAGGAGTATGGTACCTATCTTCTCGGTTAAGATGACATGTGAAAGAGATTATCAATAAGTGCTACTTTTTCTCTACTAGGAACTGCTAGAACTTTAAAACGCTCAATTAGAAACAGATGGCAGTTTGCTCTGCACCCAAATGGACATTGAGACTTGACCACTGACAAGTCTGTGGCTAGAACAGTACTTTTATTATGTGTTAGAAAGTAATTTATATTAAGAACACTTGTAAAATAAATTCAATACGCTGAAATTCTATTTTTAAGGGAGAGAGAATAGAGAAAAGAAAAATAAGAAGAGAGGTGTAAGCTATGGGATAAGGTTTGAAGAGCGAACTGGAGACCCGATTCTGACTTACATCATTTCATATGTGTGGAGAAAAATAGATCCCCTGTCCTACTCCTGCAGTAAATTGTTCTAAGACACTTGGAATCACCAGCTGTTTGTTTGAGCTCTCTTGGTGTACATTCTTTCCTTATGTGCATGGGCAAGTGCCTCTTTCCATTTGCTCTCTCTTTACGAATATGTGTATATAAAAAAAAATAACCTCACAGACATACAATGTGTGTTTGAATATATTCAAGGGGTGTCTCCATTTTGGTATGTACGATCACATTCCTGTCTTTATTTTAGTCTTGCCAAATAGCAGTCAAGCCTACAGTAAATCCCAAGGACTCTAAGTTCGAAGTCTTCTGCTTATTTAAAATTGGATTTTGTAGAAGCATATAACAAAAACAAAACAAAACAAAAAAATGCTAATCTAAACTTAAGTTAAAGCTAGGAAAATTTTAAGAACTTTGCCAGGAAAATGGATAGTGGATTTACAATGATTCCTTTGAGGTGTAGAATTTATAGCTCTTCAGGAGCTTCCAGGTGATTTGCTTCAGATAGGATTGTTTAGCGTGGTATAAAAATTTCCTAGGGGAGAAAAATACTTGTTTCCATGTATCCTTTTGAATCACTAATATCAGGACTAAATACTGTGTTAGAATTTATAAATTATATATTTAGTAGTTAGTTTTCTGGTTTCTTCTCACAAAACATGGTAAGCAAAATTTAGGTAGTTCTTAAAACATGAAGGAATACCCCAAGAACTTATTAAAGTGATTTCTCTCCAATACTTTTAATTCTATGTGATATGTCTTTATAATATGGTTAAGAGGTCAAATGAAATACTTTACACATAAATGTAGGCTCTTTCCAAGCAAGTGTTGTCGTTTCACAAGTATTGACTTTTACGAAGACCAGCAACAGCCATTTCTTAGAAGTGAATTTTTTTCTCAGAGATTGTGCGTGTTAAGGATTGAGCCAAAAGAAATCCAAGTTCTAGGCAGTGTCTCAAGCAGTAGGCAATGCAGATTTCTGGGAAACAAAGGATTTTAGATAATTTGTCACTGTGAATTTATTATTAAAGGCTTAGGCCCATTCCATAAATAATAGGTGCTACCAAGGTTATTTAAGCATTAATGTGAAATTCTCATATCCTGTGGCATTTATTCAGTAAAACTAGCAGCTTATTTTGATAATCTTTTTGTGATCTCTACCCCCTTTCTCTGCAGGTGGATCATACAATAATAATGTACTTAATTGGACCAGATGGCGAGTTTCTAGATTATTTTGGCCAGAACAAGAAGAATGCAGAAATAGCTGGTTCAATTGCTGCGCACATGAGGGAACATAGGAAAAAGAGCTAGCCAAAGCAGCGCTGCCAGTGCAGTGTTCTCTTGCTAAAGAGGAAAGAGGTTTTATCTCCCATAGGAGAAATACACTCACACACACAACCTACAGAATGGCCTTCATACCATGGGAACATCTATATTTCGGACAAGGCATGTTACCCTTGAGATCAGCCAACACAGATTCTTGGAAATGTAAAGATCACAACCCAAAGACAAGCCAAAGTCTTCCAAATAGCTGCTGCAAAACTGGAGGACCAAGTTAATGTGAAGCCAGTGGAATGGACCTCAGGGAAGGACATAGCCGGGAAAGGCACATCTGGTGCGTTTCCACACGTGAACAGGCCCTTTGGTCAGCATTGCTGCCTCTCCAGTGACTTGAACCCTTGCTCATACAGGTTGTGGAACTGAATTTGCAGGAAGAGTATAATTTCCGTAAAGTTGTTGCTTCCTCTTCGAGTTCTTGGTGGCTAATAACAGGCAAATTAGACACTCAGCCATAATCTTTATACTTGAAAGCATAAGTGTAGTCTTTCTTGTGAACAAATATCACTGTTAGGTTTGCATTGTATTCCACTGTCAGTGTAAGCAAGAACTAATTTGACTAATGAAGAAGAAGTCTATTGTTTGGGGAAAACCATTAGATTAGTTTCTCTAGGGATCTTTTATGTGATTTTTTAGACAAATGATGTGCTAGGTTTTCAGTGACATACCAAGTAGAAAGAAGAGGATATTGATCATGAATGCGATGCAGAGTGCTTTTCTGCCTGTACTAGATTGCACTGTGTGTGAAATAAATGTGTATTCAGTTTTGCAACTTGGACAAGCATGACCTTTTCTCTTGGGAGAAGAGTGAGTGTGCATAGATGGCAGTGCACAGCTCTCAGAGCAGAGACCCACAGACCCAAGTGAGTGGGTAGGTGGATGCTCGTTAAAGTTCAGGTTGCCAGGCCTAGAACTGGATTCACTGAGTGTGGGGTATGATGTGGAGACCTGCGTTCTTAAGAGACATCCCAAACGCCTCAGATGCTGGTAACCTGGGGTTCATGCCTTGAGGAAATTTTGTAAGGAAACAGGGGTTTTGATCTGGCCAAGTGAAGACTTGACCCATCTTTTGGTATGTCATTTAAAGTGTCGTACACATAGTCAACCATTCAGGAACACGATTGTTGAGTGATGAAATGAATCTTGGCTTTTGTTCCTGAATTTCCCTTTGCGTGGTGCCTGGGCTCAAGTGTCACCTTTTCTCACCTGAAGCTTCCTAGGGCAAAGTTCTGTGAAAGTTTTTCAGTAGGTCCTAATGCCGCAGACATATTGGCTAGTCAGACAACAGATTTTCTTTGTACATTGTTTATGTTTTACATGCCCACAATACAAGCCTGTCTTTTGGTTTTTAATTTTTTTTTTATCAATTTATGTTAAGCCTGCTATAAATACTTATGTCAAAATATGTGAAAAAGAAAAATTATAAACTCTAAAGTGATATGGGCTGAATTGTGTTCCCCGAAATTCATATGTTGGAAAGTCCTAACCCCCAGTACTTCAGAATGCTAACTATATTTGAAATGGCATCTTTAAAGGGGTGATTAAATTAAAATGAGGTAATTAAAGGGATGATTAAGTTAAAATGAGGCTATTAGGGTGGGCCCTAATCCAATATGACTGGTGTTCTAATACGAAGAGGAGATTAGGACACAGACACATCCTGAGAAGACTATGTGAAGACAGACCTCCAGAAGACTCCAATCCTGATGATGCCTTGATCTCGGAATTTAGCCTCCAGAACTGTAAGGAAGTAAATGTTTAAGTCTGTGGTACTGTTACAGCAGCCCTAGCCAACTAATATAGTAGTCAACCTCTTTCTTAGGGTAGATTCCTTAATAAACAGTTATAAGATTTAGGGTATATAAACCTCAACTCAGAAGTAGTTGGTTTGGAATGACTTTCCTAGGGACCTTGTCAAGAAGGTGAGGGACTTAATAAAGGACTAGTCTCACTTAACAAGATATTAAGTATCTTAAATGCCAGACATTTAAAAAGATGATCTGTTTTAAACCACAAAACATTTGTGTGGATCATTTTGCAGCAAGCTCGCTAGATAAAATTTAGTCTTCATTCTCAGCTGTTGCAGGTTAGAGCTTATGTAAGGATCCAAAAAGGGAACAGCAGCTTTTGAAGAAACCTTTTATTTGCTCTTCATTCCAGTGTCAAGCTTAAAGGCTTAGGCTTGGGATGTTAGCAGGAAAAAGGGCCTCAGAGATGACGTCCAGATCTTATTCATGAGGAGAAAATTGCAGATTAAGGTGGTGGTCTTACTTCTGAACTGACATTAGAATTTGGGTCCCCATTCTAGTTAAGTCCCTGCTTGGTCCATTGCTCTGGGGTGCTCATGGTTACCATGTGAATCCAACCAAAATGGGTGCTGTATGCTTTCAATTATGAATCTTGGGAAATTGAAATCAAGGCTGCCTTTCAACAAAATATCACTTTCAGATCTTTACCTGGGTGTGTTAGTGTTCTCACTGGACTCTTCAACGGAATTACTATATTAAGAAATGCCATTTGTTTATTTGAAAATTATAAGAATCCTGCCTGTGCAGTAGGCACAGAAGTACCTAATGCCTCCGGCTGTCTGTGAGGCAGCTAATCACTTAGGCATAAGAGCTGAGATTCACTGAATACCAGTAAAATGCCCATTTGAGTTGGGAGGCTAATTTGAACCCAGTGATTTGGAATTGTAAATGCATCTGCATAAGATATTTTAAATCTTAACTATTTTTAAGCATAAGATTAAAAAATTTTTTAAGTCACCCATAATCCCCCCAAATAACTTTTTTTTTTGCATATAGCACAATTTAAATTGTCTTGTGTTACTTTTAAAAGAGCAGTCCCAGACAAGCAATTTTCATCCATTTAGCTTATACTTTTTACTCCTAGTTATGAATTACATTACTCTATACTGATATGGGTGGTCATTCCCATTCATTAATGAGATGTAATTAATAACCTCTTCAGCTATTTCTTAATAACACCTTTAGAACTTAGGAGATAATTATTTTCTGTTTATTTTTAAAATGTATTTTAAATTTTACTGGTTCTTTCACAACTATACCATATCCTCAATAGAGAAAATTTGGAATATACAGAAAAGTTGAAGGAAGAAATTTTAAAATTGCCATTGTTCCACTAATGGGAAACAATATTTGGATGCATTTCCTTTCAATCTTCAACATTTTTAAATCTTTTGTTATACCAGAAATTCACAGATGTACTCCTTTTAAAAGAAATTAGACATGAGAAATCAACCTCAATCTCTTGCCCACCACTCCCTTACCCTCCTCACAGGTAACTACTATTTTGTGTTGGGTAAGTATCTTTCCAGAGTATTAACGATCTACTTAGGCTGTGTTTCTGCCTCATTATGAATAATAAAAAGTTTTGTTACCATAACTAGCACAGATATCCCCAAATTTCTATGTGACATTTTTGTTGTATTTTGTGTATTTGTTAGATTATTGAATTTGGTAAATATTCAAGGTAGCCCAAAATAGCTCCTCCTTCTCCCTTTGCCAAGGTTGGGTAGTGGATGAACTAGAGAAAAAAAAAATTTGTTTGCAGGGTAAACTTTAGGTGTCCTCTCACCCCCACCACAGACACCCATTATTGAATGATGGCATCATTTTGGATATGTTGTTGGATAAACTTCATTGAGAATGGCAATGTGGAGCTGAGAACCACATAATCAGTAATCTTTCAAGTTGGCAGGACATGAGCTTCTCTCCTGCAGGTGTTGGTAGGTGTGCAATGTGCACACACAGCCTGCACTCTTAGCCATCACACTGTTGCTCCTCAGGAATTCATTGCACTGAAACCAGCTTGGTTTGAATCCTAAGATGTTGACTAAGTTAACCTCTCTGAGCCTCACTTTTGTTACCCGTAACCTAGAATACTAATAGTAATGTCCCCGGTCAATTTGATGTGGGAGCTTTAAAGCCATAGAGAAGAACACCACCAGCACATGTAAGTGATGGCTGCCATTATTTTTGGTGAAGATGGAGCTTGCTTGATAGAGGTTATAGCAACAAGTGGGTTTGGTTATAAGTGTTTTTACTGTCTCTTCCTCACCATTCCACTTCTACCTCCCTTGAAGTATGCTAATTTCTGATAATACCCCGCATTTTCTGCATTGCCACTCGGATACATGTATCTAATCCTGGAAGTGTTTGGTCATTTTGCCTTGATGAACTATTCAAACCTGCTTTCTCTTATGTGACATTAAAATTTAGAGAAAAGTTTCTTGAAAAAACATAAGATTCAAACCAGAAACTCTGGTTTTTGGTCATGACATAAGAACGCCAGGGCATGATTATATGCTAAGAACAGGCACCTTGATGGGGTTCTTTCTCAGGAGTCTGTTAGGCACAGAGGCCTCAGGAAGTTGGTTGTCAAGCAACTTAAGTCTGTTAAAGAAGAGGGTAATCCTCAAAGTTCTTGAATATAATGCTCAGGACAGCAGGTGGTTAGGGAGGCTGCTGGAGGCTGCTGCCCTATTAGATCATAATCATTTCAAGGATTTCTGGCTTTAACAATGGAGTATCACTCTCACTTTGACAAAGGGACCAGTTGTTGCCTTGCTGCTCAGATTACCCTGGGGCCTAGTTTCTGCTCCTCTGGACGGAGTTAGTTTAATTCTACACCCACCTCTACCTGTGTTCATTGGCTCACAAATTGGTACTTAGCTTGTCTTTGGTTGGCTCAAGAGTAAACCGTAAGCAACAGTTTTCCCTTCTCTCAGCCCCAGGACAAACAGCCTGGAGACTAGCTTGGCTCAGCAGCCTGCATGTTTATTCATTCAAGTATTTCTTACACATCTACTACATGGCAGGCACTGTCCTGTGTGCTGGAGATATAAGAATGAAATGAACCAAGTTCCTGCTCTCATGGAGCTTATCTTTAGCAAAGCAGACAGTATAAAAAGATAAATACATTAAATGGTATCAGACAGTAATAAGTGCTGTAAAGAAAAAGAAAAGGGCTTGGACAGTTATGGGGAGAATAATAGGTATTAGTGTGATTGGTCAAGGAAGGACTCCTTCAGGAGGTGACCATTTGAAAACTGGGAGTGAGCCATGGGAATATCAGGTAAGGGGAGAAACCTTCCAGCACAAGGGTCCTATCCCCAGAGTGTACTCAAGATGGATGCTCAAGAACAGTAAGGAGCCCAGCCTGACAGCTGCTCTGTGAGTCACAGTAGGGAATGAGGTGGGAGAAGGGTACATTCTGTTCCACGCAGGTACTCTGGCCCTATTGTGAGAGAGAAGCCTTGGGAGGGCTGAGAACGAGAGACTGACCTGATGCATCTGCTCAGGGTGTCCACCATGATTCACATAGAAGTCTGAGGGTGCTAATGTCACCCCTCCTAGGGTGGTCTTAAAAGTCACTCACCCTGTGCCCTATTTCAGGAGAACATCTCCATGGATATTTAATTGAAAGAAAGCTTGAGTCTCTTTTGTCTTCATGGAAATTTTAAAACATATTCAAAGTAGAATTGTTTAATGTACATAAATATACCCATCAAGCTTCAATCATTATCAACATATGGCTGATCTTGTTTTATCTATACTTCCACCACTCCCGCCCCACCCCAATCCCACATGTGTATGGATCTCCAAAAGATGCCAACTCTATCTTTGAAAAACGTAATTACAATCCTATTATCACCAAAAATTTTTTTATTTTATTATATATATATATTTATATTTTTTGCTTAATATCAAATATCTAGTCAGTGAAAAGTCAAGTTTATATTTGGATCCTTTACTTTCAAGGAGCCATGATACTGTTCATTGTGGAGGTGCGTTCTGTCCATGTTGCACATGTGACTTCGTGTCCATGTCTGCACCCAGTTCAAGGAGGACATGAGAGGTTTAGAGTGAGACAACCCTGCAAGCCTCCCTGCCATTCCCATTTAGAGTGCTGGTGATATTCGGGTTGGACCAGATTAGAAAGACCAACTCACTTGTCTTGTTTTTTTTTGTTTGTAAAATGGATGACTCTGAAGACGAAATGCTGGGAGAACAGGGAAAACTAATCTATAGTTATAGCATAGTGCTTACCTCTGGCAGGAGTTAGGTGGTTATTAATTGAAAATCTCAAAGAGACCTTCTAGAGCCATGGAAATGTTCTATGACTTACATGGCTTACATATCTAAAAATGTATTGACCTATAAACAAGATTTGTGCATTTTATTGTATGTAATTTATAACCCCCCCCCAAAAAAAAAAAATGGAGGAAGGGAAGCAGAGTTCCTATAAAAGGCAGGCTTGAAAGAAAACTCATATGGAGCAGGCATCAGGCCATCACTCAGCAACACGCTCTAGCTTGGACTGGATGACACAAGCTAATAGCTACTACCAGGTTCCCAGTTAAGAGGTGGATTAAACAGTGACTGCACAGAAGGTGAAACTCTGAAAGCTTTAACAAAATCAAGAATGATAGTGGTAAGAGAAGTAGAGTGGAGTCTGATGAAGGCAATCAGAACAGGGTAATTGCACTTATGCCCAGTGTACAGTGTTTTTCTTCTCATCCCCACTTAGGTACAGGAAATAAGAAGCTCTGGTGACCCCCAAACTGGAGGACAGGGGCTAAGGCTGGCACAGCTTTGAAAGAGAAGTTTGCTCAGAGGCTTTCTGGGACCCAGACACTGGAGGAACAAAATGAAGGAGAGAGCAGGCACGTTCTTGGCTGCTGTAGTGAGCAGCAGCTGGGCATTGTCAGTCAAGTTGTGAGGCGGCTCTGATGATACTTGTGCCCAGTTGAGTTCCTTTTTATGGAATAAGCCAAGGGCTTACCCTTAAACTTGAGCCATCTGAAATATTTTTGGGCGGGCTTGCAGTTGGCAGCCCATTATCCATTTTCCATTCAAGATGACGCAAAGGTGAGGGGCCGAGTTGAACTTTGTAGACACGTGCAACAGCTTCCCAGTTGCAAGAGGTCTTACTGAGAACCTTGGGCTTTTCATATGCTAGATACCTGATGACTATCAAGGTCTCTGATGACTTTGAGGTTGTTTTGCCATCACAGGGTCAGACATGGCAGAGACCATCGAGAATGTCTTCACTGTGTAAGAGAGGAGGGCCCCAAATGGGGACCTATTTGCAAGTTTGTAGCAAAGCTGAGACCAGAACTCTACAGCCTTATTACCGAAGTGTGGTCCCTGGACCAGCAGTGTCGAGTCACCGGGGACCTTACTGAAATGCAGAATCTCAGGCTCCACTCCAGACTTCCTGAATTGGAATCTACACTTTAACAAGATCTCCAAGTGATTCTTATGTACATTAAGGTTTGAGAACCACCACTCTGCAGTGAATTGACTTTGTCCCCCCTATACCACAGAGCCTACTAATATTTCACCAATAGAGAAGGGAAAAAGTAAAGGATAATAGAGTAATTCATCTTCCCCTGACCAGGAAGCTCTTTAATTAATTTTGCTTCCATGAGACACATAATTTGTGTCTCGCAAGTAAACAAGTTCCATTTCCTGGTAATTATTTGATTGCCCCATTTTAAAAATTCTAATCAAAGACATACATCACTCCTTGTCAGAATTTTTGTTCAGCACAGGATATCGAGAATTTCTCCATTGAGTTGGTATAAGTCCAGCAAAAAGCAGAGAGATAGGCTGTTTGGTTAGGCTGTGAGGCCTTACAGGGCTAAATGGCAGCATTTCTATTTGGGCATATTGAAATATTGAAACTAGGTTGAGGACCGTGTGACCTCCAGCTGGCCCTAGTTCAGTCAGGCTGATGAGAATGGATGATGTAATTAAATGAAGAGGCTAAATCTGCCTGTCTCCTGCTCAGTGAAGCTTCTGTTAAGGCTCTGAGTTATAGGAGAACATGGGGCCATGGAGCCCTGCAACTTTCATTCTTAACAGGGACAGGCATTTAGTGTCTAAAGGCCTATGGATGGATTGCTTTTCCTGCTGCTGCTTTTCTCTCTCTGTTGGCCTCAGCTGGATCTCTCCTAACTCCCTGGCCCTAGCCCCAGCAAGTGCAGAACACACCAACCCCCATCCATACAGAAAGCGCTGTCTGGAACATGAGGGATCACAGCACAAGGGCTGTCATTCATTGATCTATTGATTAATTCAATGTTTTTTGAATACCTATGTTAGGCTAAGTATTAGGGACGTACAGATAGACTGGAGAGTGCCTCTGGAATGCATAACCACACACAAGAGAAACAAAGTAGGACAGTTTTTAGATCATTCTGCCCTAACCAGTTTGCCAACTGCTGCACCTAAAGTTATGCTCCCTTTTAAGCGTTTCATGTAACTAATGAATTTCTAGTTATAAATATGCAAAAATCAATAAGTGTACTGTATATTATAATAGCCATATAGGAAATATAATGAAAAGATCACAAAATTCACAATAATCATATAATAAATAGAATAAATGTAATAATGATTAAGGATCCATAAGATTATAAAATTGGGGGAAAATTTTAAGATATTAATGAAAAAAGAGACATGGTTTATTCCTTGAAGACTCAATGATGTAAAAGTGTTGATTTTGTTCTACTTAAATCTTCCAAATTGTTTCAATAATATTGCAATGGCAAATGGTTGGGACATGAGGGAATTTTGGGGGCGATGGAAATTATCAATGTTTTGATTATAGTGGTGGCTACACAACTGCATACACTTGTTTAAACTCATCAAACTACTTAAAAAGGGTGAATTTTAATGTTTATAACTCAATAAGTCTTACTTTAAAAATTGCAATGACATTATTTAGGAGCTCAATGAAAAGATTCTGAAATTAATTCTGGAAAAACGAATGTGAAAAATAATTAGTAAAAATAAGAGCAAGGAGAAATGACTTGCCTTACCAATAGTAAATATGTTACTAAGCCATAATAATATTTTTAAAGTGTGGTGCTTACACAGCATTTAACAGATCAAATCACAAATAAAAGGCAAACAGATCCATGGGTATAAAACTTTACGATATAACAAAGGTAGTATATTGTATTAGTGAAGATTACTAAAAATTATTATTGGAACCCTGATTAATGAAATGAAAAAAGGTTACATTCTTATTCTATATTTTCCATTAAAATTGTAACAATAAATACACTAGCAGAAAATATATGTGAACAGTTACCCAACTCGAGGGTAGGTTTACCCAAGACGTTATGGTGTGTGATGTAAGGGCAGCAGCCCCCTCACACCAGTTGCTGAGGGGCAGTGGCCATCTATTGTACCACATGATCGCACCCACTGTGGCTGAGAGCTGGCCAGTTCACAGGCTGGACCAAGCAGATCGTCTCTGGAATATGAACAGAGGAAAGCTGTGCTGATCAGCAATGGCAGCTGAAGCAAAGTCTTGATGAAGAGGGGCCAGAGCCAGGCCAGAGGTGGCTATCATGAGCAACATGCAAACTGAAATGATGAATGCAAACTAATAAGCAAAGGAAGCTTATGGGTGGAGAAAGATGCAAATAGGCAGAGATAAGCAGGAGCCCTAAAAAAGAGACAAGTTCCTTAAGTAGTGCTCTCCAAACTTTTTGATTACAACAATTAATTTTAAAAATAAAATATTTGATGGCATCCCCTAATATATGTACATCTACTTATTTATAAATTTTATATATATATGTACCACTGCACAAATATATTTGACAAGTGGTCACCAGACGTAGCACATGAAAAAAAAAATTGAAAGGGTGAAACAGGAAATAAGTAGTAGTATTAGTCTGGGTGATGGATACATGGGTATTTTTTTTATTCTATAAATTGAACATACATATTTTTTGTATGTCTAATATATGTTTGCTCCATTTTCTTATAAAAAATGAATATGCATATAAGTAGAAGGGCTAATATTTTCTTCCCACACTATAATGCTGTATGTGCGCCTGACTCTGGAAACTGGTGCTTTAGAGTTCTTGGGCATTCTACTTGAGATCTAATCTACCTCTATACCCTTTCCATCCCACCTCCTTTCTTTGGAGAGTCTGAATGAGCCTCTGTTTCTTGCAACCATAAAGGCAGACTATAATAGTAGAGAAAGTTTTTGTAAATATGACACTAAAAACAGAAAGCAAAGAGTAAGTCATTGCTAAGCTTGATTAAAACATGTAACAGTTATTATCACCAGTGTATAAGGTATGGTTACAAATCTATAAGGAAATAGAAGATGAACATCCCAAGAAAAAGCTGGGCAAAGGGCATAAACAGGCAGTTCAGAGAAGAAGAATGTCAAATAATTAATAGCTATATGAAAAAAAACCCTAGTGATCAAACAATGCAAATTCAGACAGTGGAAGTTTTATCTCTCAGGTTGACAAAATACTAAAAAGAATGTTTCCTGTTGAGGATGAGGATATGGAGAAACAGACCCTTATGTAGAACTGGTAGAATATAAAGTATAGCAGCCTTTCTGGATGGCAGTTTGTCAATGTATAGCAAGCCTGTAATTCTATCTTTATGCATTTATCCATGGAAAGTACTATAGATATGCACAAAAAAATTACTCAGTGCAATTTTTGTAATAGTAGATAATGGAAAGCAACCTAGATGCCCAACTATGGGGATCTGTAAGGGGAGAAATAAAATGCGGTACCATGGAACCATTAAACTAAAGCAATTGATTAATGTTTAATGATATGGAAATTTATTTAATATCTACTGTAAGTGAATAAGCTGCAAAACTTTGATCTCATTTTTTTGTATAAACACAAAATATACACTAAAATGTTATTAACAATGATGGCATGTTTATGGATGCCTAAATGAACACATTCTATTTTTGTAATAAAAAAGAGTCATTATTAAGAAAAATATCCTAGTATCAGGAAGACAGATAGTTTATTCCCATTTTAATCAAATAGTTGCTTCCTATAATACTGTGCTAAATAGGGTTATGAAGCTGTGACCAGGCTCTGGTGGTGTGTGCTATGATCCTCTAATGATGTCTGCAGAGATCATGGGAAGAGATTGCATCTATGTTCATCTACTACTCTCCAGCCATGACATAGAAAACCAGGGTTTGATCCATGTTGCCCTGTATGTTTGATTGTTTTTAGGTAGAGACCTGGCCTGACTCAAGCTCCTGGCCCCAGCCTGGAGAAGCTTAGGAAGGCAGTGCTCTTGGTAACTTGCTGTTATGGACATTCACCTGCACTTCATAAATAGAAAACAACCCAGCCACCTCCCACACCCCACATACATGCTTCGAGGATAAAGATAATTTCACCCAAATAGATCTCTCACTTGTGCCTCAGAATCAGAAGCTAGTAGAGGTGAAGAGAAGAATGTGAGGGATCAGTTAAAATCCTTTTTTTTTTTTTTTACAGGAAACTGAGGCTCAAATATTTAAGACATTTTTATTTGCGTAGGGGAAACATTATTTCTCCCATAACCCTAAAGGATGCCGTTAGGGCCCATTGGAGCAGTAGGACGGCTTGATGCACCACACTCAGCAAGGAAACCACGATCTTCCCTCAGCCCTGTGCCATTGGCCAACACTCCCCACTGAATCATAGTTTCCACATCAATTAAGTGGGGATAACTCCACCTGCTCTGCCTAAACCCCTGGGATTGTTGTGAGGCTGAAATAAGATAAGGAACAAATGAAGAAAACATTTGCAATATACACAAGAGATTACTAAAATCTCTGAAATAGGAAAGTTCTTAAAATAGAAATATTACTTCTCAAGAGAAAAAAAGGACAAAGGTTATGAAGACTATTCATAGAAGAACAACAAATGACCAGCAGCAGATAAGATGAGGTTCAACCTCACTCCTAATAGTAGAAAACCAAATTAAAGCATCAGTAAATAACATTTTTCACCTATAAAACTGGCAAAAATTAGAGCGATGATACCCAGAGTTGGCAAAGATATAGAGAAATAACTCTTACATGGTGGGGGTGGAGAAGATTGTAAATAGATATGACCTTTCAGTAGACTGATGTGCTGATACAGTTATATGAACCAAAAACACTAGATTTAACAATCCTACCCCTAAAAATTTACCCTGAGGAAATAATTAGATAAATGCTCAAAGATACAAGGGTAGTCATTGCTGTGTTATTTTAAAAAGTGGGATTTATTAGCACTCCACTCACCACTTCTGTGTGGCTCCTGGCCTTGTCCGAATGCACCAGGGTCTTAACAACCAAAGTTCATTTAGAATCTTACATAACATCAGAGTATCTTCTTCAAAAACTGCAACCAGAGCTTTTCACTCCTGGAGTCCCAGAGAAGTCGGAAACATGGTGGAGTAAGAGACATCCTCAGATCTCTCCCCTTGAAACAATAACAAGCTGAACATCTAAAACTCAACAGAAAAAAAAAAAAAAAACACCCAAATTGCACACCAGCACTGGGATCTGCGCATAAGAGTTTCCATAGGTCAGAACCCTAGATGTCACGTGGTAGACTGGGAGAAATAAAAAGGCTTCCTCTCTCAGCCCCCTGAGCTGCCCGTAGGAGGAGGAAGAGGGGAGAAAGTGCAGCGAGTTGTGAGTTCCATGCAGCCGGTGGCAGGGCCCAGTCATTAGGGCAGAAAGCAGAGAAGCGGACAGCAGAGAAACAGTTGGTTTTTATCGGCCGTGGTTGCAAAACCGAGGCTGAGCCACAGTCCTCAACTCCCAAACCATAGGATCCCTCCCCCATACCCTTTGAGACTGATCACTGCGGAGCCCCAGAGGAATCTGAGCAAATGCTACCAAAACTGTTGCTAACACTGATAGGGACTTAAACTGAGGGTAGCAAGTGTGATTAAATATCTACAAGAAAATAAAGGAATTACATAAAGGCATCATTAAGGCTTTATGTAAAGCGGGGATCCAAGAGGCTTAGACACCACCTATTGGAAACCAAAAGAAAAGTGCCTTCTTTGCAGCAGGCTAAAGAGAGACCTTTATATAATAAGTCTTCTTTCTGGAAAAAAGCAGAATACACTTCCTCTAATGCTCAGGTGGAGAAATAGTCCATTAAACACCATGAACAACCAAGACGACAAGGCATCTCAGAAAGAAAGAGAAAAATCTCCAGAAAAAAAGCTTACAAACAGAAATATGCAACTTAAATGAGAGAGAATTCAGGATGGTACTTCTGAAAAAACTCGGTTCTGAAACGAGTCATATCAATAATTTAAGGAATTGAAAAAACAACTAGATGAGCAGAGCAAGGAGATGGAAACCCTCAAAAAGAACAGAATAGAACTTCTGGATAGTAAAAACACACTGCAAGAGTTGAAGAATGAAATAGCAAGCTTGGGAAATAGAGTCGACCAAATGAAGGAAAGGATCAGTGATATTGAAGACAGAAATCTAGAAATAAATTAAATCAGAAGGAAGAAGAGAGAAACTGAAGAATGAAAAATAATAAAAGAAATACAAGAACTAGCTGATACCATCAGGAGAGGAAACATAAGAATAATGGGCATTAACAAAGATGAGGAAAAGGAGCAAGGACTAGAAAGCATTTTCAGACAAATAGTTGACAAGAATTTCCCAAATCTAAGGAATGAGCTGGAGCTTGGAATTCAAGAAATCAACAGAACACCCAATTATCTCAGCCCAAAAAGGCCTTCACCAAGACATATTGTATTAAAATTATCAAAAATCAACGACAGGGCAGTCAGGGAGAAGAAAATGGTAACTTATAAAGGAAAACCCATTAGATTATCATCAGACTTCTCATCAGATCTTACCGCCAGAAAGGAATGGAATCAAATATTTAAACTACTAAGTAAAAGGAACTACCAGCCTAGAATAATGTATCCAGCTAAGTTCTCCTTTAGATATGAAGGAGAAATTAAGACTTTTCCAGACATACAAAAATTGAGGGAATTCTCCACTATGAGCCCTGCACTACATGAAATAATGAAAGGGATCAGCTCACCTAAAATAAATGAAAAAAAAAATTACATAATTAGGAGTAAAGTGACTATCAGGCAAATAGAAGCAGAGGAGTGCAACACTTACTAAGAACAGGCCATTATAAGTTTTAATAATAAGAAGAGAATTGCAATAGCAAGATAGTAATGAACATTCAGCATACATAGGGACAAATTGAAATAACAATTACTGAAAAGGGGAGGATTCCAAGGTACAAATTCGCAAAGAGGAATGGAGATAAGGCATGTGCAGAAGAAAATGGACGACTGTATACATATAACTATCCTTTACATATTCGTAATTGTAACCACACGCCAAAGATTCCAAACTGAAGTGTATAACATAAAATAAGAAGAACCAGAGGGAAAACTCACAAAAGCCAACCAAAATAAAGAAAACAGAAACACGAGGACAAAGAAGCAATGGAAACACCGAGCTACCAGAAAACAAAAGTTAAAATGGCTATAAGAAGACCTCATATTTCAATAATCACTCTAAATGTAAATGGATTGAACTCACCAATAAAAAGTCACAGAGTTGTAGAATGGATCAAAAAACAAAACCCAATCATATGCTGCCTCCAGGAGACACATCTCAGCTCCAAAGACAAATATAGACTCAAAGTGAAGGGTAGAAAATGATATTTCAAGCAAATGGCATTCAGAGAAAAGTAGGAGTAGTGGTACTAATATCAGACGAAATAGACTTCGAAATAAAAAAGGTAAAGAAAGATACTGAGAGACACTTCATAATGATACAGGGAATCATGCACTAAGAAGACATAACACTTTTTAATATCTATGCTTCCAATCAGGGAGCCCCGAAATATGTAAAGCAATTACTCACAGAACTAAAGGGAGAAACAGACCAAAACACTATCGTAGCAGGTTATCTAAATACCCCACTGTCGGATACTAACAGATCATCCAAACAGAAAATCAATAAGGATATAATATCCTTAAATAACACATTAGACCAACCAGACATAATTGACATTTACAGAGCCTTCCATCCCAAAACAGCTACTTATACATTCTTCTCTAGTGCACATGGAACATTCTCAAGAATCGACCACATACTGGGACACAGAGATAGCCTCAACAAATATAAGAGGGTTGAAATCATACTAACCATATTCTCTGGTCATAATACTTTGAAACTAGAGATCAACTGCAAAAAGAAATCAGGAAGAACCACAAATACATGGAGATTAAACAACATGCTACTGAAGAATAACTGGGTCAGAGAAGAAATAAAAAGAGAGATCAAGAGATACATAGAAACGAATGATAATGATAGTACAACATATCAAAACTTTTAGGACATGGCAAAAGCGTTCATAAGAGGAAAGTTCATATCATTATAGGCCTATCTCAAAAAACAAGAGAGTCCAAATAAACAACCTAACATTTCATCTTAAAAAACTAGAAAAGGAAGAACAAATGAAGCCTAAAGTCAGTAGAAGAAAAGAAATAATCAAAATAGAAGCAGAAATAAATGAAAATGAAAACAAAACAAAACAATAGAAAAAAATAAATGCAACAAAGAGTTGGTTCTTTGAGAAGGTTAATAAAATTGACAAACCCCTGA